>NC_143579.1:96365679-96965679 GCF_048544385.1 Mastigoproctus giganteus
GGCCTTGAATGGGTTGAGCACTATGAATTCTGTTTGGATTCTTCTACTTGTTCAGAATACGCAACCTAAGGGAGCATAAATTCAAATTGAGGTAAGGGAAATGTAGAATAGATGTGTGGATACTTGCCTTTAGCCAGAGGGTGGTTAATAGCTGGAACAAATTTCCATTTGTCGTTGTGGAAGTTATTATTATTATTATTAGCTACATGGTGCAAGGAAGCTTGAGGCTTATGTTATACCAGCCAAAAAAAGAAAAATCCCGAGTGAGTTACCCCCTCAGACAGAGAGAGAGAGAGAGAGAGAGAGAGAGAGAGAGAGAGAGAGAGAGAGAGAGAGAGAGAGAGAGAGTAGAAGGGAATCACCAAGAAAGAGAAGAATGATGATATCCAGCTCAGGACCCTGGGTGTGCCAAGCCCATACTCACCAGACGTGAGCCCTGGATAGGTTAAATAAATTTAATGAGGAACTGGACAAACATATAGAGGGAATTGTTTTCTAATTTTTTTTTTTTTTTTTTTGGCTGATGCTGCATAAGCTCATACACTTGCTTTCTTGCGTTACATGTCGCTACTACTACTACTGCAGGTGCCTTTCATATGTTTAACTTCAACAATTTCTCCTCAACTTTGCTCTCAGTTATAAAAAAATCATTAAGTACCCTGCTATAATTTGATAACCTTCTGGCACTCTCAATCCTTAATAACTCCTCGTGTGTGAATGTAGATGCAAAATACTCATTCAGTTTGTGTGCTATCTGAGCAGGATCATCAACAGTCGAAACATTGATATCAAGTGGAACAATCTGATTCATCCCCTTCCTTTTTGAGTTTATATAAGTAAAGAAATCCTTGCTGTTTTTCTTAGCATCCTTTGCCAAAGATTTCTCGTAATCTGCCTTCGCCTGCTTAACCTCCTTTGTGACTTGATAACAGACTAATCTCAGTCGTCTGGTAATTTGAATGCATCCCATGCAATTTTCTTCTCTGCCAAGAGTCTCATTATTTCATTTGACAACCATTTAGGCCTAATCCTTGAACAATGTTTCTTAATAGGCATGAAACGTTTAGTAACTTCCACGATTAATTCCTTTAATCCTTCCAACTTAGAATTTGCTGTTGTTAACATCGTCAGTTGATCCCACTGTACAGAATTTAAAAACTGTCTAAGGCCACTGTAGTCACATTAACAGAAAAAAAACCCTTTCCTTTACGCTTGATGGTAATTTTATCTTTGAGTAAACTCCAAATCAGTACACTGTGATCATTGCCACCTAGTGGTTCTATCAGCAAATTCTTTATTCACGAATGATGACTGCTGATAACCAGATCAAAGGTTATCAAAGGTTACCGGCGACGTTGGAACGCCTTGGCAATGGAGCAGGTGCCAATGACAGGCCATATCAGTACAGTGCCAAGCTATTTCGACACCCGAGGCTAGCCGACGAAATGGCGCCCTTCGGTGTCGAATCAAGATGACAGCACTGGGAGGGAGAAAATTAATTTTCGAACAGCGATTCAAAAGCCTGTATGCGTCATTACATCTGAGAACATACTGCATAGTATCATAGATCTATTAGGTGTCCAGAATGTAACTTTGAAGGAACCAATCAGGCGATCGGTTCATGAGCGCATGCTCGAATGCATAGAAGTTCCCAATTCACTCATTAGATACAAACTGAATAAGTTATAAATTTGTGTTTTTGTGATTGTTATACAAGGCGATTCACTACCAGTGTGACAAACTTGCAGGAGATATAGGGGGCACAAAGACGAATCGGAATCACATAGCATTGCATGGTCCGAAATGCCTTCGTCATGTGGTAGAGAACGTTGAACGGGAAGTGCGTGAACAGCGATCCCGCTGGAAGTCAGCATTTGCGAACCGTTTCTGTTGAAGAAACCAAGTAGCAAAAGTCCTCCGGAGTGGATAATCAGCAGGACACGTTGCAGATGGTATAAACTCATTTGGTGTGTTGACAGTATCCTCCATACAGTGGATTGGGAAATACCCAATCGTTAGCCTATCGCTCGAGTACTCGTACTCGGATTGCTTTCTGCAAGACGTAGGACATTCTGCTCATTGTCTGGCGTCCTCGTCGTTCGCTCTCGATTCATGGTACCTCTCGTGAAACAACCAGTCTCACATAACCTTCTGTGCGAAAATCGTATGATGAGGATCATGCCTGTGTGGGAAACGTTCCTGGTACAAGCGCAGAGCGGCGCGCCCATTACAGTCCGCAACTCCATACGCGAGGTGCATGTCGGCCAGTTCAATCTTTGAATTCTAGTCCATCCTACTGCCTCGGGAACCGGGTCACAAATGCTGACTTCCAGGGGGATCGCTGTTCACGCGAACTCCCGTTCAACGTCCTCTACTGCATGACGAAGGCATTTCGGACCCTGCAATGCTATGTAATTCCGATTCGTCTTTGTGTCCCCTACACCTCTTGCAAGTTTGTCGCACTGGTATTGAAGAATCACCCTGTATAAACAGGTAATCGTGAGTATTTTGATATATATAATTGAAATAAAACAAAGGCCAAATTAATTTTAGACATGCCACCAAAGAAAAAAGTGGACATCAGTACCCCATAGAAAGACTGCATAAAGAGGAAATTGAAAAAAAAAACAAATTAATAAATTCAGAATGAATTAATTAATTTGTTAGCAACAAAAGTACGAAGTGAAACAACTAAATGCAACAAGGAATAATATGTTAAGAGTAAGAGTTCATCATCATCATCATCATCAGCAATTTTCAATCCACTGGAGGATGAAGGCCTCTCCAGCAACTGTACAGTTCCGTCTGTTTTGAGCGTTTACTACCACAAACTCGTGAATTTCATCTAGCCACGCCAAACCTGAAAGAGACAAAGAAAACGAACATGATTCGAATGAAGATGAAATAAATGATGATGCCACTGAAACGGAAGTCCAAACAGTTCAAGTTATTTTAAAAGAATCAGAAAGTAAGGACAATAACCAACAACAGTTGACAGAAGAAAATGATGGTAGCAATAATATTAACTTGGAACGTGAATGAGCAAGAATAAGTAACGACAGTCTTCTTCTTTGGTGAAGCGTTACTTACTTGAAGTAGTGCAAAATTCATGGCAACTCGTTGTGAAGGCAGTGGCGTAGCTACCATGTAGGCAGGAAAGGCAATTTCCTCCGGGCCCGGCGTCTTTGGCTGAATCCTGTTTTTGCAATTTTCATTAATTAAGTAGTGGTTCGAACATGTTCTTTCCCTCCGCACCCGAAAAAGGGCAGCTAAGCTACTGTGTGAAGGCATTCACAATATGAGATATAACTTAAACGATGCCGCCGTTGCATATTTGTGTTAATTCAGAGTTTAGCTGCTTAGTGCACTAACTCGTACGTTGAACATGGCACATGTAAGTCTGAATTTTAATGATCCGATCACATGGAACTTTAATACCCACAAAAACAGATCTCTTATAGTGCAACACGGTCCCGAACATATAGTCTTAAATAAGTATCCTGTCACTAATGGCTGATGTTTCAATAATTCGTGGAAATACAAAAATGAAGGTATTGAAGAAAAAAAATAAAAAAGGAGAGAGGAAATGGTTATTTTATTGGAAAAACAAAGTTGCAATATATTGTTTTCCCTGCCTCTTAATTGTATCTGATACAAATAATGTTCCATTTTGCAGCTCATATGGATTTAAGGATTGGAAACATCTAAATCCAAACGTTCTTTTTCATAGCGGCTCACATCTGGTGAGTATGGGCTTGGCACACCCAGGGTCCTGAGCTGGATATCATCATTCTTCCCTTTCTTGGTGATGCCCTTCTACTTCTCTCTCTCTCTCAGGGTAACTCAGAAGTTTTTTTTTTTTTTTTTGACTGGTGCAGCAAAAGCCTCAGGCTTCCTTGCACCATATGGCTAATTATAATAATAATAAGACTTCATTACAAAACAAACAATTTCACAAAATGGAAATTATTAGAAAAGGGTCTTCAAAAAGGTGGACTAATTGACGAGGCTGCACAAGCAGCACTAAGAAGCGAAATTTCGAAATGGCGTCATGTATCGAAAATAATATTGAAATGTATATTGTTCTGTGCTGAAAATAATTTGGCATTTCGTGGACATGCTAGTCATATCGATACCGAAGAGAAAAATATTTGTGGCGTATTTTTAAACTTGATAAAATTTGTCAGCCAATTTGACTTTGATATGAAAAATGCTCTGCAATCGCATATTAAACACCACAGTAATTATTTATTTCCAGAAATTCAGAATTAATTTATTAATTTGTTAGCAAAAAAAGTACGAAGTGAAATCACTAAATGCAACAAGGCATAATATGTTAAGAGTAACAGTTTTCATCCTCATCAGCAATTTTCAATCCACTGCAGGATGAAGGCCTCTCCAGCAACTTTCCAGTTCCTTCTGTTTTGAGCACTGGCCATCCATTTACTACCCACAAACTCATGAATTTCATCTATCCATTTCCGCCTTTGTCTTCCAATTTTTCTTCTAGCTCCTCTTGGGTACGATTCTGTTATTTTCTTAGTCCATCTGTCATCATGTCTTCGAGCTATGTGTCCTGCCCAAGACCATTTTAGTTCTTTAGTTTTGATCAGAACGTCCTTTACTTGAGTTTGCTGCCTAATCCATGTGTTTCTCTTCTTATCTAACAGTCTTATTCCCAATATAATTCGATCCATTCTTCGCTGTGTAGTTCTCAGCTTCTCTTCCATTCTTTTGGTGAGTGCCCAAGTTTCACTTCCATAAGTCATAGTGGGGAGTATACATTGGTTCATGATTTTACGTTTCAGACAAACTGGGATATCGTTCTTCAGTATGTGACTATATTTCCTGAATGCTATCAATCTAAAATTGATTCTTCTCTTGACTTCCAGCCATTTATCATTATTACAACTAATCACTTGTCACAAATAGGTATATGTCTCCAACTTTTGAATTACTGCTCCTTCAATCGTTATTTCCCTTTCTGTGGCATACTTGTTCATCATTACTTTTGTTTTAGCCATATTCATCTTTAGTCCAAAATCCTAACTAAGTGTGCATAACTGATTACGATTTTCCTCTAATTCTTTGGGATCGTGGCTTATGACCACAATGTAATCTGCAAATGGTAAATGGTTTAGGTACTCTTCGTTTACATTGACTCCTTTCTGCGACCAGTCTAATCTTCTGAAAGCTTCCTCAAAGGCAGCAGTAAACAGTTTCGGAGATATTGTGTCTCCTTGTCGAACTCCTTTCTCAATTTTAAATTTCCTACTGTCTTTGTCTAGTCTAATAAAGGAGGTAGCACTCTCATATATTTTCTTCAAAATCATAATATATGGGGTATCTATGCCTTGTCGTTGCAGTGCCCAAAACATTGCCTTATGCTGTATGGAGTCAAATGCCTTCTCATAATCCACAAATGCCAGGCATAATAGTGTTTTATATTCATTTTCCTTCTCCATTAGCTGTGATATTACGTGAAGGTGATCCATAGTTGAGAATCCTGTCCTAAAGCCAGCTTGCTCTTTCGGTTGATTCTCATCAAGTATTCTTTCTAATCTGTTAGTAATGACCCTTGTGAACAACTTGTAGATGTGGGATAACAAGCTAATTGGTCTATAATTTCCAATTTCTGATTTATCTCCTTTCTTTTGCAGCAAAACTATGATTGCATTATTCCACTGCTTAGGCGTCACACCTTTTCTAATGCACTTTGTGAAGAGCCTTGCCAGTTTTTATGTTATGTCTCTTGCTCCCAATTTTAACAACTCTACAGTAACTTCATCTTCCCCCGGGGCTTTCTGATTCTTCATTTTTTTCAATGCATGTTCTACCTCATCAGGAAGAATATCGGGTATGTCGTATGTGTTGCTACTTTGCAATCCATCTTCCCCACTGCTGGCATCATTCCCCTGCTCCTTGTATAATTCTCTATAGTAGTCTTTTGCTATTTGAATTATGCCTTCTGTGCTGTTTATAAGTACACCATCGCTATTCTTCAGTTTCAGTATCATTTATCTTTCTGCATTACTGCTCATGGCTGCTGAATTAAATCCTTTGTTTTCCCTTAATGCTTGTTCTACTTTTCTTGTGTTAAATCTTCTTATGTCCTCTCTGAGTCTCTTTCTAATGGTTTTGCATAACTCTGTATACTCAATTTTTTTTCTTGTCAGTGTTTATCTTGCTCTTCATTTTTCGCCTTCGGTTCATCACAACAAGTGTTTCTTGATTAAATTTTTGTTCTTTGGATTTCTTTTTCCCTATAGGTTTCTTGGGCTTTATCACTTTCAGAAAGTTGTAATATTCCTCATCGATATCTTGGTCCCGAACAGTCTCCATAACAGTAGCGGATTAAGGTCGGTTGAGGCCCTGGGCGCAGAAGAAAATATTGGGGCCCTTAAAAAAAGAGAGAGACAGGGAAAATAAAAATGCATGTTAACCTTTTTTTAAATAAACAAAAAATATTATGTACTATTAATGTTTTATTTCCAATAAAATTTGAATATAATATATGTATAATGTAATTAATAATAGCATAATAATAATCACAAAGTTTTGAACTAATAGTTGAACATATTAGTTCAACTAATTTGTTCGGGTTTTGCGTGGGCCCTTCAGAAGTCGGGGCCCAGGGCGCGCGCCCAGTGCGCCCGCCGTTAAATCCGCCTCTGCTCCAGAAGCTCAAACTTGTTCTTAAGTTCGAGTACATACTGCTTTTTCTCCTCTTCTTTTATCTCAAAGACCTTTGTATTTTTTATTGGAGTCAGTTTTTTCCTTTCCTTTCCTACATCTTAGCATTGAAGTCCCCCATAATAATAGTGTAGTGGGTTTTCTGCTCATCTTTCAACTTCGACTCTCAATTTCGGTGTACATTTGTTCAACCTCTTCATCATCATGGCTCGATGTTGGTGCATAAATCATTATAACCTTTAGCTTGTACCTCTTAGAAACCTTGTGTATTAGTCTCGACACCTGTGGTGATGTACTTTTGAATTCAAAAATGTTGCTTTTTATATCTTTATGGACCAAAAACCCAACTCCACCTTCACACCTCTCATTAGTGTGCAGCAGACTTAGCATTTAGCATTAGTAGAGGCATTTGATGCAAGAAAGCAAGCTTATGCAGCATCAGCCAAAAAAAAAAAAAAAAAATAAAGTAAAAAAAATAAATAAAAAATAACCACTTCCACATCACCCCTCTGTTCGTTCGAAATACCTGTCCAGCTGAGCCTTAAACGTATTTAGGCTATCAACTTCCACGACAAGGGATGGAAGTCTGTTCCACCTATCAACCACCCGCTGGCTAAAGGCAAATTTCCGCACATCTATCCTACATCTGTCTTTCCTCAGTTTGAACTTATGCCCTCTCAGGTGATTATTCTGAGCAAGAGGAAGAATCCCATCAGCATTGAGCATGCTCAAGCCATTCAAGGCTTTGTACACCTCTATCAGATCACCTCGCTGGTGCCTAGTCTCCAGACACTGTATTCGCAAAACTTAAGCCTTTCTCCGTAAGAGCACCCCTTTGTTCCATTCACTACTCTTGTTGCTCTTCTCTGTACTCGTTCCAGCATCTCTACATCCTTCTTGAAATGAGGCCTCCAGGCCTGTATACAATACTCTAGGTGTGGTCTGACCATTGCCTTATACAAGGGAATAATCACCTCCTTATCCCTGCTAGAAAAATTCCTATATATCATTGACAATACACCATGAGCTACGCTTGCAGCCCGTCTGCACTGTTCAGAGAACTTCATATCTGCCTGCACAACCACCCCCAGGTCCCTTTCATTCTCTACCACTGTCAGTGTAGTACTACAGAGTTGATACGTTGATCTGGGATTGCTGTTTCCCATATGTAGTACTTTACATTTGTCAATGTTAAACTTCATTTTGCCACCTCAGCCCATCTGCTCAACCTTTCCAGATCCTGTTGCAGCAGCATAGTGTCAGTAGTGTCCTTGACAACCCTGCTAACCTTCGTATCGTCTGCAAACTTGGACATTAAGCTTGATATACCATCATCAATATCATTTATAAATACAGAGAACAATAAAGGACCCAATACTGAACCCTGAGGGACTCCACTAATAACATTAGTCCGCGATGAGCAGTATCCATTGATTACCGCTCTCTGTCTTCTCCCCCTCAACGACCCCTTTATCCATAGCAGCAATTTGCCTCCAATGCCACACTGCTCCAATTTGTGCAGCAGTCTTCCATGTGCAACAGTATCAAAAGCCTTTCTAAGATCCAAGTATATAATATCAAAGTTATTCCCTGCATCCAGTTCTTTTGTGACTGCATCATAGTATCCAATCAAATTGGTCAGACAAGACTTCCCCTTAACAAAACCATGCTGTGTCCGAGCTATAACTGAAGTCTTGTCTAGATGATCCTGCAGTGCTTCTTTAACCAGTGCCTCCATTAGTTTTCCGGGAACAGAAGTTAAACTCACAGGTCTATAATTACTTGTGTCAGCCTTTAATCCTTCCTTGTGAATTGGGGTCACATTTGCACATCTCCAGTCCATGGGTACATCCCCTGAGTCCAAGGAAGCTCTCATAATTATGGCTAAGGGTTTGCTTACTTCCTTTGCTGCCTCCTTTAATATAACTGGATAGATCCCATCTTCCCCAGGTGCCTTTTTTGTGTTTATCTTCAACAATTTCTCCTCCACATTACTCTCAGTTATTACAAGATTCTCTAGCTTACTGCTAGAGTTGAATACACCTCTGGCTGTCCCCTCGCTGAATAACTCCTCATGTGTGAATGTCGATGCAAAATATTGATTTAGTTTGTTAGCTACCTGAGCAGGTTCATCAACAGTTGACCCATCGATATCAAGTGGACCAATCTGATTCATCCCCTTCCTTCTAGAGTTTACATAAATAAAGAACTCTTTGCTGTTTTTCTTCGTATCCCTTGCCAAGGATCTCTCGTAATCTGCCTTCGCCTCCGTAACCTCCTTTGTAACTTGGTTACAGATCAACTTGTATCTATCATAGGCTTCTGTGTCACGTGTTAATTTGTATGTATCCCATGCATTTTTCTTCTCTGCCATATGCCTCATTAGTTCATCTGGCATCCCTTTAGGCCTAAACCTTGAACAATATTTCTTAGTTGGTATGTAAAGCCTAGTAGCTTGCAAGATAAGTTCTTTGAATGCTTCCCATTTTGAATTTGCTGTTGGTAACATCATCAGTTGATCCCACTGTATAGAATTTAAATACTGTCTCAGTCCATCCTAGTCGCCTTTACGAAAGCAATACCCCTTCCCTTTACCCCTAATGGTAGTTACCTCTTTGAGTAACCTCCACTTCAGAACACTGTGATCACTGCCACCTAGTGGTTCATTTATCTGCAGATTCTTAATGCATGAAGAATCACTACTGATAATCAAATCAAGAGTATTACTCCCTCTAGTTGCCTTCCGAACATGCTGATGCAGAAAACAATCATCCAATAAATCCACAAAAGCCTTGCTAGTGTGTTAGTGACCAGCCCCCAAATTCCAGTCAATATCTGGGAAATTAAAATCCCCCATTATAAGACTCACTGATTTACTGGCCCACTCTATTTCTCTGTACAGTTTCTTATTATACTCATCAGAGTCATTAGGACTATAGCACACTCCTACTCTCCATTTTGATCTCCCAATGCTTATGTCACACCAAACTGACTCGACACTGCACTGTCCAGCGATGTCGACTGGCTTCACTTTCTTGGATTTTATGTGTTTTTTAACTAATAGCATAACCCCTCCTCCCTTCCTATCCTGTCTATCCTTTCTGTAGACATTGAACTCCCAAAATTCCAGTTCTGTATTCCTTATATCTGTGTGACACCACGTCTCTGAAATCCCAACAATATCTGCCTTTGATGTTTTGAGCAATAACTCAAATTCATCAAATTTATTTACCAAACTCCTAGCATTGGTGTACACGCAAGTATACATGCACCTGCTCTTCCTCTTAGCCACCCTAACACAACCCATGTGTTTACTTGTACCCCCATGATTCCCAGCAGTCTCTGTAATATCCTGCATCTTATTTTCCAGGCTGCTGCTCATTCCAATAGAAGCAGTGCAAGAATCACTTTCTCCTCTGCCAGTGGCTCCTGTTAATCTATTAGTCCTTGTATCCCCCCAATCTAGCAGATTTCCGACCCACATAACACTGCCTCGATAGCATCAGCAAATATTCTTGCACCCTTTCTATTTAAATGTATCCCATCCCTGTAGAAGCAGTCTCTCCTGTTAACAAGTACAGACCAGGCTGAAAAAAATTCTACCCCTTGAGCCCTGCACAATCTTTCCAGGGCCGAATTGATCTACAGGGCTCTCATCATATACTCCCTCCTATCGTGTCTGGGCAGAATTGCAGACACCTTCAAATTCAACCCTAATTCACGGCTTTCTTTCATCAGTGACCTGTACTTGTTAAGTAATTCCGCCAGTCTCCTACTCTTAATATCATTAGTGCCAACGTGTACAACTATATCACCTTTTGTGCCCTTAAAAGATGATATCCGCTCTACAACGTCATCAACCTTTGCCCCTGGCAGACATACCCTGGTCCTGTTCTACCTATCCTTTTTACAAAGCATGTTTCCCGTTTTCCTGACAATAGAGTCACCAACAACTACTAGTTCCTTTGGGACCAGCGCATTCTGCCTTGGGGGTTGCCGCTGTGTTGCGCGATGACCAAGTGGAAGCTCTGGCATTGATGTGGGCAGCTGAGAGCTTGATGGACTCCTCACTTGTAATCCTTCGAGGGCATCCACCCTGTCCTTCAAGCTCTCATTTGGGTCCATAACAACGCTGAGTTGTCGCCTGATTTCCTTACACTCCTTGCATCGCGCACATACAAAGACATTCCCCATGGCAGTATCATATCCCATACCTGACTGCTCCGCAAAAATCAAGCAAATAGTGCATCTTAAAAGACTGTGATTCAGAGGGCAACTGCCCCCCCCCTCAGTTCTCCCCTGAGCCACAGCATTCCCATTAGCTTGAGCCTTTTGCTTTGCTGCTCTGGTTTGAGTCATGATTTCGATTTACTTTCAATAAAATTTCGATTTCAGTATAAAATTAAATCCTAAACTTGTATCCCAACACAGTTATAACGCTATATTTATGTTTCAGTAACGAGTGTTATCTACGAAATCTACGAGTGTTATCTGCGAAATATTTGTTTCAGTAACGAGTGTTAACTTCGAAATATTTGTTTCAGTAATGAGTGTTATCTAAGAAATACCTTTATATAACTTCCATATCAAGTTATGTATTAATTATTTATTTTTACTAATTATTCATGTTACGTAACCTAAGTGGTTATATGTATAGTTAAAAGTGCAATTTAATTGCCAATGAAGTTCGACAAGATTAATAGATTTTACTGATTAATTTTCCTGTAATAATGGCGGCTATTTACGAACGGTAAACACGTGGATTTGATACCCTTTCCGATACTAAGTAATACGTACAAAATCTCTATCTAAGTTACTTTAAACTTAAGTACCGTAAACAGGAATATAAAGCTACTCTAGAAAATAAGTTAATATGTCAATTTAAACTAATAAAGCAGAAAATAAATCAGAAAAAACTTCTCTGTTCCAAGAGCGGTAGAAAGGCACGTCCGCACCGGCAACCCTCGTCCAAGTCTGAGGACGAGAGTTGCCGGTGCCTCAGTCCTCAGACTTCTATTTCATAAACTTATAAGTGATTCATTTCTTCTTCTTTTTGTTTTAGCCAAACCGATGATATTCCAATTCACATTTTCTAATTCCTTTTCCTGCTCTAATATCCTGTCTTCACCGATGAGTGATCTTGATCTTACGTTGTAACAGGCCAAGTTCAGTTTAGTATTAGTATTAGTAGAGGCATTTGATGCAAGAAAGCAAGCTTATGCAGCATCAGCCAAAAAAAAAAAAAAAAAAAAAAAAAAAACCACTTCACCCCTCTGTTCGTTCAAAATACCTGTCCAGCTGAGCCTTAAACTTATTTAGGCTATCAACCTCCACCACAAGGGATGGGAGTCTGTTCCACCAACCAACCACCCGCTGGCTAAAGGCAAATTTCCGCACGTCTATCCTACATCTGTCTTTCCTCAATTTGAATTTATGCCCTCTCAGGTGATTTTTCTGAGCTAGAGGAAGAAGCCCATCAGCATTGAGCATGCTTAAACCATTCAGGGCTTTATACACCTCTATCAGATCACCTCGCTGGTGCCTAGTCTCCAGACACTGTAATTTGCAAAACTTAAGCCTTTCTTCGTAAGAGCACCCCTTTGTTCCATTCACTAATCTTGTTGCCCTTCTCTGTACTCGTTCCAGCAGCTCTACATCCTTCTTGAAATGAGGCCTCCAGACCTGTATACAGTACTCTAGGTGTGGCCTGACTATTGCCTTATACAATGGGATAATCACCTCCTTATCCCTGCTGGAAAAATTCCTGTATATCATTGACAATACTCCATGAGCTACTCTTGCAGCCCGTCTGCACTGCTCAGAGAACTTAATATCTGCCTGCACAACCACCCCCAAGTCCCTTTCATTCTCTACCACTGTCAGTGTAGTACCACAGAGTTGATACGTTGCTCTGGGGTTGCTGTTTCCCATGTGTAGTACTTTACATTTGTCAATGTTAAACTTCATTTGCCACCTCTCAGCCCATCTGCTCAACCTTTCCAGATCCTGTTGCAGCAGCATAGTGTCAGTAGTGTCCATGACAACCCTGCCAACCTTTGTATCATCTGCAAACTTGGACATTAAGCTTGATATACCATCATCAATATCATTTATGAATACAGAAAACAATAATGGACCCAACACTGAGCCCTGAGGGACTCCACTAATAACATTAGTCCACGATGAGCAGTGTCCATTGATTACCACTCTCTGTCTTCTCCCGCTCAACCACCCCTTTATCCATAGCAGCAATTTGCCTCCAATGTCACACTGCTCCAATTTGTGTAGCAGTCTTCCATGTGCAACAGTATCAAAAGCCTTTCTAAGATCCAAGTATATAATATCAAAGTTATTCCCTGCATCCAGTTCCTTTGTGACTGCATCATAGTATCCAATCAAATTAGTCAGGCAAGACTTCCCCTTAACAAAACCATGCTGTGTCCGAGCTATAGCTGAAGTCTTGTCTAAATGATCCTGCAGTGCTTCTTTAACCAGTGCGTCCATTAATTTTCCTGGAACAGAAGTTAAGCTCACAGGTCTATAATTACTTGTGTCAGCCTTTGATCCTCCTTTGTGAATTGGGGTCACATTTGCACATTTCCAGTCTATGAGTACCTCCCCTGAGTCCAAGGAAGCTTTCATAATTATAGCTAAGGGTTTGCTTACTTCCTTTGCTGCCTCCTTTAATATAACTGGATAGATCCCATCCACCCCGGGTGCCTTTCTTGTGTTTATCTTCAACAGTTTCTCCTCCACTTTACTCCCAGTTATTTCGAGATTCTGTAGCTTACTGCTAGAGTTGAATACACCTCTGGCATTCCCCTTACTGAATAACTCCTCATGTGTGAATGTCGATGCAAAATATTCATTTAGTTTGTTAGCTATCTGAGCAGGATCAGGTTTGTTAGCTATCTGAACAGTTGACCCATCAATACCCATCAGTTTCCGTGCATGGCAGCCTGGTCGTACCCAGAGATTCTTAGCACCCTCTGCTTCCACTCTGATCCTCTCGCTGCCGAAAGAGGGGCAAGTGAAAGCTGCTGGGGACTGAGGGCCATTTTTTTTGTCGTGCTGTCATATGCTGGAGAGTTTGGTCTTTTCCTCTTCACGCTGACCGGTGTTTTGAAGAGAATCACTCTATACGTTCATTGCCACCTAATGGACGTAACAGGGCTTACCATCGAAGAGGTGTGCATGAGTGGAATTTAGGGAGGCAGGCCAACCGGACTTCTCCTAAATCTTCTGCAATAGAGATATTGGATTCATCAGTGTTTTAGGCTGTGTCTGATAACACACAGGATACCTGTTCCCCTCTAAGCCTCTCTAAATTTAACCCCAGGGGCTCACACCTGGTGAGTATGGGCTTGGCACACCCAGGGTCCTCAGCTGGATATCATCATTGTACTCTTTCTTGGTGATTTCCTTCTACTTCTCTCTGTCTCTCACACACATGCACACACACACAGGGTAACTCGAATTTTTTTTGGCTGGTGCACCATATGGCTAATAATAATAATAATAATAATAATAATAATATAATATCAATATGGATACACCATAGATAACTCTTAAGAAAAACTACGATAGTAGTGTCGGAGGCATTTCCTCTGTACAGTATCTCATATTGTGATCAATGGTAGGTCAATAGCTTTGACATGGTGCCGTTTCACATCCACAAAACAACAGATGACCGCTTGTCGGGATAAAGGAAAACCACTCTTCTAAATCTCTAACAGGGTGCTTACAATACGTTGACCAGAGCCTAATGTCCGAATGTTAAATACACCTTGGTCTGCACACTGACTGTGGATATACAGAAAGTAGTTGACCAGCTCGACTTCTCGGTATGTGGGACAGGTAGACGGATAGGTTTTACGGGTCCCACTAAGTTGCAGATGGTAATCTCTTTATCTTTTAATTCGGGCATAACAACAGCACTATTGCTTGCTTGAAGACCATGGTTGCGAACGATGTGTACCCAGTTAATTCTCGTAATGCAGTCGCTATATGGAAAATTTTCTTCGTTCTACGAACGAAGAAATTTTTCATTTCCATAAAACGAAAAAATAAAAAAATTCGGTAAAAAGAAAACATTTATCTCTAAATAGAAAAATTCGCTATAAAGAAGTTTGCTAAACAGAGGTCCTACTGTACTTATTATTATGATTTTACCAATTATCGAAAAAAGGCGCGTAGCCACGAATTTGCCAAGAGCGCCGAAAACCTAGCTATGCCTCTGGCTGCTGCAGAAAACAATCGTCCGATAAATTCACAAAAGTTTTACTAGTGTGCGAGTGACCAACCCATTAAAGTTCCAGTCAATATCTGGGAAGTTAAAATCCCTCACTATAAGACATTCTGATCCACCCCCAGGGGCTTACATCTGGTATGGGCTTGGCACACCCAGGGTCCTGAGCTGGATATCATCATACTTCTCCTTCTTTGTGATTCCTTTCTACTTCTGTCTGTCTCTCTCTCTCTCTCTCAGGGTAATAGAGAAATTTTTTTTTTTTGGCTGGTGCAGCATAAGCCTCAGGCCTCCTTGCACCATATGGCTAATAATAATAATAATACTAGCCCACTCTATTTCTCTGTACAATTGTTCATTGTACTCATTCGAGTCATTAGGCCTATAACACACTCCTACTATTATTTTTGCTTTCGCAGTGCTTATGTCACACCAATCTGACTCAACAGTGCAATGTGCATCTATAACAACTAGATGCACTTCTTCTGATTTTATGTTCTTCTTAATTAACAGCATAACCCCTCCTTCCTTTTCTGTCCTATCCCATATATTCTTTCTGTACACATTGTACTCCCCAAATTCCAATTCTGTATTCCTAATATCTGTGTGACACCAGGTCTCTGATATCCCAACAATATCTGCCTTTGATGTCTTGACCAACATTTAAAATTCATCAAATTTATTTAATATACTTATAGCATCGGTATACATGCACCTATTCTTATTCTTAGTTACCCTAACACATCCCATATACCCATCTATTTCACGATGACTGCCATCAGTGCCTGAAATCCCCAGCAACCCTCGCTCCAGGCCGCCACTTATTCTAATAGTAGTGCAAGAATCACCTTCACCTCTGCCTGTGGCTACTTTTAACCTTTTAGTCTGTGAATCCCCCTAACCTAGCAGTTTTCCGACCAACCTAACACTACTTCGATAGTATTTTTGCACCGATTCTATTTAAGTGCATCCCATTCCTGTAGAAGCAGTCTCTCTTGTTAACACGATTTCATTATAAAACACATAAGACTGGCTACAATTACATTTTTATCACATTTATATTTTAAACATAATACACATAGAAAAAATAAGAGTACACTATAATAAAATGGTGGGGAGGGGTAAAATTTCAATGTGGGTTACCGCACTACAGCATCCAGCATAAGTTCGTTCCATAGAACTAAGTAGCGATTTTTCGTTGACTTCATGTCTTGTAGGAATCGTTCCCATTTGCTAGTTATCCGCCTAACCATTGGAAAGAAGCCTAAATACGGATGTAAGAAATTAAATTTGAGAGATGTGACAAACATTTCACTATATACATCACAGTTTCTGAGGCCTATCTTTGCATGCCAGAGACCTGTGTTCAAGCAAAATGTTTCCTCGCAGCCATTTCAAAGCATGCTTTTAGTTCTAATACATTCACACATTTTTCAAGCTTTCATTCTGAAGCGTTCAAACAACTGCCATTCACAACCATTCCCTCTTTCACTTTTGCAGCATCACTTTGAAAACTTCTCATTAAAAAAATGTTTTTGTTTACAATACGGCACAACCACCAGGTCAGTGGAGTTTACAATAAATCATCAATACAAATGTTAATCGTATTTAGTAGTCACAGGGCTTGAGCCCCAGTCCACTCAACGAACGCGTGCTACTGCACTCATGCACCTGCCCACTCTGGTACATCATGAAATCCTTTTAAATTCACATTACCTACTGCTTTCACAAAACATTTCATTAGGCCAAGTTTAATGTGAAATTTTATTTATTTTGTATGATGTGATCAATACATGAAGGAACCAGTTTTTTCTTGCTTCCTTCGTGTATCGTGGCCGGGATATCCAACCAACTGGTTGGTTCGGCCCCATCGTGATATCCAGTCCGAGGTGGGAATCGAACCCATGACATTTGGGTTGCCAGGCAGGCACTTTACCTACCCAGCTAGCTCGGTCGGCATGTGAAATTAAATATAATAACTAGACTGATCATAATTCCTTGAGGCCAAAATGGGACGGGGAACAATGAAAACAGGATGATGGATGAGCTGATGCTTTCAACTGAATTCAAAGATTTCTCAGCATTCATATGTTTCTGGCTAAGTAGATGTTGGCTGATGTCACCTCCATGAACAACAGAAAAATGAACATTACAATATTGACAAACCACTTTTATTAAACTGGACTAATTGTCCAGTTTAATAATTTCCATTCTTTTTGTAGTTGTTGAATGTGCAATTTCTCCTTTTTTTGACATTTTAAATTTTGAGGCTTAAGACTTTAAAATTATACAATAAGAACTTTCAAGTGTACGTATGCAACAACCAACAAGCACACAGAACAAATGCTAGCCACAAACTACTCATCAACTACTGACATGGAACACATTGTTAACCAGATGTTATTATTATTATTATTGTTGTTGCTCTTATATTATTGCTCTCTGATTGGGGCGATTCCATGCCGTGAAGTGTACCACTACCAAGTACACAGGGTGGTTGTTGTTGTCTGGTGTTACTGTTGGTCGAGGAACTCTCTGACTATCCTACAGGAGTTCAGAATTGTGACTTTCTGGAATTCCTTGTAGGTGTTCTCTGGGAGCCTTCAGCTGCTATGTATGGTCTTTGGCACCATACTGATGGTCGACACAATCAGGATGGTCATTATTTCTTGCACATGCCACACCTCCTTGACCTCATGTCTCAGGTTCGTGTACTTCCTAATTTTAATTCATGGGTTTTCTGGACATTGCTAGTGTTGGGCACCGCTATGTCAGTCAGGTAGGTAGCCACAAGGGTTATGTCTGGTCTGTTGTGCAGGATGGTCTTATCCGTTATTATGGGTAGGTCCCAGTACAGCTTGTGGGTTGGGGTCTCTAGTACTGCCTGGAGTTTGCAATTGTAGTATAGTACACTTTCTTTGGTCAATTGGTATGTCCTTGCTAGCTTCTGATGTATTATCCTGGCTATGTAGTCATGTCTCTGAGTGTACTCATTCTGAGTGATCACCTTGAATCCCCCTGTGATGTGTATTGTTTCTAAGGTAGGGTGGCATCGTCGACATGTCATCTGACATTCCGGGCTGCTTTGCAATGTATTTTCTGTAGTTTCTGGTGTTGATTACCTGGTCTTGGATGGCCAGCATTAATCCTTCAGTCTCGGATTCATGCTGGCTCTGATAAGTAATGTTATCATTGCTTATCATGGAAGCAATGATAACATTGCTTCCATGCTTCCAGAATTTTTTTCAGCCTGGTCTGTACTTGTTAACAGGAGAGACTGCTTCTACAGGGATGGGATACACTTAAATAGAAAGGGTGCAAGAATGTTTGCTGATGCTATCGAGGCAATGTTAGGTGGGTCGGAAAACTGCTAGATTGGGGGGATACAAGGACTAATAGATTAACAGTAGCCACTGGCAGAGGTGAAAGTGATTCTTGCACTGCTTCTATTGGAATGAGCCGCAGCCTGGAAAATAAGATGCAGGATATTTCAGAGACTGCTGGGAATCATTGGGGTACAAGTAAACACATGGGTTGTGTTAGGGTAGCTAAGAAAAAGAACAGGTGCATGTATACTTGTGTGTACACCAATGCTAGGAGTTTAGTAAATAAATTTGATGAATTTGAGGTATTGCTCAAAACATCAAAGGCAGATATTGTGGGGATTTCAGAGACGTGGTGTCACACAGATATAAGAAATGCAGAACTGGAATTTGGGGAGTACAATGTGTACAGAAAGGATAGACAGGATAGGAAGGGAGGAGGGGTTATGCTATTAATTAAGAAACACATAAAATCCAAGGAAGTGAAGCCAGTCGACATCGCTGGACAGTGCAGTGTCGAGTCAGTTTGGTGTGACATAAGCATTGGGAGATCAAAATTGAAAGTAGGAGTGTGCTATAGGCCTAATGACTCTGATGAGTATAATAAGAAACTGTTCGGAGAAATAGAGTGGGCCAGTAAATCAGAGAGTCTTATAATGGGGGATTTTAATTTCCCAGATATTGACTGGAATTTGGGGGCTGGTCACTCACACAGTAGCAAGGCTTTTGTGGATTTATTGGATGATTGTTTTCTACATCAGCATGTTCGGGAGGCAACTAGAGGGAGTAATACTCTTGATTTGATTATCAGTAGTGATTCTTCATGCATTCAGAATCTGCAGATAAATGAACCACTTTGGTGGCAGTGATCACAGTGTGCTGAAGTGGGAGTTACTCAAAGAGGTAACTACCATTAGGGGTAAAGGGAAGGGGTATTGCTTTCGTAAAGGCGACTACAATGGACTGAGACAGTATTTAAATTCTATACAGTGGGATCAACTGATGATATTGCCAACAGCAAATTCAAAATGGGAAGCATTCAAAGAACTTATCGTGGAAGCTACTAGGCTTTACATACCAACTAAGAAATATTGTTCAAGGTTTAGGCCTAAATGGTTGTCAGATGAACTAATGAGGCATATGGCAGAGAAGAAAAATGCATGGGATACATACAAATTAACACGTGACACGGATGCCTATGATAGATACAAGTTGATCTGTAACCAAGTTACAAAGGAGGTTAGGCAGGCGAAGGCAGATTACGAGAGATCCTTGGCAAGGGATGCGAAGAAAAACAGCAAAGAGTTCTTTACTTATGTAAACTCTAGAAGGAAGGGGATGAATCAGATTGGTCCACTTGAGATCGATGGGTCAACTGTTGATGACCCTGCTCGGGTAGCTAACAAACTAAATGAATATTTTGCATCGACATTCACACATGAGGAGTTATTCAGCGAGGGGAATGCCAGAGGTGTATTCAACTCTAGCAGTAAGCTAGAGAATCTTGTAATAACTGAGAGCAAAGTGGAGGAGAAATTGTTGAAGATAAACACAAGAAAGGCACCTGGGGTGGATGGGATCTATCCAGTTATATTAAAGGAGGCAGCAAAGGAGGTAAGCAAACCCTTAGCCATAATTATGAGAGCTTCCTTGGACTCAGGGGAGGTACCCATTGACTGGAGATGTGCAAATGTGACCCCAATTCACAAAGGGGGATCAAAGGCTGACACAAGTAATTATAGACCTGTGAGTTTAACTTCTGTTCCCGGAAAATTAATGGAGGCACTGGTGAAAGAAGCACTGCAGGATCATCTAGACAAGACTTCAGTTATAGCTAGGACACAGCATGGTTTTGTTAAAGGGAAGTCTTGCCTGACCAATTTGATTGGATACTATGATGCAGTCACAAAAGAACTGGATGCAGGGAATAACTTTGATATTATATACTTGGATCTTAGAAAGGCTTTTGATACTGTTGCACATGGAAGACTGCTGCACAAATTGGAGCAGTGTGGCATTGGAGGCAAGTTGCTGCTATGGATAAAGGGGTGGTTGAGGGGGAGAAGACAGAGAGTGGTAATCAATGGACACTGCTCATCGTGGACTAATGTTATTAGTGGAGTCCCTCAGGGTTCAGTATTGGGGCCTTTATTGTTTTCTGTATTTATAAATGATATTGATGATGGTATATCAGGCTTAATGTCCAAGTTTGCAGACGATACAAAGGTTGGCAGGGTTGTCAAGGACACTACTGACACTATGCTGCTGCAACAGGATTTGGAAAGGTTGAGCAGATGGGCTTCGAGGTGGCAAATGAAGTTTAACATTGACAAATGTAAAGTACTACATATGGGAAACAGCAACCCCAGAGCAACGTATCAACTCTGTGGTACTACACTGACAGTGGTAGAGAATGAAAGGGACCTGGGGGTGGTGGTGCAGGCAGATATGAAGTTCTCTGAGCAGTGCAGACGAGCTGCAAGAGTAGCTCATGGTGTATTGTCAATGATATATAGAAATTTTTCTAGCAGGGATAAGGAGGTGATTATTCCCTTGTATAAGGCAATGGTCAGGCCACACCTAGAGTACTGTATACAGGCCTGGAGGCCTCATTTCAGGAAGGATGTAGAGCTGCTGGAACGAGTACAGAGAAGGGCAACTAGATTGGTGAATGGGACAAAGGGGTTCTCTTACGAAGAAAGGCTTAAGTTTTGCAAATTACAGTGTCTGGAAACTAGGCACCAGCGGGGTGATCTGATAGAGGTGTACAAAGCCTTGAATGGTTTGAGCATGCTCAATGCTGATGGGATTCTTCCTCTAGCTCAGAAAAATCACCTGAGAGGGCATAAATTCAAATTGAGGAAAGACAGATGTAGGATAGATGTGCGGAAATTTGCCTTTAGCCAGCGGGTGGTTGGTGGGTGGAACAGACTTCCATCCCTTGTCGTGGAAGTTGATAGCCTAAATAAGTTTAAGGCTCAGCTGGACAGGTATTTCGAACGAACAGAGGGGTGAAGTGGAAGTGGTTATTTTTATTTATTTATGTTACTTTTTTTTTTTTTTTTTTTTTTTTTTTTTGGCTGATGCTGCATAAGCTTGCTTTCTTGCATCAAATGCCTCTACTAATGCTAATGCTAATGCTAATGCATTGGAAGCAATGTTATTGATGTGATCTTGATGTCATTGTAGTGTCTTCTTTGACCATCTTCCTAGCTTCGTTTCTTGTGCCGTCTAGGCGTGGTGGGCTCCTCGCTTAGGTTGAGTTGGTTTTGCCATTTATCTATCTTCCTTATGGCCTGGTGCTGTGTTGTTCTTGAAGTATTCCTTTAGGTTAACTCTCACTGTTTTCTGTTGCTCTATCAGGCCCCTTTCTCCCTCTTTCCGAGCTATTGTTAGTCTCTCCACTGCTGACTTCGGGTATTGGCGGCTCTTGGTCATCACTGTCCTTGTCTTTCGCATGATATCCTCTAGCTCGGTGTTAGTCCAATCTATGGCCTAAAAGGAGTATGTTAGTACTGGAGCTGCATAGGTGTTTATGGCTTTTAACTGTGTTCCTTCCGTTCAATTTTGCTTTCAGCAGGCTTCTGTGTCTCTGATGATATTTTTTGGTCGGGCACCTTTTGATTTCCTTGTGCTCTAACTGCTGAGCCTGCATCATTCCTAGGTATTTGTAGGTCTCTCCTTCTGTCATGGGTTTGATCTCTTTACCAGTCAGCAGCTGGTAGTTTCCGCCGACTAATTTTCCCTGGTGTAAGTGTGGGTCTTGAATTTGTCTGGACCAAATTCCATCCCGTCCTTGCTAAATTCTTCGGTGATCTGGAGTAGTTGCTGCATAGAGCTTGATGCCATCCATGTACATCAGATGGGTGAGGGTGTACAGGTTCTTTCTTCCTTCTTTGAGGTTATATTCATACTTGCTGCCATTAAGCATGGTGGATAGGCGGTTGAGTGCTAGACAGAACCACAGTGGGCTCAGAGCATCTCCCTGAAAGATTCCTCTTGTAATAGGGATTGGCCTGATTGTGATGTTCTTGACCTTAATGGTGGTACTCCATTTCGCCATTGTTGCTCCTAGGTCAATACAATAGTTTGTCACTATCAGATTGACCTTGTAGATCTTCAGGGTCTCTATTAGCCAGCTATGAGCTACGGAGTCAAAGGCTTTGCGGTAATCGATGTAGGCTGTGCATAGGTTGCAGTGCTTCTTGTAGGTTTGCTCCATAACTGTGGCATCTATAGTTAATTGCTCCTTGTATCCTTTCTGCTGTTGGGCCATTATGTTCTGACTCTCTACGTGGTCTGATATCTTTTTGGTTATGCAGCTGGTCAGAATCTTGTACATCATTGAGAGGCAGGTGATTGGCCTGTATTTCACCAGGTTTCTCTTTAATTAGTTTGATTATTTCTTTAGTATTTTGATTTTCTAATTTTATTTTGCATTTTTCGGAGTCAACTGGTTTGGGTCCAAATCAGTTGACTCTGAAGAGATGGCATCAGATTATTAGCCTATGGAAATTTCTCTCAAGGAAAGGAGAGCCAGTATATCATGATGTGGAGAAAAGGGGACAAGATATATTTCTAGACACTGATAGATGCTTGCAAAGAAAATTTTGTATTACTTAAATAATTATATGGTGTAACACCAACAAAATATATATATAGGAAAAAAAAGTCTCACTTGGGTATAAATTTTTATTATTCATTTATCAATAGTCTCATTATGTATTCATAATCATGGTGACAGTGATCACTAAAAGTATTGTCCATTTGTCAGTCAAATCTAGGCACATGCACTGTAACAAAGTACATGAACAAGTTGTTATAATTCTCCCAGTGGTCTTTAAAGTAATCTGAAGAGATTATAAACTATTTCTGATTTTTAATTTAAAATTCAATCATTATGCAAGCAAAAATATGTATTTTTGTTTGCACAAATACACCAAAGAGCCTGATAATCTGAATCAGATTTATAATTTATTTTTATACAGATGTACTTTTTCATATTAATGATTTATTAACACTGTTAATTAGAATAATAATAACAAAAACAATACAATAAAGGGACAGCATCCCAAATCCAAAATGTTCAAAAATTCAGAATTATCCAAAAACCAGACACTTGAAGATCCGTAACCCCCATAAAACTGATTCACTTTCAGGTTGGTGCAAAACTGAGTAGCTCTAGTCGATTATAAATTGGTTCTCCGAATATAATTAAATTTAAATTAAATAATATTTAATTTAATGCTTCTGAAAACTTAGTTGGTAACTTGCCATCTGTGAATTCTGTTTGACAGCCAGAAGAGTTTTGACTGTCATAAGTACAAAGTGTGGCTATCAAATAATGAGACCTGCAATAAAATAAAGATAATGAAATATTTTGTACCTGAAAAGTTATCCCTTTCAAAATAATTGCCTTGGGCTTGCACACACACTGTAAATTCCTTCATAAATTTCTTCCAACCACAGAAACATTTCTGGATGTTATCTTCTGTAAGCCTTTTTAACACTTCAGTAGTTTTTTTCCCAAACGTCTGCAATGGACTGCAAATGGCTTCACTTAAGTACACTTTTCAGTTTAGGGAAGAAAAAAAAGTCAGGAGTTAGGTCTGGTGAGTAGGGTGCATGTTCACACACACGGATTTGTTTATTGGCCAGAAACTGGAAAACAGGAGTGTGTTGTGTGCTGGAGTATCCAACCATTCTTATACAATTCAGGTCTCTACCTTTGAATTTTTTCGTGCAGCCTTGTCAAAACTTGTTTAGTATGTTTTATTGATAGTCTGATTTGGTGAGATGTATTCAGCCATAATAATTCCTTTAATATTGAAGAAAGCAAGTAGCTTGGTTTTCATTTTTGATTTTGACATTCTTGTGTTTTTGGTCTGGGGAACTGTTTTGACTTCCATTTCATTGATTGTCTTTTAATTTCTGGGCATACTGGAACAGCCAACTTATAGTACTCAGAAAGTCTGGATCTTCAATTTTTTTTCAAAACATCTTCACAGACTTAGTCTTCTCACTCTTTGATCTTCATTCAAAATTTCTGGCATCACCTTGGTACACACTTTTCTCATGCCTAAATTTACAGTTAAAATTTGTCTAACTGTTTTTTGTCCATATTGAATTCTGATGCAACCATTCTAATGCTTAAACTACGATCACAACGAACTAGTGTCCTTACCGTCTACATTTTCATCAGTTTTAATGTAAATTGGACAGTCTGGTTGCTCATAATCTTCCACATCCTCTCTTCCTTCTAAAAAAATCTTTTATGCCATTCAAATGTGAATTCTTGACATAGTATTCATAAACTTGACGTAACAACTCATAACTTTCAGATTGTTTTCTTTAGTTCTGTTAAAACTTTGAGGTTGATTTGTTATTCAATTCTTCTGTCAATTTTTGGCAAACTGCAAAAACACAAAGCAGTGAAAATCTGTCTCAGTGCAAAGAGAATGAGGGTGATGGAACATGATTTGGCAGACAACTAGGGAAAGGATGAAGGTCGACTGCTGTGCCTTTGTTTCAGAGGTGACACTTGGTACGTAGTGGCTGTATGTGCAGTCTCGTTATTTAATAGCCACCCCATGTAAATACACTGTGATCTTGGGAATTCAAGGTAGATAGTCTGCTGGTTACCAAACCATGTGCAATTTACTAAATTTATTTATAAAGTCATATAGCTTCTTCTATAAGTTTATTAAATAGTTGAGGTTATAACACTTAACTGGATCACATCAACATTTTGATGGCATAATACTGACAGAACTGCATTAAAACTTTTTTTTTTTTATACATCTAATTGTTACTTTTAGGGTATCTATGAAACATTTACAATAAAGTTTGTTATGAATGTTACACTATTAATCAGTTTGTATCTTTAACCTGTGTGATTTTGTTGTCTCTGTGTTTGTCTTACTGGTTTTTAGTAACTGATTTAACATAATTCCTATAAAATATGTTTCCAATTCTATTGGAAACATATTTTATACGAATTATTTCTATCTCATTACATTTATTTTCTCTGAAACAAAATGTTTTATTGTTATCCTTAGCTTTTAATACACTTTACTGCTTTTGAAATTGAGAAAAGGGTATGATCCATGGGCATATTTTGAACTGGAAATGAAAAATAAATAGAATAAAGTTTGCATGACTGCAAACTGAAGAATTGCAGTAAAATTTGTGTTTATGGGTGTATTCCTTACTTTTACCTTTTTAATTATTTAATGTATAGCTGTTTAATATCGGTAAATCAAGCAGGCTGGTGTATATTGTATTAATTGCATCTGAACGGGCTATGAAGAACTTTGTTCCCGAGTGCCACTTCCTGCTGATGGTATTATATTGCACCACTGGCAGTTGGCCTACTGTTCCTTTGTCCATATTGAGTAGGTTATATCTCATACAGTGTATTGTGAATGACTTTACAATGACACCTCAAATAAGCGATGCTTCCCCAGTGGAAAAGACTGTTGGTCATTCTCACTGAGAATGAGTAACTTTAGTCACCGAAGTGGGTACAATGCAGCACAGTACAATGCATATGTGCTGTTCAGAATGCCAAAAAAACTAAGAAAACTGGTTTGTCACATATTCCAAACTTCCTGGATAAATTGTTGGCAACTTGTAACCCTAAGAGATTAAGACCCAGACTCTGCATTATTGATAAAATATATCACAGAGTGCTTTTTTCCTCTGGAGTGATTTTTTTTTTTTTTTTTGTACTGATTATGCATTGTCTTTGCTCCAATGGTCAGAGAACACTTTTCAATGGCTACCAAATAATGTTTGTTGTTTGTTTGTTTAGGGGTTTATTAGGTGTATCGGCAACTATGGCCATAGTGCGCCAGCTACCAAATAAAGGGAAAATTGTGTTGTGTGTGTGTGTATTGCACAAAAAAAAAAAAAAATAAAATAAAATAAAAATCTGGAACACCTTTATATTTGTATGAGTGGTTGGTATTCTCTCAGGCTTTTGGTGACAGTATCTTGTGATATGTTTATGCAGTAAACCCTTGCTAATCCGGATTAAATGCAGGGAGAGGTCATCTGGATTAGTGAAGCAAAAGAGCGCTAAAAGACAAAAAACTTAGAACCCAAATAAATGGAAAATTTAATGTTATAGGTAGTACTGATGAAAATAAATAAAAAAAATATCAATGTAGAGTCTTAATTTAAAAACTATAAAAAGACAATACATTTATCCATCGAGAGAAGACTCAGAAGTTGTACTTGTTTTTGAACATAATAATGCAGGTTTGAAGATTTGTCTTGATTGTATTATTTCATTTAATTTTTTTTCTAAATGATCTAACACCTTCTACATCACCACAAATTTTTCTATTAGTGATATTGTGCCTTTGTCTAAATTGCCACAGTCATCCTCCTGAATGGCAAGTAAAATTGTGTAATAACTTCAAATGCTTTGCAAACTTTTCTGCTGTTACTTTTAACTCAATACCTTGCATGCCAATGCCACTTGATCGTTGAATATCACTAAAAAGGTTTTAGGGCTAAAAGCCGTAGACTATGGGGAAACTCAGCAATTGAACAAGTTGGTAAATCACCAAAATTAGTGAAATGGCATCATTTTGTTATATCTCGGTGTATTGTGAATGCATTTAAAATGAAAACTCAAATAAGCGATGCTTCCCTAGTGGAGAAGACTAATGTTTCTCATTCTTAGCAAGAATGAGTAACATTAGTCACTGAAGTGACTAATGTTAAAAATTAGTCACAAAAATTAGTCAAAAAATTAAAAATTAAAAGCCAAAAGAAGTGTTGCTAGAAGAAGCTGTATTTAAGTAGTATTCACAAATTGAACAAGTTAGTGCATAGCATCATGTTAGTTCATAGTAAATCACCAAAGTGGGTGAAATGGCATCGTTTTTGTTATATCTCATATTGTGAATGCCTTCACATCAAATTGTCCTGATATTGCACTATCAAATAAGCAACATTTCCCCAGTGGAGAAGACTAACATTACTTATTCACTACCCACGGGTGGTGGTATCCACTGAGAATAAGTAACATTAGTATTCTCCACTGGGGAAATGTTGCTTATTCGAGGTAGTGCAATATCAGAGAAACTCAATGTGAAGGCATTCATAATATGAGATATAACAAAAACGATGCCATTTCACCTATTTCGGTGATTTACTATGAACTAACATGATGCTATGCACTAACTTGTTCGATTTGTGAATACTACATTACAGCTTCTTCTAGCAACATCTCTTTTGGCTTTTTTAATGTCTGTCTATTTGATACACTGCTTTTATCATTCCCCACAACAAATTTTAAAGCAAATATCATTATAAATTCTTTTTGTTGCATAAGTAAAGAAAGCCCACACGAGAAACACACAAAAGTTCGATAAATTTACCGGTAAAAGTACTTGCCGTAACGGCACTTGTGTTGTTGCTCGCTCAGTAAACATACAGTGGGTGTTATCAGTCAGGAGTAGAAATTGAATCCCATGGGAGATTGAAACCCTTCCGAAGTGGAGGGGGGTAACCTGACCCTTTTTCTTTAGAATCACTTGTGGATTAGTGGATAAATTGTTTATTAAGAAAAATAAGGCAAAGGTAAGGCCCACATGAGAAGCATGGCAAACTTCGAAAAAGTTTACCGGTGAAACTACGTTACAAACATTTTTTACGGCACCAGAACTTCCAATATGACTCTGTTCATGATTCAATTAGTTAATTCAATTAGTGATTCTAAAGTAAAAAGGTCAGGCTACCCCCCCCCCATCCACTTTGGGAGGGTTTCAAGCTGCCATGGGATTCAACTTCTACTCCAAACAGATAACCCCACCGTCTGTTTATTTAGCGAGCAACAATACAAATGCTGTTATGGCAAAGTACTTATTACCGGTAAATTTCATCGAACTTTTGCATGCTTCTCGTGTGGGCTTTCTTTACCTTAGCTCTTTTTGTTTTTTAATATCTGGCACAGTCTGTTAGGCAGTACCAAATTCTTCAGCAATTTTTTTTCTCCAGGAATACCATTTTCAAGTTGTTCTATCACTTTGAGCTTGTTAAAGATGGTTAAAGTAACGTGGTTTCTTTTTATTCCACTTTTCAATTCTTTAGAACCCATAATTATATAAAATATGTTAAGTATATATATATATATATATACATATAAAGAAGTACGCAAATGACGCAGTATAAGCAATAACATCGGTCTGACTCAGAGTGAACAACAATACTGAACAACACGCAAGGCATTGTAATGTATGTTCCGTCTCTCTCTCTCTGTACAGTCAATCAGTGTGCAGTCAGAGTGACTCATCTGCCATCCTAAATCCCGTGTGTGTGTCTGTCAAAGTACTGAACTGTGAACAGAATTTATCATATTTCAATCCGGATTAACTGTAAACAGATTAGTAAAGATTTGCTGTACTTTTATTTTTTATATGCATTTTCGTGTATTCTGTATTTTTATTTTTTTAATGAAATCTTACCAAAGTGATTTTGTAGGTAATTTTTCTTGAATTTTTCAGTTTCAGTTTTGACCAAAGGCTGGGGCGGGAGATAAAATAATATAATTCATAAAATTAATCACGTAGAGAAATTGACAAAAAGTAGATAGCCAAGTGATCAGTGTGTTCTGTGTTTGGATTTTGACAGTTCATGCTTGGTTAGATTTATCACCTAAAAAGTGGAAAAATCCAAAAATTGGCATTCTCTAGTCTTTAGGTCCTAGTGTTGCACCTGTAAGTGTATATATGTTTTGTTTATATTAAATAGAGCAACAGCTAATTATGCAAAAAGAATAGCCATATATTCAACAAGAAATGAGTATGGGCTTAGCACACCCAGGGTCCTGAGCTGGATATCATCATTCTTCTCTTTCTTAGTGATTCCCTTCTACTTCTGACTCTCTCTCTCTCTCTCTCTCTCTCTCTCTCTCTCTCTCTCTCTCTCTCTCTCAGGGTAATTCAGAAATTTTTTTTGGCTGGTGCAGCATAAGCCTCAGGTTTCCTTGCACCATATGGCTAATAATAATAAAATAATAATAATGTGTTATAATACCAAAATGTTAGGGTTTTATAACTCATCATTAATATTGTTATTTATAGTTATTTGTTTTTTTTTAGGAGCATTAGCAACTAAGGCCATATTGCTCCGGGAATATGCGGTGGTCATTCTCTGACCTTTCCGCATCCTCCGTATTTGGTGGTGATGGGCTCGAACCCCGGTCTAATCAAGAAGCATGTGCTATGCACTGCTGCTCCTTCCCACCTGGCTACAGAGGCACTCTATCTTCATTAATATAAAGGATGTAACGAAAATTAATAATAAATTTAAAAAAAAAAGGGAAGGAAAGGAAAATCATGTTTTCCATGATGATGAAACATCATTGATACACTTGAACACGGACAGATGCAGGCTACTCATGGATACAGTTAATTATACAATAATCACATGCTCTCACATGTGATTATTGTATGGGTTTAATGAGCAATTTAAATGATTTATTTGAATAGCATAATTTGTGCAATTGTAAAAATTTATTAATAACTCCTGGTTAGCTCAAAACACACACTCTGAGTTAACATGTATTTTGAAAAATATTCCAAAAAAATACAGCATATGCATATATAAGGTGTATACTTCTATAAGACTTGTCTCTTGGATTCACATAACTCAGTGGCTAATTTTTAATACATAAAGTCTGCTATATGAATTTATTAGCATTAGCAAAGGCACATTGATGCAAGAAAGCAAGCTTATATAGCATCAGCCAAAAAAAAAAAAAAAACCCTTATTTCACCCATCCACTATGAATTTATTCATTGCTATTACAGAATATAAGCTCTTATGTTCTGTTATTTGATGATATTGTCTCAGTAGTAAAAACAAGATTGAGAATCTATGAAAAATATGAAAAAATAAAATGATCAGGAATATTTAAATGACAGAAAATATTTTATAGGCACATTTTATATTGTAGGACAAGAGTTCAGTGTGATTTGTCCAATAACTGTAGACTGAGATAAAGACTGTGGACGAGAATCTAGTTCAAGATACCGCATACATCCAACAAAATGACCAGTTGTTTCAACTCCTTTGGTATTACTGGGATCAGGTATTCCACCTATATATAAGGGATCATTAGTATCTGTTGCTAAAACTCCACCAATGCCAATACCAGGATCAACAAACCTGCCATCAACACTAAGGGTCACCACATTGCCATTCTTGATTGCTGAAAGGAAACATCTAGATTATTAATGGTTAAATAAAAGCAATTTAAATGACATTATATATAAATAGATGGATATAGCTATGTGTATTTATATGCACACAATGTTTCTGAGAAGATAGTCTTTGCAGACTTCGAATGTGGACTGGTGAATAGATGCTTCATTCAGTAACTCTTCTGTTACTGAATGAAGAGTTACTGAATATGGAATATGGAAGACTGGGTGATATCTCAATGAAAACAAGGTCTGAATATCTTTTAAATTCATGGAATGTGTTCAACAAACAAATAAAGCGGGTGGTTCAAGCCTCACATTTGTTGTCTGCAGAAAACGTCACAAAACATGACAAGAGGACACAGGAGCACCCATCAGTATGCTGACCATCCAAAAAAGCTGCTTAGCTTGGAATTTGATAGTAGGGAAGCAGCTCATAAGTCCAATATTACAATCACCTGTGCGAAATGGCTTCTGAACTGGTGTCATTCTTGCCTTCACTGACTCTAGAACAATGGTAGGAATTACTATGGAGTTATGAATCCTAAAATCTACACAATATTTCATTCCAATGGAAGTGTTTGAGTGTGAATATTGCCTGGTGAGCACTTCCTGTCAGAGGCAGTCTCATGATATGAGCTGGTTGTGGTACCTGAAGCCATCAAGTCCATGACCTGTTTGGATGTTCTGCACAATCAATTGCTACCTTACATTGTGGCAATATTAAGAACTGGACCTGTCAGTATCACAGCAATAATGCTCTATGTCAGAGGTAGCAACCAGTCAGCTGTAATTGAATGATTGATCCCAAAGTAAGTTTTAGTTGATCTCTTTATGCAGGGTATTACTTTTCAAAAATGATCAAAGGAAAATACTATTTATTATCAGAATAAGTAACACGTAATAGTTTAAAACAATGTTGGAAGAATCCTTTGTTGTTAACAATACATAAATCCACTATTTTTATCATGTTGCAAATGATGAGATAGAGTTCGGGTTAATACACTTACTGTATTTTTAATGCTCACTTTGAGTTGCTGGATGTTTTGTGGATTGATCTCATAAGCTTTCAGGTTTAATAATCCCCATAAAAAGAAGTCTGGGGGCCTATGTGGCCAAAGTCTTGTAATATGATTTGATCCCCCCATCCCCTTAAAAAAAACTTGCAACATTTCAGTGGTTGAGCTGGCAGTATGACAGGAACAAGATGTCTCTTTCACTTTCCTCTAGCAATGCAGTGAACTGCATTATGATGTCTTGGCAAACATCAGAAGTGAGAAGTTGTTCAAAAAATATGGGCCCAACTATACTTTTTCAAGATATGCCACACCAAACACCAATCTTTTGGGCATGTAAGGGTGTTTTACAAAATATGTATGGATTTTCAGTGTTCCATATTCTCCAGTTTTCACTGTTGACATCACTGCTAAAGTGAAACCATGGCTCATTAGTGAAATAAATAATATCCAAATTATAAAATTTATGTTAAAATTTTATAATTTGTTATTAATGTTAAAAGATTACAGTAAAAAAATTATAAATTTTTTTTACTGTAATATTTTAACATTATTCTGACATTGAAGCTCATGCATGCTGTGGATTTGGTAGAGAAAAAGTTTCAGGTGTTTTCTTACAGCAAAAGGATATGTCACGTGGTTCAGCTTGTACAGTGAGAACTGAAATGCAAAGCTGTAGCTCTTCCTTCCTTCAGTTATGTAACAACTTCCACTAGTGCCCCCACACAATTACCAGGGAATGACCACCGCATTTCCCGGAGCAATATTGCTAATGCTCCTAAAAAAAAAAACCATAAAAACAAAACCACACAATTACATTAGCTATTGTTACTTGGTGGCATTGTACTTAATACAAATAACAGGGGTTTACTTTAAAAATGAACACACTGTATATTCATCAAGAAATAAACTATGTAAACACTTTATACACCACAATAAATAATTTTAGTGGTTGTGTGGTTTTTTGTAATGCATTTAGTCACATGGATGACTATTATTCTCCAATTTAAAATTCAGTTTTATACTTGTGGATTTTCCCCCTTTGTGATATCATAATAGGTGTTCTTTCTGATCTATTCAGAGACACTCTAAACAGGTTTTAAGTTCCTGGCAAAAAAAGTGCTGCCACATATATAATCATCTGATATTCAACATTGATGGAATAGTTGAATTTCAACATCTGATATTCAACATTGATGGAATATCAAGCTTCGACTGTGTGCATTCTAATAATGATAATTTTCATCATTATTAGTATTTATTTTCATGTGTGTTGAACAAAGGGTAAGGATATTGGTTTCCATGATATATGTGCCATATATTTTGATGAAATATTTCTTTTGACAAATAATAACTGCATTATACAGATACAAAAAATAAAAATATAAAATAAATTAAAAAATAATAAAAATAAATATACAGATAGAAAACATGAAATAAAATGAGAAATTATGTAAAAAATAAGCAAATTCTTTTTTGCTCTTTTCTATCTCTAATATCAATTCTTAGGCAATACATTAAAAATTGAAATCTTTTTACGCCTCACTGTCAAGCAGCATACTTCAACGCGGCACTATCTTTTAAATTATCATGTAACTGAAATATATTTCAGTTACATGATAACTGAAATATATTTCAGTTATCATGTAACTGAAAAACAGTACGTCTATGAGAAAGCGAGTGGAGAGACTCTGTTAGAGATGAATCATTAATTAACCTAACTGCCCTCTTCTGAATGGAATCAAGAAGCCTGAGAGAGGTTTTGGGGGCACTACCCCAGATGTGGGAACAATATTCCATGGCAGGGTGGATTTGCGATTTATACAGAGTGAGCAGCTGTTTGGAAGAAAAGTAACGCCAACAGCGAAAGAGAAAACCAAGTTTTTTAGATGCAGAGGAAGCAATATTTGTAATGTGCTTGTGCCAAGAGAGATTAGAAGTCAGGGTAATCCCCAAAAGAGATATATCATTTTGCCTAGTAATCGGAGTGTCCCTAAAGATAAGCATAGGAGCAGAAGAATCCTTTTTGCGAGATATAAGACAAGACTGAGTTTTAGAAGGGTTGAAATCAACTAAGTTGTCTTTGCCCCACTGGAGAATTGCCTGAAGATCGGCATTTAAGGAATTGGTAGCAGATTTTCGAGAAGTTGAAGCTGATTGAGCAGGACAAGGTTTCTCAAAATGGAAAGTGGAATGCAATGTGCTATCATCAGCAAAACTATGGATAGGATTGCCAGTCAATGGAAGAAGGTCATTAATATACAAGAGGAAAAGAGTGGGGGAAAGAACTGAACCTTGGGGGACACCGGCATTAGTGGAGAAGATAGAAGACAGAGAGCCATCTACCATCACCCTCAGTGAGCGATCAGAGAGAAAACTGGATAACCAATCACTAAAAACAGTTGGCAAACCATAAGATGGAAGCTTGTTTAGAAGACCTTTATGCCAAACACGATCAAAACCCTTTGAGATGTCAAGAGCAACTACTTGTGTTTCACCGAACTTTTCCATTGAATTAGTCCATAAATGGGTAACATAAGCCAGAATATCACCAGTGGATCGACACTGACGGAATCCATACTGGCGATCGTTGATCAGACAGAAGGTTTCTAGGTAGTTTAAGAGTTTGCGGTTAATTGATTTCTCCATTACTTTAGAAAGAGTAGAAGTAATTGCAATGGGACGATAATTGGATGGGAGGGATTTGTCACCCTTTTTAGGAAAGGCGGCAAAGAATAGGAGCACAGGTTCAGGAGCACAGGATTTGAGAACAAGTGGAGAAATACCATCAGGACCTGGAGCTTTCTTAGCATCAAGATTCATCAAAATCCTTCTGATATCCTTTTGACGGAAGACCACATGAAGAGCGTGTTGGGAATGGTGGGAGATGTTTTACCAAGATCATTAATAAATGAGCTGGAAGAAAAATGGGATTCTAGCAGGTCAGCTTTATCCTTGGCTGAAGTGACAATAGAACAATCTGGTTTGGACAGAGGTCGGAGCAGAGATGGGCAAAAGTTGCGGCCAATAGCTTTGGCAAGAGACCAGAATGTGGTCTCTTGCCGGCTACTATTAGGGCAAGAACAAAGTTTTCTACTCTTAGCCTGTTCAAACTCTAGTTTGGACTGATTAATAACTGCTTTACAATTGTTGCGAGCTTTGGTGTAGGTAGAAAATGAAACTGAAGAATTAGAAACAAGCCAATTACGATATGCAACATTCTTCTCTTGAACAGCCTTAGCACATTTATTGGAAAACCAAGGTTTAGATAAAGGACGAGATTTTAAAGTGGAGTGTGGGATAAAGGATTCCATTCCTGCAAGAATAATTTTACTGACACGATCTGAGCAAACGTTGACATCAGAAGTTTTGAAACAGTAATCCGACCAAGGAAAAGAAGAAAAGAAGTCTCGCAGGTCATCCCATTTTGCATTCTTGTAATGCCAAACAACACGAGGTTGGGAATAGCCATGAAATAAAGGTTCCATTGGAGAAGAGACAATCACCAAGTTGTGATCTGAAGTGCCTAAAGGACCTCTCACTTCGACCGTGTACTTAGAAGAGTTGTTTGTGAGAAAAAGATCAAGCGTATTGGCTGTATGATTAGGATTGTCCGGTATTCTTGTAGGCAAATGAACAATCTGTGCTAGGTCATTAGTAATTGCAAAAGCCTCAGCATCTCGACCTGCTGGGTCAGTGACTAGAAAACGGAAGCCAGCTGGAGTTGTGAACATTAAAATCACTAAGGAAAATTACCTCACTGTTAGGAAAGTTGGACTGGAGAAAGTCAAGTTGCAAAGAGAGGAAGTCAAAGAGCTCCAAGTGATTAGTGGAGCTGGGAGAACGGTAGAGACAACAGATGAATTTGACACAATGAGGTAGAGAGATTTTAAGCCAGAGAAGATCAAAGAGAGGAGATTCCAAATTGCCAAGTCTCTGACAGGGAATATCAGAACGGACATATGCACAAGTATCACCTTTGAGGCGAAAGGAATCATACAGTGAATAATTTGGGCATCTGAGATGAGCAGTAGTTGAATCAACCGATAACTGAGATTCTGTCAGAAAAAGTACATGGGGTTTGGCAGACTGAAAGTGGAAATGGACATCACTGAGATTAGATTTGTTGTTGTGGGGGTTTTCTGGCGCATAAGCTGCTTTGGCTATAATGCGCCTATTCCTTTATTGTAATAATATATGAGAATTTCTTGTTATGTCAGAAGAGGCAAAAATCAGAAATGACTAAAAACTCCAATTTTCTTCAGAAAGTTAAAAAATTCAGGGATATTTGCATTGTCACCAATGACATTCTCTAGAGTTATTGGTTTCCGAAGGTTAACCAAAGATAGCAGGGTTGTATTTCTGTCTTGATTATAGTGTGGGCATTCAATGAGAATGTGTTTCACAGTGAAATTTAGAAAACAATGTGGACACTGTGGTGGATCATCTCCTGTGAGTAAATGAAGGCGAGTCAAATGTGTATGGCCTATTCTTGATCTTGAAAGGAGTACCTCTTCTCGTCTTGATGAACGGACACTGGAACGACAAATTCTAGGATCCTGTTTAAATTGAAAAAGTTTGTTATTTGTTTGAGAGTGCCAGAGTGCTGTCCATTCTGTTAGGCATGCATCACGAATGATTTGTGGGTAGTCTGATGCTGGAACAGGGATATTGGTTAAATCTAAGGTAGATGAATTTTTTGCCGCTTTATCGGCCAGTTCATTACCAGAAATTCTAGAATGTGCTGGAATCCAGCAGAAGGTGATCATTTGATGGCGCTCTTCAATCTGCAGTAATAATCTTCTAATTTCATTTAGAAAAGGGTGAACTTTATCTGTGGAGTTAGATAATGCCATAATTGAGCTGAGGGAGTGAGTGTAAATAACAAATTTTAATGAGCAGTCAGAACAGAGATTTTCTAAGGCTAGTTTAATTGCATATAATTCTGCTGAGAATATACTGAATTCAGGTGGAAGGGCTGCTGAAATAGTGGTATTTAGGAACACTGCTGCTGCTCCAATGTTTGAGTTAGATTTAGAGCCATCTGTATAAATTGGAGAAAAGTCAAAATATTTGTGAGTGTGAATTGCATGAAGTTGTTTCACATTTGATGCTTGAAGAAAATTTTTTCCCCACTGGCAAAGGTAAGTGTCACAGGTGGGTAGAGGAGTAAGAGTCCATGGTGGTTGAGTGCATGTTACTACTTCTTGTACAGAATGAATGGAAACTTTCCAAACTTGCATCAGTTCAAGAAGGCGAAGACCAGCTGGTTTTACTATATAGGCTTACTTCTGTAGAGGTTTTCTAATGGTGGATTAAATAAGTATGACTGAATTGGATGCGAGGCACAACTTTGTATTTTGACAGCATACTTCAGTAGCAGTGTTTTCCTACGTAGAGTTAACGGGGGCTCATGAGCGTCAATGTAGAGGCTATGTGCTGGTGATGTTCTGAAAGCTCCAAGTGCAATCCTCAAAACACTGTGTTGAACTGGATCAAGCCAGCGCAAAACACTTGCTCTGGCAGAATCATAGACAGGAGCACCATAATTGAGATGGGATCGGATTAATGCCCTGTATAGCCAAAGTAAGGAGGTGCGATCTGCACCCCATGTTAGGGCAGATAAAGTTCTGAGTATATTTAACTTTTTTAAACAAGAAGTACATACATTTTTAATATGGTCTAAGAAATTTAATTTGTTGTCAAGGATTAATCCTAGAAATCTGATGTTACTATTGACTGGGATGGAGACGTTGGAAATTTGGAGTTCAGGATCCAGATGGAGTTGCGTTGTCTACAAAAATGGATAGCAACTGTTTTCTATTGTGAGAGTCGATAGCCGTTAAGGTTGGCCCATTGTTGTATTTTATTCAGTGATATCTGAAGCTGCCTTTCAATTGATCTCATGCTTTGGGAATGACAGAAAATGGAAAGGTCATCCGCGTAAAGATATGACTCAACTGTGTTTGGAAGCTGTTTAGTGATGGAATTGATTCTAAGAGCAAAAAGAGTGGCACTCAGCACAGATCCCCGAGGAACACCTTCTTCCTGAATGAAAGTTGTAGAGAGGTCATTTTGGTATTTTACTTGAAACGATCTAGTGTATAGGAAGTTCTGTACAAATATGGGAAGGTTTCCCCGTAGACCGAGAGAATAAAGATCACTAAGTATGCCATGTCGCCAGGTGGTGTCAAAGGCTTTCTGTATATCTACAGTAACCATTACCAGATGCTCGTGTTTAATGAACGCATTGCGAATGGCAAATTCAGCCTTGATCATGAGATCTAAGCATGATCTGTTTTTTCGAAAGCCATGCTGACTATTGCTCATTAGATGTTGTGACTCTATGATCCAGACAAGTCTATTGTGGACAATTTTTTCAAGGATTTTGCTGAGGCAGCTTGACAGAGATATAGGTCTATAGTTATGGGGATTGGTTGGATCTTTTCCAGGCTTCAGAAACGCCAAAACAATAGAGTGGTGCCAAGAAGCTGGATAAGTTTTTTCTAAAAAAATACGGTTGTAAAAGACCAGGAGGAGGCGCAAAGCTTTGTCATCAAGATGTTGCAGCATGACATAATAGATCCCATCTGGTCCGGCGGCACCATTATGAGCTGTTTTAATGGCATGCAATAATTCAGAATATTGTAGAGGTTTGTTATATGGTAGAATGAGGGCAGTTTGGAAGTTAATAGAATACTGTTCTTGACTGTTTTTAATTCGTTGGAAAGATGTAGAATAAGCTGATGTTGCTGAGATCTCAGCAAAAGTATTGCCCAAAGCGTTAGCTATATCCGAGGGACTAGTTAAATCTCGCCCATTCCAGGAGAGGACTGGAGAGGGTATGGTTGGAAACTTACCAGAAAGCTGTCTAATTTTTTTCCAGATTGATTTGCTGTCAGTATTTCTGTTAATTGTTGATGCAAAATGGGTCCAGGATTCTTTTTTGGCTTGCCTCTGCATGAAGCGTGCTTTTGCTCTTACTTTCTTATAATTTATCAGATTGGCTGTGATTGGATACTGCTGAAACAAATTCCACGCTTTATTTTTTGCTTTGGTGCATTCCTCATTCCACCAATAATTATAGTGCTTACGGCCCGGTGGATTTGATAATGGTATTGTATCTTTAGCCACGTTTAAGAGATGCGACGTGATGTAATCTGTCACATCATCAATATGGTGGAGATGGATTTTTTTCTCATCGAAAGAGATTGATGACTGAAATTTTGCACAGTTTGCTCTTGTAAATTTCCATTTCCTGCAGGGTTTAGTTAAAGGAATCTGTGCTATCAATACCTTGCATACGATTGGGAAGTGATCACTGCCCATAGGATCGTTTATAACATACCACTCTATGGTTGGGACCAGTACTGGAGAACAAATGGAAAGATCTATTGCTGAAGTATGTCCAGTTGGGAGCTGAATGTGAGTGTGCGTGCCAGTATTCAGTATGGCGAGGTTTAGTGCATCTAAAAGGCTTTCAATGAGTCGACCATGTGTATCCACTTTAGAAGCACTCCATAGGGGGTTGTGCCCATTAAAGTCCCCTAATATACAGAGAGGTGGAGATATCTGTATGAGGAGGTCTTCAAGTTCTTTTAAACAATAAGTATGGTTTGGCTGTAAATAGATTGAGACTAGTGTTATTGCAATATGGAGAGTTATACGAACCGCAACAGCTTCTATTTCAGTTTGAAGTGGGATATGCTTAGTTGGGATCTTTGGGATCTTTGAATTTATCAGGATTGCTACACCACCGTGGGCAGTATTTGCTGTATTGCGATCTCTTCGATAAAGGCAGTAGTTCTTTATCGATGGAGAAATTCGCGAGGTTAAGTAAGTTTCTTGGAGACAGAGAGCAACTGGAGAATACTGGTTAATTAGATTATGGATATCATCTGTGTTGCAACGAAAGCCTCTGCAGTTCCATTGTACAATGAAGGCCATTATTTGTGTTTAATTGTTTGAGATGTATCTGACTGCTTTTTGAAGGTGACTGGCTTATGACATTCCAATTTTTGTTTGTCTTTTTTTAGGAAAACTGGCCGACCAGTGTCCATTTCTTCTTCTTCTGCATGAATTTCTAATATTGGATCTTCCTGTAGAGTAGGAGATGTCGCTGGTACTGTAAGAGGAGTGTTACTTGCCTGGTCTGAATGCTTGGGGTTACTGGACTGTTGCTGAGAGAGGACAGCTCGAGCCCAGTCAGAGATTGATATGTTTGAGGGGACAGTAACTTCAGTTTGGGTGGACACTGTTTGTTGTTTTTGTGCAACATTTGCATAAGTACGTTTGGGCATGGTAGGAGCAATTATTTTCCTTGCTTCTTGAAAGCTTACCTTGTTCTCAACCTTATATTTAACAATTTGTTTCTCAGTTTTCCATCTCTCACAAGTTTTAGAATATACAGGATGGTTACCTTTACAGTTGGGACATGTCTTTTCTGTCGCCAAATATTCAGACTGAGTATGAGCGGAAGATCCACAGTTTGGACAAACTGGGTTTCCTCTACATGTTGTCTGAGAGTGACCATACTTTTGGCACTTGTAGCATCTCAAGGGATTGGGTATATACGGGCGAACACGGCAAAGTAGACAGCCAGCTTTTACTGTTGATGGTAGGTTTGGGGAATTAAATGTAGGAATGATATTCCTGGTAGGCATAAGGTTATTGTCTTTTTTAATCATGATTCTTCTTGATGCAATAACATTTTGATCCTGAAGTTCTTGGGTTAATTCATCCTCTGTCACGTTCAACAAATCCCAACTAGAAATCACACCTTTGGATGTATTTAAGGTAGCATGGGGAGATACTTTAATTGGTATCCCAGCAAAATTTGAAAGTTGTAAGAGTTTCTCTGAATGTCTACTTTTTGTTGTTTCTAAAAGAAGGTCTCCAGATTGCAGCCTCTTCACAGTCTTCGGAGATCCTGCAATACTCTCCAGGTGTTTCTGGATGAGGAAAGGAGATAATTTGCTGAGAGGTTGTTCTGAAAGTGAATGTAAAATTAAAAAGGAAGGAAACTCTTTTGTTGTTGAATTTGTTTTCAACCTCTTGGGTTGTGAAATGTCATAATCAATTTCAGTATGTGGCCGAGAGCTTGTCGGCTCTAAAGATGGAAAATCATTTTGCTCCATCTTTGCTCCTTTTCGCCCTTGGCAGATGAGCTTTTCTGCCAAGGTTTCCGGCCCCGCCACGGGGAGGCAGGAGCAGTGCCTGGTGTGACCAAGCGAGAAGTAGTAGGGGGTTAGTAATAAGACTATGAAAAAAGAAAGGTGGCTTGCCTTTCTTGCTCTGTACAGGTACTTTTGTAGCAAGAGTAGTTATAAAATAAATAGATTACTTAACGAGAGGAACGCAAAAGAAATATATATCACTTTTTGGAAATCGCACTATAAGGCACAGATAAATCGCTCAGTCACAATCGCTTGGCACCTGGGGCCTTGAGATTAGAATTGAGCCCACGTATATTTGTGAATTGAATTAGGAAGTGCTTGGGAGGTTTAGATCTTTTCGCAGATAAGCTTGCTCTATTAGTTTGACAATTCATGGTGTATTCAATAGTAAGAAAAAGTGGTGGGACATGCTGTATGAAGTAATGAAATTTTTGGATATGGCGTACACATGGTAAGAATATACCCAGACCCTTGACATAACGTGGCCTCGACAAAATCCCCCCCCCCCTATACACACTACTCGGACTCCCTCCAGTCACTATCTGGCAGAGTAGAGTAGCAAGATTATACACTAGCTGATCCGGAAGCCTCCTAGAGAGTTACCAATAGGTTCGGTCCGGTGTACTAACTAGCAGCCGGCCTGCGAACACCGTTTTAGAGCTGTACCCTCGAAATGTAAGGAATATTGGATCTCGCCATGACGTTCATCATAACCTCAAAAGTCATCAATCATGCTGCATGATGGAAGAGAAAGGGAAGTGTTGACCGGAACGTAGCTCTAGAGACTAAACATGGGTTCCACCACTTCAAGCCTCCAATAAGCAAAGTGGTGGTATTTCACCGGTTGATGAGAGTCATCTACCACCTAGTACTGCCTGGTAACATAGAGGGGCGGCGTTCCTCCATGTGGTGTGGGTGCCACACCTCGACCTCTGCTTACATTGGTTCACACCTGGGTGGTCACCCACCATGTATTTGTGCATGGAGGTTATACCCAGGATTACTAACAGTCCCACCATCGTGAAGGTGCAAGCAGAGGATTTGGCTGTCACAGACCGTCCGGACTTCGCCGAAATTGGGTCCACTTGACTTGAGTGTCACCCAAATATCAGTTCCATCAGCGTTTTAGACTCCCAGGTAGCAAGTACAGCTTGTCTGGCATATCTGAGAGAATGTCTGTGACAACCTTAAGGACCTAAGTTTTCATTAGGTTTATTGTGATATAGCAGCGTGTGTTGAGAATCAAACAGATAATGCCAACTGGAGTGGGCTGGAGTACTTTCAACCTTTTCTGCATAATTAAACAATAAAATTTTTCTGTATCAGTCTGTATATTGAGACAAATGAACCAGAGGGGGGTTCATTTGTCTCAATATACAGACTGTGAACAGGAGATGTTCTGAAGGCTCCAACAGCTATCCTAAGGGCACTATGCTGGATGGTGTTCAGACCTAATAGAGAACTTTTCCTGGTGGAGTCATAGACAGGTGCTCCATAATCCAAGCGCCATCTTATTAAAGCTCTATAGAGATGTAGGAGAGAGCTTCTGTCAGCACCAGGACATAGCAGAGACAGCTCTTAGGATATTCAGATTTTTAAGACAAGTATTCCGGAGGTATGCTATATGGGAAGAAAAATTAAGTTTATTATCTAAATGTAACCCCAACAAACGAAAATTTTTAGTGACAGGAATTAGGCTGTTTTTTAAAAATATTTCTGGATCCGGATGTAGTTTCCGTTTTTTACAAAAATGAATAGCAGTAGACTTCTTTTCTGCTAGGGAATAACCATTCCGCAATGAACATGATTATATTTCAGCTATAGCAATTTGAAGTTGCCTTTCAATGGTGTTCTTAGTTTGGAATTGAGTAGAGATAATGAGGTCATCAGTAAACATGTATGATTATACTGTATTTGGTACATCCCTTGTCATGTTTGCGATTCTTATTGCAAATAACGTTGGACTGAGAATGGAACCCTGTGGTACACCTTCCTCTTGTTCAAATGTTTTGGATAAATTATTCATGTATCTGACCTTAAAAGTTTTGTGGCATAGGAAGTTTTGTATAAATTGCGGTAAATCACCTCTCAAGCAGAAAGAATGAAGATCTTGAAGAACACCATATCGCCAGGTGGTATAGAAGGCTTTCTCAATATCGAGATTAATCATGACCAGATGCTGTCCCCTTATGAAGGCATTACGTATATTTGCCTCTGCTTTTATCATTACGTCTAAAGTGGAACAGTTTTTTCGAAACCCATACTGGTTACTATTTAGCAAGTTGTTAATTTCTAGAAACCACATTAACCGCCTGTGAACCATTTTTTCCAGGGCTTTGCCTAAACTAGTCAGTGAAATTGGCCTATAGTTATGTGGAAAAGTACGATCCTTTCTGGGCTTTGGGAAGGCTAGAACTATTGAGTGACACCAGGAGATTGGGTAAGCATTTTCTAAGAATATTTGGTTGTAATAGTTTAACAATGATCTTTTTGTTCTGTTGTTCAGTTGTTTTGACATTATATAGATCCCATCTGAACCAGCAGCACTATTTGATGTTTTATATATTAAAACATCAAATTAAAACATCAAATAATTCTGTTAACGTGAATGGCTGGTTATATGGGTGTGAAACTATCATGGAAAAATTAATCTTATGCTGCTTTGCAGTTTCTTTAATTTGCTGAAATGTTGGTTTGTAGGTGGCTATTGCTGATATACTGGCAAATGATTCCGCTAAGGCATTTGCTATTTCTCCCGGTGATGACAACTCTTTCCCTTCCCAGTTTAGTATTGTAGCTGGGGACTGAACATATTTGCCATTAAGCATTTATATTTTTCTCCAGATAATTCTGCTGTCCATATCCTTGTTTATACTCGAGGAAAAGCTAATGCAGGCATCTTTTTTTGCTTTTCGTCTTATTTGGCAGAACTTGGCTTTCAGTCTTTTGAAGTTAATTAGGTTGCTAGTTGTGGGAAATTTACAAAATAAATTCCAAGCTCTATTTTTGTACTGTTTGGCGTGTGTGCAATCTTGATTCCACCAGTAATTACTATGTTTCCGTTTCTAGGGTAAAGATTTTGGTATTGCAGAGGTAGCAGCTTGTAATATTTGGTTAGTTACATGTTCTGTGACATTGTGTATGGGTTGGAATTGGATTATTTTTTTTGTCTAACTGGACATGAGATGCATATTCATTCCAGTGTTCCCTACAAAATTTCCAAGTGGAGCAACATAGTGAAGGTGAGTTTGCCCGTGTTTGCAGCTTGCAGAGAATCGGAAGGTGATCACCGTTTAGTGGATTTTCAAGAACAGACCACTCTGTAGATAATACTATATACGGAGGGAGAACAGATTGACAGGTCTATTGCACTCATGGATCCTGTTGAAAAATGAATATAGGTAGGTTCACCAGTGTTCAAAAAGGGTAAGTTGATAAGAATCAAGAAAGGATTCTATTAACTTGCCTCTCTTGTCAATTGTTGGAGATCCCCACATTGGATGATGAGCATTAAAGTCTCCAGGTAAGCAGAAAGGAGACAGTAGCTGTTCTATTAGATTTTCTAGGTCATCTGAAGAAAATGAGAAATTACGAGGACTTGTTTACAATAGCATCTATATATATATATATATGTAGATGCTATTGTAAGAGTGATGCCAATTTCAATGCACACTGCCACTACTTCAAAAGGAGTCTGAAAAGCAATACGTTTGGATGGTATGTTGTTTCTTATAAGAACCGTCACTCCTCCATGGGCTGGCGAGTTAATATTTCTATCTCTTCTAAAGATAGTGTAATTTTTTATAGTAGGACACACTTGTGAATTTAAATAAGTTGCATGTAGGGAAACTTATTTAAATTTAAACTGGATCATAACGGTGGATGAGGTCATGTAAATTGCTTTTATACTGGAAATCCTCTACAATTCCATTGAAGGATTTTTTCCATTAAGTGGTTTTGTTGGTTGTTTTTGTTTCTGACTGTTTTTTAGTGGTGACTTGTTTGCATCGATCCGATTTTCCTTTGTTTTTCTTTGGAAAGTAGGGACATCCATCTCATCAGTCGAATGAAGTTCTAATATGGCATCTTCTGAGTCATTGTGCTGGTCAATATCCATTCTGGTTGAATTTAGTGGTTTCAGTTGTTTGTTTATTATTTGGTTTTTAGGAGCATTAGCAACTAAGGCCATATTGCTCTGGAGATATGCGGTGGTCATTTGCTGACCTTTCCGCATCCTCTGTATTTAGTGGTCATGTGCTCGAACCCCGGTCTAATCAAGAAGCGTGTGCTATGCACTGCTGCTCCTGCTCACCTGGCTACGGAGGTGCCAGGTGGTTTCAGTACCATGGTTTCTGTCACTTTTGGTTTTGCTGTTGGAGATACATTGGCTGCAATGGTAATTGGGGTAAAGTGTAAAGTGTAAAGTGTGTTTAGGGTCAAACGGCACCAGGGGTTTCCCCCATCTCCGCGTAGTTTACATTGTGGTGTGATACAGTTCACTGTAAAGGCCAGAGATTTAAAAGTATATGGATCTTGAGGTGTGTGATGTTGTGTACCGTTGTTCTTCTGGCCATTTAGCCGCCGGACCCCAGCTGAGGCCCGACGTTGCCCACACTTCGCCCCGTGGAGGCAGACCAGGTACACTAGTATTACAGTTATTTACTCTGGCAGGCCCTGCCACCTAGTTTCCTGAGATTTCAGTGGCAAGGACCTAAAAAAAAAAAAAAAAAAAAAAAAAACGTTTGCGTGGGTTGATCGCTAGATTGAAAGACTGAAATGTGAGCGAACTTAATTTGGAGCTATTAAATTTTGACCTGTGGGATATACGCTGGTGAGCAGGTAGAGAGGGAGAGGAGACTGAAGACTGGGGGGAGAAAGACAGAAGAAATGGGGTCGATAGAGGAGGCGACCCCATTAAAAGTCAGTGGGGCATGCCCATGCCCTACCAGGAGGAAATATGGGTTGGCGAGTAGGGGAGAAGGCAGGAGGGGAAAAAAAAAAAAAAAAAAAAATCCTGTCTCCTCCCCTACCGCCAAGGGAGGGGGAAAGAAAGATGGGTCCAGCAAGAGCGCCGGCACCGATTGCCATTATGGCTGGCATATGCAGAAAGCTCTGCGGTCTCATTGGGCTGGTTGGAATTCAGCTGGATAGAAAGTCACTCGTGAGGCTGTGTCCTGTCCGAAGGTGGTCCACATATCATTTCATGGTTGTTGTTGTGGTGGTGGATGCGGGAAAGTCCGCCTTCTTGTGAAGAGGTCTTGCGCATATTGAGTGAAGGCACTATAAGTATCTTTTTCAGTTAGTATCAGATATTCCTGGTCTCTTAGCATTATTTGGGTGGTGGTTATAAATCGGCAGCGGAGATCCTCGTACAGTGGGCAGTCGTACATCAAGTGCCCCCATGTCTCGCGTAGTCCGCAGTGGCATAGGGGGGTGTCACTCAATCCGAATCCATGGAGTTTTTCTCTTATGGCGCCATGGCCGGTCAACAGGTAGGTGGCGAGTAGTCCAGGAGAAAGCCAAGGTGGATAGTTTGGGTACACCAGTTGTAGATCAGGAATAAATTTTTTTTAGTTATTTCACCTTTGGTTGATGTCTGCCAGCGGGTTTGCCAGCTCTGGTTGAGATGTGTGAGGAGACGTTTGCGTTCCAATTTGTGGTCAGTTTCAGGGTCCAAAGTGAAGTTCAGATGGTTAGCCTCACGTCCCTTGGAGAGTTGATATATTAGGCCGCGGAAGACTATTTCAAGGTCTAGTGGAAGAGTCCCTGTCAGGGCCTGGAGGGCATGTGTGCTTACAGTATTGCAGGCTCTTGTTATTATAAGTAGTATAGACCGTTGTGTGGTCCAGTTTTCTTCTGTTGACGGCCGTGGTAGCCTTCCGGTACCACACTCCAGCGGCATACGTTATGGCAGGCAGGAATACGGCTTTATAGAATAGCTTGAGGGTTCTCCTCCGCAGGCCCCAATCCTTGCGGGAGACCCTCATGAACAGAGCAGAGTATCTTCTGATCTTTTTCTGAATGTAGGTCAGATGAGGGGTGAATGAGAGGTTATTATCTAGGACAATCCCGAGGTGTTTTAGTTCCTTTGTCAGCTTAATTGTAGTTCCTTGGATGCGGATTTGTGGTGGTCTCCTGATGTCCAGGTTACCTTTTAACAGTATTGAGCTGGTCTTGGTTGAGGATATGCGGAGATTGTTTTCGTCGGTCCACTTCTGTAGGATGTCAATGGCGCGAGTAGCAGAAGTTTCTAGCCTGGCTCTGCTGTCCTCTCGCAGTACCAGGGTCAGGTCGTCCGCGTATGCCTGAGTTGCCACACGACCTAGGTCTAGATTTAGAAAACCGTCGAGAACCATGTTCCAGAAGAGCGGGCCCAAGATTGAGCCCTGTGGGCAGCCTCTGAAGATCTGTCTGGAAATAGAATGATATGGAGTTTCTACAACGACCATTCTGTGGTCAAAATATGTTTTGACGCATTGGTATAGGTTGGCCGGGATGTTGGCCTTCCGGAGCCTGCCGAGGACGCTTGGCCACCACAGGGTGTCAAAAGCCCCGGCAAAATCTATTGCGATTACAAGTAGATATTTATGGTTTGTTGTTTCAGCAGCTCTGGTAATGTTTTCCAAGGCATCCAGAGTGGAGCAGCCCCTCCTAAAGCCAAATTGATTCTGTGATTCTAGGCCTGCAGCCATGTAGCAAGTTTCGATTCTAACTTTGAGGAGGTGTTCAAAGAGTTTACTTAGTACAGAGAGAAGGGCTATTGGTCGGTATGACTCCGGAAGGTCCTGTTGCTTGTTTGGACTTTTCAGGATTAAGCGCAATTTGGCAGTCCTCCAAGCTTGTGGAAAGCATCCCTCATTAAGGCAGTGATTAAAGAGGGTGAGTATTACCTCTGGAATTGTCTCGATGGTCTTCTTGACGATTTCAGGCTCCAGTAAGTCGATACCCGGTGATTTCTTGTTGCGCAGTTTTCCTGCAGCAGTATGAAGTTCCGTGATGGTAAGTGGTTCTTCCTTATTGGTGGTAGTATAGGTATCATTGTCTTGACATAATTTTTGCTGTTCTGGTGTAGTGGGAGTAATATGTCCAGGAAACATGCTGTCCAGGATGTTGTTGACATTATCCTGCCAGGTCTTGGTATAAGTGCCTAGCGGCGTCTTTGTTGCAGGGATGACTTCTCCCCTGGGGAGTTTGTTTGTCGTTATTCTGTAGACAACCCCCCAGGGGTGCTCGTTTCCGGTTGTAGAAACAAGTTGCTCCCATGAGCGCTGTTTTCTGAGTCGGATTAGAGCCGTGTACTCATTTCTTGCGGTGCGATAGTGGTCGCGGAGTTGGTCTATTTCTGCTGCTGGCCAGGAAAGTCGTGCTCTCTGGAATAGTCTTCTCCTTGTGTTCACCTCGCGTCTGAGCTGTTGTAGTTCCGGCGACCACCAGGGGACGGCCCCTGGAGTTGGGTTTTTCCTTTTAATTGAGCAGTTTGCAGCGGCAGTGATGAGATCCACCACGGCGGTTTGGTGCTGGTCCGGGCTCAGCCCCTCTATTTGGAGGGTTTGTGCTGCTTCTCTTAAGGTAGTCTGGAAGAGAGACCAGTCTGCCTTCTGTATGGCATATCTATGTTGGATTTGTCGGGTTGGTTGTTGTCTGTCTATGGTGCGTTGAAGAGTGAAGGTTATGACCCTGTGGTCCGATGTGGTCCAGCTTTCCCTGACCATCCATCCCGAGAGGTGACCAGCCAGAGACCTTGAGGCGAGTGTAATGTCAATTGTGGCTTCCCACATTGTGCTGGAAAAGGTGGTGGGGTTATTTGGCTGATTGAGTATAGTGAAGGTACTGTTTGCCAGGAACTCCTCTAGGTGTTGTCCATTTGTGGCGCTGTGATGCCCTCGGGTTTGGCTGAACCACGCCGGGGATCGACAGTTCACATCCGCTCCCACGACGATCCTGGCATTCTGGAATTCTGTGAGTAAACTCTGCAGGTACCTGGTAGCTGGGAGGATATCTCCCCCTGGGCGGCAGTACAGTGAGACTGCATAAAGTTCGCCGAGCGGGGTTATAATATGGGCACATGCGGCCCAGGATGTACAGTAGCTGGAAATCTTGGTTACAGTGATACTAGGGTTCCTAACCAGGATGCAAGCCCAGGGGGTTGTCTCTATTATCCTGAACTATTTTGTAGGATAGGGGATATCCTCTCACCCCCCGGCTGTGCACATATGGCTCTTGGATAAGTAGGATGTCGAGGTTCTGTTCATTCGCTTTCTTGGTGAGTTGTCCGGCCACGGCCTTAGATCGCTGTGCGTTTAGCTGCGCGAAGTTTACCCTGTCTAGGTTAAAAGGTCTAAGGCGTGCGTCCATAATCAATCCTCATTTGGTATGCACCCTTAGCTTTGATGTAGATGGGACACTGATTGTCCCTGAGTGAGTGGTCCGCTGGCATCTTCTGTGATTTACAGTTTACACAGGTGGGCGGATCATCTTTTTTAGGGCAGGTGCCAAATTCATGGCCTTTCTCTGCACAGTGGCCGCAAGTAGGCTCTGTCTGGGCACAGGTGTGCGTCGTGTGTCCAAATCGACAGCAACGGAAGCATTTGGGAACAGACACATGCTCTTTGAAGCGATGGCTGCCCCAATGTATGAAAACCCTGGTTGTTTGTGCAATCGTTTTCCATGCCTCTGGTGTAAGTTCAACTACCCAATTTGTGTGGTCTCCTGTCCTGGATTTTGTTTGGAATTTTGGGGTGATTAGTGTCGTTGGTTCCACGTTTGGATACTCATGCTGAAGGTTCCTGGAATATAGTTCCTTCTGCAGAGCTTCTGGTGTTAGATCCTTGCTGGTATTAAAAATGACTATACTGGGGCCCTTTTTCTTGGGGGACGCTGCCTCTAAGCCGAGTGTCTGGATCCTTGGGTTGTTGAGGATTTCGTTTGCGTCTTCCTTCGTCTGGGTTTCAATGATGACACCTGTATTCCTTATTTTTCGGACAGATTTGATTTTTGTAGTCTTAAGATCCTGTGAGAGGTTCTTCATAATGGTTTGTTTCACCTCTTCACTAGTCTGGTGTTGTGCTGTTGAGGTCGGTTTTAATATTACTAGGTGTGGAGTCGGCAGGAGCGTTTTGCGTTTTGTAGTAGTTGCCACACGTGGCAGTTGTAGAGAGGTATCTGGAGCAGTGGTCCTCAGCGATTGTGCATATGTGGGTGCACGCTGTGGCATTTGTTTTGCCCCACATTCAGCGTAGGCTTGCAGTTTAGCCTTGGCCCTTTCGCTCTCGAGGTAGGCTTCGACAAGGAGTGCATCGAGTTTGTTCCACAATGTTATTATTTGAGCCCTTAGTGCAGTGGTGACTCTGTTTGTTTGCTCTTTAAAGAGGGATTCTAGAGCAGTTTTCAGGAACAGGGATTTTTCATACATTGTACCTTCGGGTAAGGTAGGATCCAGGAAGGTTTCCTGTGTCTTGTCGTCGCTAGTCTCCTTTGTCGTAATCGCTGTGAGATTTTCCTGCGTTTCCCTTATCTCCGTCTGGGAACGGGTTTCTATCTCAAATTTTGGTATAGAGCCTTTTTTGTTTTTCTTCTTACCCGTTTGGGGGGTCCCGGAGCGGGGATCCATCCCTTCGTTCTGTTGGTTTGTGATGATTATGCATTCGTCGCCCTGGGTTCCCCTAAGAGGGTCTCTGCTTTTGTCCGTATTCCTCTCCATATCACTATTTCCGGATGACCGAGACTCGTCGGTTTATCGGGATTTCCTTTCTACTATCAAGAAGCAGTGTGCGCGTTATGTAAATAAAATCAGCCACAAGTGCGAAGCACAAAAGAATTTGAGTTGTGGGCCTTTAAGTCATTGGGCTATCCCCTCAGTCACATGTGGGGAGGGAGATAGCCGGGTGTAAAAATAGACCTAGAACAACGGGACTACTTCCCTGTGGGGTTTCTGGGCGCGGCCAACACGATAGTGGTATTTAAAGACAGTAGAATCTACCCTAGAAATGTTCCGCCTTTACCATGATAAGTCTATGGCAGAGGGGGGGGGGGTGCACACAAATGTCATTATTTTGGGTAAAACTAGCACACAGTTTAGTGGAAAATGTTGGGACACAAATGTTGTCCAAGGTTACAAGCACCGTTGCACCTCCCAAGTCAAGAGCAGGGTAGAAGCGTGGCGATCGCTATATCGGTCGCCTCTCTATATTCCAGATGTCAGCCACAAGGTGACCTTGCGGTCTGACATAAAGAATACAAATAGTGACGCTTCCAACCAGCCAAACTCCCAACAAAGCACAGAAAGTTTTCTCACCTTGAGAGTCCACTGGAGTTGAAGAAACACTGTATACACTCTTGCTGTGAAAAACACTTTAAACTGAAATCTACGAGCGTGAAATAAACAACGTGTCTGGCAGCCATAATGACGATCGTGAAGGCAGCCCTATTGGCTCTGCGCATACGGGCTACGTGCAGGCACAACGCTGTCAAGTGTAAAATTAGTAAAACTCAGATAAGTTCTTTAAATCCACACAGAGTTTTACATAAAATTACCTGGTAGTTCAGTATCATTAGTTCTTCAAGTCCAGATCTTTGCCGAACAGTAATTCCATGTTTAATCGGCACTAAAATCACTTATTAATCAGAGCACAAAGAAACGTGACCGCACGGACGATGCGCCATGCCCCACCCTCGGTAATTGGGGTATTACAGGCTTGTTGCGAAGGACACTGTTTGGGGGCAGAGAGCATGGAGCGTGACTGATTAGCGATAGACCTATTTGGGGGAACGCCACCATCTGTTTGTATACCTATTGACTGAAATTGTTTAGCAGCCATTGCATATGAACGTTTTGGATCTGTTTTTAGTATTTGCCTTCTTGCCTCTGAATATGTCACTTTATTCTCAACTTTATATTTCTGGATTTTTTTTCTTACTTCCATAGTTCACAAATTTTGGAAAAAGTTGGGTGATTATCCTTACAGTTTGGACAAAGATAAGCGGTAGCAGGGAATCACTACGGGAATCGCTTGATCATTATAATGCTTGGCACCCGGTGCTGCCACGTAGTGTCAAAGGCTTTCTCAACATCAAGACAGACCATGACAAGATGTTCTTTTTTGATGAAAGCATTTCTGATGTTTGTCTCAGCTTTGATCATGAGATCCAAAGAAAGTAGGTTTTTCCGGAATCCAAATTGGTTGTTGTTAATCACATTTTGGGACTCGAGGAACCAAGCGAGATGGCGAAGTATCATTTTCTCAAGGGTTTTGCTGAGACAACTGGTAAGGGATATCGGCCTGTAATTTTGTGGAACAGAATGATCTTTACCAGGTTTTGCAATTGCTAGTACATGAGAATGAAGCCAGAAACTTGGGAAAGTATGTTTGGAAAACATTCGACTGAAAAATATGAGCAGCGAAGAGAGTGATCTTTGCTCCAAATTTCGGAGCTTGTTATTATTGTTATTTGGTTTTTAGGAGCATTAGCAACTAAGGCCATATTGCTCTGGGGATATGTGGTGGTCATTCCTTGATCTTTCCGCATCCTCTGTATTTGGTGGTCACAGGAAATTTCGGAGCATTACATAATATATACCATCAAGACCAGCAGCACCGTTTCCTGAGTCGGTAAGGGATTGCTGCAGCAATCTATTACCAACTCAAGGTAAATGGATGATAATAAGGCAGAACAGAATTGTCAGTGAAATTTAGTCTGGATTTCTCTGTAACTGTTTTAAGTTTTTGAAATGTTTGATCGTAAGCGATAGAAGAGGGCAACTGAGAAAATATGATTTCCAGTGCATTTGATATTTCTGTAGGAGTAGAAAGCTCTTGCCCATTCCAGTTCAGTAGTCGGGTGGATAAAGGAGGAAATTCATTGTTTAAACATTTTATTTTTCTCCAGATAAATCTGATATCAGTATTTTTATTTTCTGATGAGGTGAATTTAATCCAACTTTCTTTTTGTGCTTTACGTCTGATATAACGAGATTTTGCTCTAAGACATTTATAATCAATAAGATTGGAGGTGGTTGGATGTTCGGGAAAAGGTTCCATGCTCTGTTTTTCTATTTTTTTGCATTGTTGCAGTCTTCATTCCACCAGTAATTTATTTTTCATCTATTTCTTATTTGATATTGAGGGATGTAAAAATAAATTTGATGAATTTGAGGTGTTGCTCAAAACGTCAAAGGCAGATATTGTTGGGATATCAGAGACGTGGTGTCACACAGATATAAGGAATGCAGAACAGAAATTCAGGGATACAATGTGTACAGGAAGGGAGAAGGGGTTATGCTATTAGTTAAGAAACACATAAAATCCAAGGAAGTGAAGCCAGTCGATGTTGCTGAACAATGCAGTGTCGAGTCAGTTTAGTGTGACATAAGCATTGGGAGATCAAAATTGAGAGTAGGAGTGTGTTATAGGCCTAATGACTGTGATGAGTATAATAAGAAACTGTACAGGGAAATAGAGTGGGCCAGTAAATCAGAGAGTCTTATAATGGGGGATTTTAATATCCCAGATATTGACTGGAATTTGTTTGTGGGTTGGTCACTCACACACACTAGCAAGGCTTTTGTGGATTTATTGGATGATTGTTTTCTACATCAACACATTCGGGAGGCAACTAGAGGGAGTAATACTCTTGATCTGATTATTAGTAGTGATTCTTCATGCATTAAGAATCTGCAGATAAAGGAACCACTAGGTGGCAGTGATCACAGTGTGCTGAAGTGGGATTTACTCAAAGAGGTAACTACCATCAGGGGTAAAGGGAAGGATTTTTGCTTTCGTATAGGAGACTACGGTGGTCTGAGACTATTTAAATTCTATACGGTGGGACCAACTGATGATGTTACCAAGAGCAAATTCAAAATGGGAAGTATTCAAAGAATTTATCTTGGGAGTTACTAGGCTTTACATACCAACTAAGAAATATTGTTCAAGGTTTAGGCCTAAATGGATGTCAGATGAACTAATGAGACATATGGCAGAAGAAAAATGCATGGGATACATATAAATTAATGGGTGACATGGAAGCCTATGATAGATATAAGCTGGTCTGTAACCAAGTCACAAAGGAGATTAGGCAGGCGAAGGCAGATTATGAGAAATCCTTGGCAAAGGATGCGAAGAAAAACAGCAAAGAGTTCTTTGCCAATGTAAACTCTAGAAGAAAAGAGATGAATCAGATTGGTTCACTGGATATTGATGGTTCAACTGTTGATGATCCTGCTCAGGTGGCTAACAAACTAAATGAGTATTTTGCATCTACATTCATACATGAGGAGTTATTCAGGGAGGGCAATGCCAGAGGTGAATTCAACTCTGGCAGTGAGCTAGATGATTTTGTAATAACTGAGAGGAAAGTGGAGGAGAAATTGTTGAAGATAAACATAAAAAAGGCACCCGGGGTGGATGGGATCTATCCAGTTATATTAAAGTAGGCAGCAAAGGAAGTAAGCAAACCCTTAGCCATAATTATGAGAGCTTCTTTGGACTCAGGGTAAGTACCCATGGACTGGAGATGTGCAAATGTGACCCCGATTCACAAAGGAGGATCAAAGGCTGACACAAGTAATTATAGACCTGTCAGTTTAATTTCTGTTCCAGGAAAAGTAATGGAGGCACTGGTTAAAGAAGCACTGCAGGATCATCTAGACAAGACTTCAGTTATAGCTTGGACACAGCATGGTTTTGTTAATGGAAAGTCTTGCTTGACCAATTTGATTGGATACTATGATGTGGTCACAAAGGAACTGGATGCAGGGAATGACTTTGATATCATATATTTGGATCTTAGAAAGGCTTTTGATACTGTTGCACATGGAAGACTGCTGAAAAAATTCGAGCAGTGTGGCATTGGAGGCAAATTGCTGCTATGGATAAAGGGGTGGTTGAGTGGGAGAAGACAGTGAGTGGTAATCAATGGACACTGCTCATCGTTGGCTAATGTTATATTAAGCTTAATGTCCAAGTTTGCAGACGATACGAAGGTTGGCAGGGTTGTTAAGGACACTAATGACAGTATGCTGCTGCAATAAGATCTAGAAAAGTTGAGCAGATGGTCTGAGATGTGGCAAATGAAGTTTAACATTGACAAATGTAAAGTACTACATATGGGAAGCAGTAACCCCAGAGTAACGTATTAACTCTGTGGTACTACACTGACAGTGGTAGAGAACGAAAAGGACCTGGGGGTAATTGTGCACGCAGATATTAAGTTTTCTGAGCGGTAATTGTGCAGGCAGATTTGAAGTTTTCTGAGCAGTGCAGATGGTCTGCAAGAGTCTCTCATGGTGTCTTGTCAATGATATACAGAAATTTTTCTAGCAGGGATAAGGAGGTGATTATCACCTTGAGTACTGTATACAGGTCTAGAGGACTCATTTTAAGAAGGATGTAGAGCTGTTGTAACGAGTACAGAGAAGGGTAACAAGATTAGTGAATGGAACAAAGGTTTGTTCTTACGAAGAAAAGCTTAAGTTTTGCAAATTACAGTGTCTGGAGACTAGGCAACTGCGAGGTGATCTGATTGAGGTGTATAAGCCTTGAATGGTTTGAGCATGCTCAATGCTGATGGGATTCTTCCTCTTGCTCTGAATAATCACCTGAGTGAGCATAAATTCAAATTGAGGAAAGATAGAAGTGCGGAAGTTTGCCTTTAGCCAGCGGGTAGTTGGTTGGTGGAACAGACTTCCATCTTTGTTGTGGAAGTTGATACCCTAAATGAATTTAAGGCTGAGCTGGACAGGTATTTGGAACGAACGGAGGGGTCAAATGGGAGCGTTTTTTTTTTTTTTTTTTTTTGGCTGATGCTAATAAAACACTTGCTGTTTGTGGAAGCAAACTGTAAAATATTCCTGTTTCATTCATGTTGAAAATGTCTTTTTTTTCATATATGCCAAGAATTGGTTGCACAGACTCCACCCAATGTAGAGTTTCTCCTGATCAACCCCTCTGGATTCACCGTAGATATCAAGCGAGACTAAGTTGTTTTGCTGTTTAAAGTGCTGAAGCCAACCATTACTACATTTAAAATCACTGATACCCAGGCTCATCAGTGTGAAATAATCAGCCTTTTGTTGCAATGGGAACCCGATATTGGTAAATTCGATGCTTGAATCTGGTGGAACCATTTCAGTAGTCTTTCTTAAAGATCTTTATGCTTTGCACCATATATATGTTTACGTATTTTTAGTGCCATTCCAGCTTCAGAAGCATCTGCTATTTCCTTCTGGGTGTTTAACACCACTGATAACACTGGTGTAGGAATGTTAAACTGCTTTGCAATTTAAGTTTTGGTGTGCTCCATCTTATCAACATTTTCAATGATTCTGAGTGTAGTATACAAGTGTACCTCATTTTGTTTTTACTTTTTATCAATTTTGAAAAATTGGAATTTTCAATTTTGATGCAAACCCAAATGTTTAATAAAAAATAAGTGGTTTTCAAAATGTGAAAATCTCACTTGCATACAATAACTCCATGTTTAAAGTACATGTGCTTAAGTGACCATGGTTCAAACCTGCATGACTACAAAATGCAGTGATATTATTGTATTCTCTTTATCAAGTGTGAACTCCTCTGACTTTATGTGGTCATCCTGAAGTATAAACAGAAGATTTATTTATTTTATTTTATTACACTGAAGCCCACAGCTGTAGTGCAAATTATGCAACTTGTTTTAGCACCCTTCATATTTCAGACTTAACTGGTGAAGCAACATACTTTATACTAAATGTATCTAAAAGTATGGTTGTACTATCCATGGTGTAAACATTAACTTTGTAATACATATTGACTGCATTTTGTATTAAACAAATTTTTTAACATAAGCATGCTTACTCTCTTTGAAGCAGAATGAGATGTACTTTGTATAAACTGATACTGTATTAACAAGGTTTTTCTGTATTCAGATTACAATGATATTCATACATGTAAGATGAAGATTATGACTCTGTAATATGTAATTTTATCAAGAAATTAACAAATACAAAATAACATGCTATTTCCATTTTGTGTTTATATGACTTTCCATTTTGTCCTATTTCTTTGTTAATTTTCTTGTATAATATTTCTGTCTTGTCGATGATAGTGGGATGATTCTGGAAACATTACATTGTACTATATAGTATCATCATCTGATACCAGTTTCTTTAAATTCTTCAGCTAGTAAATGAAAGATCCTACTTGTGTGCTGAGAAAGAAGCATATAATATAAGGCTGGTTTAGCTTCTTGCTTAAATTATAAAGTGTTTTTATCTGAATATTTTCTTAATGAACTTATGTCAGACCATTCAAATCACAGATTAATATTTAGGCTTAAATTCAGAACTAAGGAATGTGCATCTTGATAAGTAGCTTCCTTAGTTAATACTGTTTTTACATTTTAATACGGTAAAGTCAGTAAAGATATAATAAATTTAACTTATTTACCTTGAATGGTATGCCAACTGCCATCACAGAGATAGTGGTCAGTTGGGGGGGTATACAAGGCAGTTATATTCCCAGCACCATTATCTACGGTAAAGATAACTTTTCCTTCTACCATCTGCAATACAAGATAGTCTTTAAATTCCTTTTTTGTTCTACTTTTATGGTGAACTGCCATCAGAATGCCTGATAAGTTACGGGGTTTTACATCTAGTGTAATGGATACCCTCTCTCCCACTCTGTAACGATCATCTGAAAGAGAAATGTTATCCTTTCTTATTTTCAAGCAATGTCAGCAGACAAGAAAATTTGCTATTAACACTTTCTCTGCTGGCTTTCTGACTGTGGTTTCAAATCTGGGATGAAAACCATGGGATAGAGCCAATCTGGACCGGAAAGGCCAGAAACATTTTAGGCTTTCTTCTTCACTATAACTGAATTAATCAACCTCTGGTGAAGGTTGCTTGAAAAAAAATATCCAGATTTTCTTCTGTCAGATTGAAAGAAAAAGTTTTAAAAGTAGGGTGGTTTCCCCTTCAAGGGGAATAAAATCTGAAGCCACATATTTGCATTCAAGAAGCAGTGAATGTATTAAAAGTATTTCATAAATTCAAATTTTTAAGAATAATACAAGGGTTACTCCAAAATTTTTTGCAATCATATAATTTTATTAAAGTTATATACTTCAAATTTTTACAGTTTCTCAGTGTGTGTTGTTTGGTTTTTAGGAGCATTAGCAACTAAGGCCATATTGCTCCAGGAAATGCGGTGGTCATATTCCCTGACCTTTCCGCATCCTCCGTATTTGGTGGTGACGGGCTCGAACCCCGGTCTAATCAAGAAGCGTGTGCTACGCACTGATGCTCCTTCCCACCTGGCTACGGAGGCGCCTCAGTTTCTCAGTGTATTCATCCTTAGCATCTATATAAGTTTCATCCTTCTGAACCAACTATCAAAGCAGTTTGACCAGTCTTCTTTGAAGATCATATTTATTCCATCGATGAAGGCCTGAAAGCTTCTCATCCCTCTCAAATTTTTTCTCTTTCAGTAAAATTTTAACTTTTGGAAATAAAAAGAAATCATAATGTGTTAAGCCTGGAGAATAAGGTGGATCGGCGACTAATTGAACACCAGAAATGGCTTAAAAGTCTAATGTAGGAGCCGAAGTGTGAGCCCTCGCATTATCATGGTGAAGCAAGATCCCTTTAAGTTGTCTTTTTTTGGGTCTGTTTTGAATGATTTTTTCAAACACTTTAGGAAGACATTTAGTACTATACCTCTTACTGTTGACAGTCTTTCGATCTTCCAGCTTTATAATTTATAAAAATCCACTTTTTCTGAAGAAACAAGTGGCCATTTGTTTTCCAACACTTCTGGCTTGGTGGAGGGGTTGTTTGAGAGCACCAATCGGTTGATTGTTGCTTTGTTCCTGGATAAAAATTGTATAATTGAGTTTCATCACCTGTAATAGTATCATAAATAATCTTGGATTTGCCTTCATAAAACTTTTTTAATGGTACTATTTATTTTTATTATTTTGCATTGAATGCAAAAAGTTTTGGAGTCACCTTCATACTTACATACTAAAAAGCATACTGAAAAAAATGGAAACTTTGGAGATAATTTAACTACTTGTTACCATCTACATTTGTTCCCTTGATAAGGCTTGCTAAGGTGTTATGATATGTGAACTGTGTAGCAAGACATATTCTGAAATTTTATAAACTATATTAATTTTATTCACCTCACTTTATTCTTTATTCACCACACTTCTCTGCATTAGTTACCTAAATTTACCTTTTGATTAATAACTCATTCATTATAAACTATTCATTCATAACACTTTTTAAATATTGCTTATGAATGAAGATTTATTTGTCTTTCCTTGAACTGATTTCCATCATTCTGAAATTATGTTACTTAGCACACACACACACCTTTTTTCTTAAGTTCAACATTGGCAACCTCATTTGAAATTTTGAATGGGGGGGGGATTCCTAAGAATTTATGGTGAGAACATTACTGCAATGAAGCCACGTGTAAGACAGGTGATTCACTGAATGAATAAAGTGCGTATGTTTATTTATACATTTATTCTATTTATGTTTATATACATATACACAATACTATAACATGTAACTGAGACAACGAAAGAAGCTGAATAAGGTGCGAGGACAACAAATCTTGTCACTAAGATTTCTGTACAAAGACACCAAAATTTTGGCAAAAAACCAGAAAATTTGTTGTCTTTGCACCTTATTCAGTTTTTTTTCATTGAGAAATCCACACAAGAAGTTCACATAAGTTGAATACATCACAGAAGATAGCAAAACACAGAAGTGTTCTGCTGGAATACGTGCTCATGAAGATTCTGTGTGTGGCATGTTAGATCATTTAATTCAGAATTCATGGTCCAACACACACAAAAAGAAAAATAATAACAAAATAAAATAATAATAATAATAATAAAAAAAAGACCTAAAAGCCAAACTGTCAAACAGGTCCAGGCAATTTGACTATCATCACATAACTTTACTATGGATAAAATGCTATCCCCATGACTCTGTTCCTTGGGCATACACTATTTTTAGAGTCAAGAAACCAAGTAAGTCGATGTGAATTATTTTTTCTAGAGTTTTACTTAAGCAGCTGGTGAGAGAAATGGGTCTATAGTTTTCAGGAATAGAATGATCTTTCCCTGGTTTGGGAATTGCCAGTATATAGGAGTGATGCCAGGAACTGGGGAAAGAATGTTCAAGGAAGATGCGATTGAAATCAGCAATGAAGAGATTGATTTATTGTCTAAGTGTTGGAGCATTATGTAATATATTCTGTCGGGGCCTGCAGCACTGTGTTTTGAGGTAGATATGGCTTCTTGAAGTTCAAGCAACATAAGTGGTTGATTGTAGGATAAAGAAGAGGTAGGTCTGAAGTTCAGATGAGATTTTTCGGTTGTTACTTTGATTTTCTGGAATGATGGATCATACGCTGTTCAGGCAGACAACTGTGAGAATACAGTCCCTAGGGCATTAGCAATCTCTGCAGAAGTAGAAAGCTTCTGCCCATTCCAGTTCAGAAGTGGAGAGGATAATGGAGGAAATTTGCCATTTAACTATTTTATTTTTCTTCATATTATTCTTGTATCAGTATTTTTATTAATTGAGCTTGAAAATCAAATCCAAGAATCACTTTTAGCTTTTTTCCTAATTTGAAGGGCCTTGGCTCTAAGTCTCTTGCAGTTTATGAGATTGATGGTGGTAGGATGTTTACGAAACAAATTTCATTCTCGGTTTCTTTCTTTTTTTGTACCCTTACACTCTTCGTTCCACCAATAATGCTCGTTTACAAATTTAAGTTTGTTTACTGGGGTTTGAATTTCAATAGGTTCTACTGCCGAAATATGTTGCAGTGATTTCAAATATGACAGATTTTTTCAATCACATCCAGATACATCAAAATATAAGAAATAAAAAAGTATTGTTTTTTACGAAAGTATATAACTTTATTGTATTTAGTAATGACAAATTGATAGGATTACATTTTCATATATCAAAAAATACATAAATACTAACAAGTATTAATCAAAATTCTGAAACTTTCATTAATCAGACCTTCGTCTCTTTGTTTGAAAAGAATGTTTAATCGTTTTTCTTTTATGTATATTGCCAGGTTTCTCTCTTTTTAAACACCAGCAGTAGTCGGCCATCATGCTTGTATTCCACCTTCCCTGGTACCTCTGCTCCATTTCCTTTATGTCCTGATGGAATCTCTCCCCTTGTTCTTTGCTCATCTGTGCAAGATTTTCGGGGAAAAAATCAAGATGGGCATGCAAAAAGTGAATTTTGATGCTCATATTGCGAAGCTTTTCAAGCACATTTTGAACAATTTTCTCATAATCCTGTGATTTATGATTTCCTAGAAAGTTTTCCATTACACTTTTAAAAGCAATCCAGGCTTCCCTTTCAATATCGGTCATAGTAGTTTCAAACTGACCATCTAAAACCAATTTTCTAATTTGGGAACCAATCAAGATACCCTCCTTCTTAAGTTCTGCGTCAGATAAACCAGGAAATTTACTGCAAAGGTACTTAAAGCAGTTGCCATCCTTATTCAATGCTTTAACAAATTGTCTAACTTGATTTGCAGTGGAGGTAAAAATATTTTATCTGGATTCACCAAACTTTCGTGCACAATATTTTTTGACCCCGGTGTAAGATTTGTGCCTCTGAGGCCATTGCTTCTTTGTTCAATGCAGCACTTTAGCTCTGCTATCCCATTCACAAATAAAGCATGGCATTTTAGTGTACCCATCCTGTTGCCCCAACAACATACATAGTTGCCATTCGTGATCTTGATATTTAATTTTCTCCAGAAGCAACTTTAGATTGTCATAAGTTTCTTTTAAGTAGACTGAATGAGCAACTGTCACAGATGTGTACTTATCTCCATTATACAAAAGAACACCTTTTAAACTAGTCTTAGAAAAGTCTATAAATAGTCTCCATTCACTAGGATCATATGATGAGCTCCTAAGGCACTTATTAAACCAGTGGTATCACTGCAATATACGAGAGGACCTTCTTGTGAAAAATACTGTATAAACTCCCTTTCATGATTTCTGTACCAGGAAAATGATGTACTTGGAGGAAGTAAGTTCTTCGCTTGAAGTCTGGATCCCAGAATTTCAGCAGCATACTTTGGAAGACCTAAGTCCCTTACTAAATCGTTCAGTTCGACTTGCATGAATTGCTGTGGCATTAAGTTAAAATATTTTCTGGTTGATAACATTCCTCTTCACTAACCTCTTTAGCTTCTTCTTCGGTGGAAGAAAATGTGGACTCCAAAGTTTCTGGTAGAGGTTTTACAGGCAGATCAGGTCCATGTGGAACCGGTCTTATGGCTGACGGTAGATCTGGATATTTGAAGTCCTTTTCATTTTTTGAATTGCAACCTTTAACGTCACATACACAAAAGTAACATTCAGCATGGCTTACTGGCTCGCGCCACACCATAGGAATAGCAAATGGCAAGCACACCTTTTTTCCTTGACTCCATTTTCTAAGATGTTCGACACATGTATGGCATACTTTATGCGGTGCCCACGATTTATCCTGATCCCTAGTTTTATGTCAAAGTATGCGTAATACGATTTTTTTACAAAATCGGTAATATTTCGCCTCTGCTTTACAGAAACAAAACAACCACGTATGTAACAAAATATGTCGGGACTGTTCATACACTTTCTGGTTGTCATACTAAAAGAAAACTAACACACAATGAGAGCTCAAGACGGTTTTTACAGGCATACTGTGACCGCATAAGGGATGTGCCACTTATATAGGCTCTGTGGTTGAGTGGACTGTACAAACAAGTGAGTGCATGCTCAGACAAGTTTAACACGTAACTACACACAGGAGTCTCCCAGACTCCACTCGGAAAATAAAATTCTGGGAATCACAGATGGGCCGGAAGAGCCGGGTGGGGGACTGTCTATCTTCCTGGGTCAAGGTTGGCTACCTTGCAGTGTGTGTAATTACGGGTTAAACATGCACAATCTGTTGATAGGATTGAGGTATTTGATACTGATCGAATATAGGGGTATATAGATCGAATATAAAACTTGTAAACCATTGCAGAAATTAGTTATGTACACAGTTATACACAGAAACTAGAAACTAGTTATTACTGTTGGTATCCATGTTTACTAATGTGATACTGTTTGTCTTCTTATTTGGATCTGAATCGGTTTTCAATTTTGTATTATCTGACGGTCTATGTGGTGTAGTTGGTGGAACTGTGAATGGGGTGTTGTTGACTCTGTCTACTACTTTTTGCTCCTTAGGAGTCAGTTTCATCGATGATGATAGTATATTGGGCCCAATCTGCAATCGATATGGTTGGAGGGGCACTGAGACTTCAGTTTGTGTTGCGTTGATTGGTATTTTTGCATTTCTGCTCTACATATGTGTTCTTGGATGCATTCAGCGTAATTTGCTTTTTTTTTTGCCTCTTGGTAAGTAACTTTTTGTTCTACCCTATACTTTTGGATTTTTTTCTGTTTTCCAGAGATCACATGATTTGGATTAGGCTGGATGTGTGCCTTTGCAATTAAGACAGTGCGGTGTTTTAGCATCACAGTCAGTTTGTGAATGTTCTTTTGACCCACAGTTTGGACAAACTGGATCTCCTTGACAAGCCATTTGTGAGTGGCCAAATTTTTGGCACTTGTAGCATCTTATAGGATTTGGAATATAAGGTCGTACTCTGCAATTGAGATAGCCAGCTTTGACCCTAGCTGGTAAGATATGTGTTTCGAATGTCAGTATGATGTTGCAGTTGGGAATAAGATCTCCATCTTTCCTAATCATGATGCGGTTGGCTTGAATCACTTTTTGATGTTTCAGTTCCTGGACCAGTTCGGCTTCTGTTACGTTCATCAGATCCCACTCTGCAATTACTCCCTGGAGGTATTTAATGTTGCATGTGGGGTGACTTTTACTGCCAAATGATGTTAGATTCATCAGTCTCAGAATGTTTACAACTCGCTGTATCAACCAATAGGTATTGGTGTTTAAGGGAACAAGGGCAGCTGAGGCCAAAATGTGCCAGTTCCTATATTATTATCCTAAAGTAATAATATTTTTTCCATTTTGGCATCAGAGGAATTCATATATATGTATTTGTTTCAGAAAGGTATACAGTTCAGTAGGTTGGCACTATTTCCAATCATGTAGGTAAGCGATAATGGTTCTTGCAGTTGTGAGTGAGAGTGGAAAGTATTTTTTCTGAAATGGGAACAGTGAGGACAATCTAAAAATATATGCTTGACTGTAAGTGGTAATGTACAATGAGTGCAATGGGGTGGGTCATCCCCCACGAATAGAAACATATAGGTTAGGTGCATATGTCCTATCCTTAGTCTTGCTAGTACAACTTCTTCCTGTCTATTTTTGTCTGAAGCTGGAATTCCATAATGCTGGTTCCTCTTTGATTTGGGACAATTTGTTATTCCTTTGTGACTTCCATATTTCTGACCACTGAAATGTACAGATGTCTTTTATATGTTTCAAATAATCCATGTACGGTACTTGGTAAATTGCTGGTGCTGTACTATTTGGTTGTTTGGCTGCCTGATCTGCTCTTTCATTACCTGTGATACAAGTATGTCCTGAGATCCAGCAAAATTTCATCAAATGATTTTTATTCCATAGATGGTTTAAACAGGAAAGGATTTTTTAATGATGGGATGAAATACTGAATATTCCATGAGTGCAGACACAGCACTCATGGAATCAGTGTATTTTAAACTGCTAGCATTGGCGAAATTGTTAATTTTCTCTAGGGTTAATTGCGTACAATACTGCAGTGTAACTGAAGCATTCAACCAGGGGTGATAAGGAGTAAAAGAAGGAAAGACAGCCACAGCACCAATGGCAGAACCTGTTTTTGAGCCATCTGTATATATTAGGCAGCTTTCCATATTGTTTAGGCATGTTCTTAGCATTAGTAGAGGCATATGATGCAAGAAAGCAAGCTTATGCAGCATCAGCCAAAAAAAAAAAAAAAAAAAAATTTCCACTTCACCCCTCCGTTCCTTCGAAATACCTGTCCAGCTGAGCCTTAAATTTATTTAGGCTATCAACTTCCACGACAAGGGATGGAAATCTGTTCCACCAACCAACTACCTGCTGGCTAAAGGCAAATTTCTGCACATCTATCCTACATCTGTCTTTCTTCAATTTGAATTTATGCTCTCTCAGGTGATTATTCGGAGCAAGAGGAAGAATCCCATCGGCATTGAGCATGCTCAAACCATTCAAGGCTTTATACACCTCTATCAGATCACCTCGCCGGTGCCTAGTCTCCAGACACTGTAATTTTCAAAACTTAAGCCTTTCTTTGTAAGAGCAACCCTTTGTTCCATTCCCTAATCTTGTTGCCCTTCTCTGTACTCGTTCCAGCAGCTCTACATCCTTCTTGAAATGAGGCTTCCAGACCTGTATACAGTACTCAAGGTGTGGCCTGACCATTGCTTTATACAGCGCCTCCGTAGCCAGGTGGGAAGGAGCAGCAGTGCGTAGCACACGCTTCTTGATTAGACCGGGGTTCGAGCCCGTCACCACCAAATATGGAGGATGCGGAAAGGTCAGGGAATGACCACCGCATATCCTGGAGCAATATGGCCTTAGTTGCTAATGCTCCTAAAAACCAAAAAACAAAACAAACAAATTGCTTTATACAAGGGAATAATCACCTCCTTATCCCTGCTAGAAAAATTCCTGTATATCATTGACAAGACACCATGAGCTACTCTTGTAGCCCGTCTGCACTGCTCAGAGAACTTCATATCTGCCTGCACAATTACTCCCAGGTCCTTTTCATTCTCTACCACTGTCAGTGTAGTACCACAGAGTTGATATGTTGCTCTGGGGTTGCTGTTTCCCATACGTAGTACTTTACATTTGTCAATGTTAAACTTCATTTGCCACCTCTCAGCCCATCTGCTCAACCTTTCCAGATCCTGTTAACAGGAGAGATTGCTTCTACAGGGATGGGATACACTTAAATAGAAAAGGGTGCAAGAATATTTGCTGATGCTATCGAGGCAGTGTTAGGTGGGTCGAAAAACTGCTAGCTTGGGGGGAGACAAAGACTAATGGATTAACAGTAGCCACGGGCAGAGGTGAAAGAGATTCTTGCACTGCTTCTATTGGAATGAGCAGAAGCCTGAAAAACAAGATGCAGGATATTTCAGAGACTGCTGGAAGTCATTGCGGTACAAGTAAACACATGGGTTGTGTTAGGGTAGCTAAGAATAGAAACAGGTGCATGTATACTTGCGTGTACACTAATGCTAGGAGTTTAGTAAATAAATTTGATGAATTTGAGGTATTACTCAAAACATCAAAGGCAGATATTGTTGGGATATCAGAGACGTGGTGTCACACAGATATAAGGAATGCAGAACTGGAATTTGGGGAGTACAACGTCTACAGAAAGGATAGACAGGATAGGAAGGGAGGAGGGGTTATGCTATTAGTTAAAAAACACATAAAATCCAAGGAAGTGAAGCCAGTTGACATCGCTGGACAGTGCAGTGTTGAGTCAGTTTGGTGTGACATAAGCATAGGTAAATCAAAATTGAGAGTAGGAGTGTGCTATAGGCCTAATGACTCTGATGAGTATAATAAGATACTGTACAGGGAAATAGAGTGGGCCAGTAAATCAGAGAGTCTTATAATGGGGGATTTTAATTTCCCAGATATTGACTGGAATTTGTGGGTTGGTCACTCACACACTAGCAAGGCTTTTGTGGATTTATTGGATGATTGTTTTCTACACCAGCATGTTCGGGAGGCAACTAGAGGGAGTAATACTCTTGATCTGATTATCAGTAGTGATTCTTCATGCATTAGGAATCTGCAGATAAATGAACCACTGGGTGGCAGTGATCACAGTGTGCTGAAGTGGGATTTACTCAAGGAGGTAACTACCATCAGAGGTAAAGGGAAGGGTTTTTGCTTTCGTAAAGGAGACTATGCTGGTCTGAGACAGTATTTAAATTCTATAGGGTGGGACCAACTGATGATGTTACCAACAGCAAATTCAAAATGGGAAGCATTCAAGGAACTAATCTTGGAAGCTACCAGGCTTTACATACCAACCAAGAAATATTGTTCAAGGTTCAGGCCTAAATGGTTGTCAGATGAACTAATGAGACATATGGCAGAGAAGAAAAATGCATGGGATACATACAAATTAATGGGTGACGTGGAAGCCTATGATAGATATAAGTTGGTCTGTAACCAAGTCACAAAGGAGATTAGGCAGGCAAAGGCAGATTATGAGAAATCCTTGGCAAAGGATGCAAAGAAAAACAGAAAAGAGTTCTTTACCTATTTAAACTCAAGAAGGAAAGGGATGAATCAGATTGGTCCACTGGATGTTGATGGTTCAACAGTTGAGGATCCAGCTCAGGTGGCTAACAATCTAAACGAGTATTTTGCATCTACATTCACACATGAGGAGTTATTCAGGAAGGGGAATGTCGTAGGTGAAGTAAACATTGGCAGTGAGCTAGATGATTTTCTAATAACTGAGAGGAAAGTGGAGGAGAAATTGTTGAGGATAAACATAAAAAAGGCACCCGGGGTGGATGGGATCTATCCAGTTATATTAAAGGAGGCAGCAAAGGAAGTAAGCAAACCCCTAGCCATAATTATGAGAGCTTCTTTGGACTCAGGGGAGGTACCCATGGACTGGAGATGTGCAAATGTAACCCCAATTCACAAAGGAGGATCAAAGGCTGACACAAGTAATTATAGACCTGTTAGTTTAACTTCGGTTCCAGGAAAATTAATGGAAGCACTGGTTAAAGAAACACTGCAGGATCATCTGGACAAGAATTCAGTTATAGCTCAGACATAGCATGGGTTTGTTAAGGGCAGGTCTTGTCTGACCAATTTGATTGGATACTATGATGTAGTCACAAAAGAACTGGATGCAGGGAATAACTTTGATATTATATATTTGGATCTTAGAAAGGCTTTTGATACTGTTGCGCATGGAAGACTGCTGCACAAATTGGAGAAGTGTGGCATTCGAGGCAAATTGCTGCTATGGATAAAGGGATGGTTGAGTGGCAGAAGACAGAGAGTGGTAATCAATGGACACTGCTCAACGTGGACTAATGTTATTAGTGGAGTTCCTCAGGGTTCAGTGTTGGGTCCATTGTTGTTTTCTGTATTTATAAATGATATTGATGATGGTGTATCAGGCTTAATGTCCAAGTTTGCAGACGATACAAAGGTTGGCAGGGTTGTTAAGGACACTACTGATACTATGCTGCTGCAACAGGATCTGGAAAGGTTGAGCAGATGGGCTGAGAGGTGGCAAATGAAGTTTAACATTGACAAATGTAAAGTACTACATATGGGAAACAGTAACCCCAGATCAACGTATCAACTCTGTGGTACTACGCTGACAGTGGTAGAGAATGAAAAGGACCTGGGGGTAATTGTGCAGGCAGATATGAAGTTCTCTGAGCAGTGCAGACGAGCTGCAAGAGTAGCTCATGGTGTCTTGTCAATGATATACAGGAATTTTTCTAGCAGGGACAGGGATGTGATTATTCCCTTGTATAAGGCATTGGTCAGGCCACACCTTGAGTACTGTATACAGGTCTGGAGGCCTCATTTCAAGAAGGATGTAGAGCTGCTGGAACGAGTACAGAGAAGGGCAACAAGATTAGTGAATGGAACAAAGGGTTGCTCTTACGAAGAAAGGCTTAAGTTTTGCAAATTACAGAGCCTGGAGACTAGGCATCGCCGAGGTGATCTGATAGAGGTGTACAAGGCTTTGAATGGCTTGAGCATGCTCAATGCCGATGGAATTCTTCCTCTTGCTCAGAATAATCACCTGAGAGGGCATAAATTCAAATTGAGGAAGGACGGATGTCGGATAGATGTGCGGAAATTCGCCTTTAGCCAGCGGGCAGTTGGTTTGTGGAATAGACTTCCATCGCTTGTTGTTGAAGTTGATAGCCTAAACAAATTTAAGGCTCAGCTGGACAGGTATTTCGAACGAATTGAGGGGTGAAATGGGAGTAGTGGTTGTTTTTCTTTTTTTTTTTTTTTCTTTTATTTTGGCTGATGCTGAATAAGCTTGCTTTCTTGCATCATATGCCTCTACTAATGCTAATGCTAATGCTGTTGCAGCAGCATAGCGTCAGTAGTGTCCTTAACAACCCTGCCAACCTTTGTATCGTCTGCAAACTTGGACATTAAGCTTGATATACCATCATCAATATTATTTATAAATACAGAAAACAATAATGGACCCAACACTGAACCCAGAGGGACTCCACTAATAACACTAGTTCACGATGAGCAGTGTCCATTGATTACCACTCTCTGTCTTCTCCCCCTCAACCACCCCTTTATTCACAGCAGCAATTTGCCTCCAATGCCACACTGCTCCAATTTGTGCAGCAGTCTTCCAGGTGCAACAGTATCAAAAGCCCTTCTAAGATCCAAGTATATAATATCAAAGTTATTCCCTGCATCCAGCTCTTTTATGACTGCATCATAGTATCCAATCAAATTGGTCAGGCAAGACTTCCCCTTAACAAAACCATGCTGTGTCCGAGCTATAACTGAAGTCTTGTCTAGATGATCCTGCAGTGCTTCTTTAACCAGTGCCTCCATTAATTTTCCTAGAACAGTAGTTAAACTTACAGGTCTATAATTACTTGTGTCAGCCTTTGATCCTCCTTTATGAATTGGGGTCACATTTGCACATCTCCAGTCTATGGGTACCTCCCCTGAATCCAAGGAAGCTCTCATAATTATGGTTAAGGGTTTGCTTACTTCCTTTGCTGCCTCCTTTAATATAACTGGATAGATCCCATCCACCCCAGGCCTTTCTTGTGTTTATCTTCAAAAATGTCTCCTCCACTTTCCTCTCAGTTATTACAAGATTATCTAGCTTACTGCCAGAGTTGAATACACCTCTGGCATTCCCCTCGCTGAATAACTCCTCATGTGTGAATGTCGATGCAAAATATTCATTTAGTTTGTTAGCTACCTGAGCAGGATCATCAACAGTTGAACCATCGATATCAAGTGGACCAATCTGATTCATCCCCTTCCTTCTAGAGTTTACATAAGTAAAAAACTCTTTGCTGTTTTTCTTTGCATCCTTTGCAAAGAAAAACAGCAAACTTGTAACTTGGTTACAGACCAGCTTATATCTATCATAGGCTTCTGTGTCACGTGTTAATTTATATGTATCCCATGCATTTTTCTTCTCTGCCATGTGTCTCATTAGTTCATCTGAGATCCATTTAGGCCTAAACCTTGAACAATATTTCTTAGTTGGTATGTAAAGCCTAGTGCATTTTTATGCATTTGTTTTATATTTTCGTATGCCAGGGATTTCTTTCCTCATTGATGAACGTAGGTATCACAATATGGGAAGTTTACACACCAGGATTGTTATTATTGTGTTAGGATTTAACGATACACAGGCTGCTAGGGCCATATTGTATCTTTCTAATGGTTAATAGGAAATGCTAATGTTATTGCAATACCAGTTATATTTTATGGTATATTCCTATGTTATTTAGGAAGGTAAAGAGTTCTTTCTTATTAGGGTCATCTCCAAGAATCTGCAATAATGTTAGTGATGGCTGTGCATTAGTACATGATATGATGTGCATTGAGGAGCGCTGTCATTTGTTAATAGAAAAAGGTGTGTGAGGCAAGTATGTCCAATTCTTAGCCTGCCTAAAATTTCTTCTTCTCATCTGCTTTTCTGGAAACTGGACGGCCACAGCTTTAGATCTGGTTTCATTTGGTAAAGTTTGTTTCCTGGATAACCTCTCCAGATTATTGACCAGCTATTGTAACATGCTTTAAGGATGATGGGTTTGAAATCAATATATGGAAATTGACAAGTCTGTAAAACAGAAGTAAAGTATCCAGTTGTTTGGCTGCAAGATCTGCTTTTTCATTTCCTATTATCCCAGAATGCTCTGGGATCTGGCAGAATTTCACAGTTTGGATTGTTATTTTGGTTTGACTCATTACAGTGGTAATGAGTCAAACCAAAGTAATTTAGAATGGATTTATTTTAATTACAGGGTGAGAGGAGATGGTATTACTGTTTACAGCAGAGACAGCACTGAGTGAGTCAGTGTATATTGAAGCAGACGGAATTATATGTTCAATAATGTGATCTAGAACTAAGTTCATAGCATAAAGCCCAGAAGTGAAGATACTGCATTCTACCAGTAATGACACAGAAGTGGTAAATGGAATATTATTGCAGCACCTACTTGGCAATTTTTGATCCATCTGTGTGGATTTCACAGGGCTGTGAATGACAAAGAGGGTAAGCAGCATGTAACTGTACGATATTGGAGGGAGATAAGGCATTCTTTCCCCACTGTTGAAAATAGTCATCATATATTGCACACATATTTGTCCAGGGTGGATCTGGTGGTGTCATATCCCAAAATATATTACCAATTTCTATATTCCTGATTGAGTAAGTTCCTTAAATCTAAGTGGAGCAGGTCAGTTTACATTTGGTTTACTATTGTAAAATGACTCCCATTCGATTTTGTATAGACATCTCCAACTAGGGTGAGAGGGAAGACTGCGAATTTTTGCACCATATAGCAGAAGTAATGCTTTTCTGTGAAGATGTAAGGGAGGTTCGTGGGCTTTGCTGTAAAGACTCTGAACTGGTGATGTTCTGAAAGCCCTTACAGCAACTCTCTGAGCACTGTGCTGGATGGTGTTTAATCTCTCTAAAGTACCTTTTCTCGCAGAGACACACTGGAAAACCATAGTCAAAGTGAGAACTGATGAGAGCTCTATAAAGATACACAGATATCTTTATAGAGATCTGTGTATGTCAATCACACCCCATGAAAGATGACACACACCAGAGAATATTCAACTTCTTCAAACAGACAGTTCGAAGAAAGGCCACGTGCTTGAAAGTACAGTTTCCTATCTAGTATTGGAGGCTTGAAGTGGTGGAACCCATGTTTAGTCTCCAGAGCTAAGTTCTGATTAACCCGTCCCCATCTCTTCCATCATGCAGTATGACTGATGACATTTGAGGTTATAATGAACATCATGGCAAAATCCAATCTTCCTTACATTTCAAGGGTACAGCTCTAAAACAGTATTCACAGGCCGGCCGCTAGTTAGTACACCAGATCAGCTAGTGTATAATCTTGCTTCCTCTACTCTGCCAGATAGTGACTGGAGGGAGTCCGTGTAGTGTGTATACGGGGGGGGGGGGATTTTGTCGAGGCCACATTATGTCAAAGATCTGGGTATATTCTTACCATGTGTAGGCCATATCCAAAAATTTCATTACTTCATACAGTGGGGGGGCCATGCCCTCTTCATACATTCAGAGGGCATGTCCCCACACTTTTCCTTACTATTGAATACACCATGAATGTCAAATTGTCAAACTAATAGAGTAAGCTTATCTGTGAAAAGATCTAAACCTCCCAAACACTTCCTAGTTCATTTGACAAATATATGTGGTCTCAATTCTGATCTCAATGACATCCATTTCCACTTGCAGTCTGCCAAACCTCACGCACTTTTTCTGACAGAATCTCAGTTATCGGTTGATTTAATTACTGCTCATTTCAATTGCCCAAATTATTTGCAGTATGATTCCTTTCGACTCAAAGGTGGAACTTGTGCATATGTGTATGTTCCGGTATTCCCTGTCAGAGACTTGGTAATTTGGAATCTCCTCTTTTCGATCTTCTCTGGCTTAAAATCTTTCTACCTCATTGTGTCAAATTCTTCTGTTGTCTCTACCGTTCTCCCAATTTCACTAATCACTTGGAGCTCTTTGACTTCCTCTATTTTCAACTTGACTTTCTCCAGTCCAACTTTCCTAACAGTGAGGTAATTTTCCTTGGTGATTTTAATGTTCACAACTCCAGCTGGCTTCCGTTTTCTAGTCACACTGACCCAGCTGGTCGAGATGCTGAAGTTTTTTGCAATTATTAATGACCTTGTACAGATTGTTCATTTACCTACAAGAATATCAGACAATCCTAACCATATAGCCAACATGCTTGATCTTTTCTCAGAAACATTAGCATTAGCAGAGGCATATGATGCAAGAAAGCAAGCCTATGCAGTATCAGCAAAAAAAAAAAAAAAACCCACTCCCATTTCACCCCTCCGTTCGCTCCAAATACCTGTTCAGCTCAGCCTTATATTTATTTAGGCTATCAACTTCCACAACCAGGGTTGGAAGTCTGTTCCATCAACCAACTACCCACTGGCTAAAGGCAAACTTCTGCATAACTATCCTACATCTGTCTTTCCTCAATTTGAATTTATGCCCTCTCAGGTGATTAATCTGAGCAATAGGAAGAGTTCCATCAGCATTGAGCATGCTCAAACCATTCAAGGCTTTATACACCTCAATCAGATCACCTCGCAGGTGCCTAGTCTCCAGACACTGTAATTTGCAAAATTTAAGCCTTTCTTCATAAGAGCAACCCTTTGTTCCATTCACTAATCTTGTTGCCCTTCTCTGTACTCATTCCAACAGCTCTACATCCTTCTTAAAATGAGGCCTCCAGACCTATATACAGTACTTAAGGTGTGGCCTGACCATTGCCTTATACAAGGGGATAATCATCTCCTTATCCCTGGTAGAAAAATTCCTGTATATCATTGACAAGACACCTTGAGCTATTCCTGCTATTCCTGCACTGCTCAGAAAACTTCATATCTGCCTGCGCAATTACCCCGAGGTCCTTTTCGTTCTCTACTGCTGTCAGGGTAGTACCACAGAGTTGATATGTTACACTGGGGTTACTGTTTCCCATATGTAGAACTTTACATTTGTCAATGTTAAACTTCATTTGCCACCTCTCAGACCATCTGCTCAACTTTTCTAGATCCTGTTGCAGCAGCGTACTATCAGTAGGGTTCTTAACAACCCTGCCAACCTTTGTATTGTCTGCAAACTTGGTCATTAAGCTTGATATACCATCATCAATATCATTTATAAATACAGAAAACACCAATGGACCCAACACTGAACCCTCAGTGTACACGGTCGAAGTGAGAGGTCCTTTAGGCACCTCAGATCACAACTTGGTGATTGTCTCTTCTCCAATGTAGCCTTTATTTTATGGCTATTACCAACCTCGTATTGTTTGGCATTACAAGAATGCAAAATGGGATGACCTGCGAGATTTCTTTTCTTCTTTTCCTTGGTGGGATTAATGTTTCAAAACTTCTGATGCCAACATTTGCTCAGATCGTGTTAGTGAAATTATTCTTGTACGAACGGAATCCTTTATTCCATACTCCTTTAAAATCTTGTCCTTTATCTAAACCTTTGTTTTCCAATAAATGTGCTAAGGCTATTCAAGAGATGAATGTTGCATATCTTAATTGGCTTGTTTCCAATTCTTCAGTTTCATTTTCTGCCTACGTCAAAGCTGGCAACAATTGTAAAGCAGTTATTAATCAGTCCAAACTAGATTTTGAACAGGCTAAGAATAGAAAACTTAATTGTTGCCCTAATGGTAGCCGAGCATTCTGGTCTCTTGCCAAAGCTATTGGCTGCAAGTTTACCCATCTCTACTCCCACCTCTCTCAAAACCAGATGGTTCGGTTGTCACTTCGGCCAAGGATAAAGCTGACCTGCTAGCATCCCATTTTTCTTTCAACGCATGTATTGATGATCTTGGTAAAAACATTTCCCACCATTCCTAGCACACTCCATTCAATGCCTCCTGTGGTCTTCTGTCAAAAGGATGTCAGAAGGATTTTGACGAATCTTGATACTAAGAAAGCTCCAGGTTTAATGGTATTTCTCCACTTGTTCTCAAAACCTGTGCTCCTGAACTTACTCCTATTCTTTGCCGCCTTTTTCCACTTTCTTATTCCAAAGGTGTTTTTCCTTCTGCTTGGAAATTTGCTCATATCCAGCCAGTTCCTAAATAGGGTGACAAATCCTTCCCATCCAATTATCGACCCATTGAAATTACTTCTACTCTTTCTATAGTAATGGAGAAATCAATTAAACACCAACTCTTAAACTACCTTGAAACCTTCCGCCTGATCGACGATCACCAGTATTGATTCCGTCAGTGTCGATCCACTGGTGATATTCTGGCTTAAAAAAGAAAAAAGGTAAAGTGCAGCCATTATCAACCCAGTGCAGGATGGAAACCTCCTCAACAATTCATGCTGAGGGAAATGGACCATAATCTTTCATGCTGGTCCATTGCGGGTTGGCAGATTGACAGTATTCAGCAGTCAGGAGCTTGAACCCTGGTCTACTCAAAGAGCGTGTGCTACTGCACTCACGCTCCTGACCACTCAGCTAGGGAGGCTACCTATTTATGGCCAAATTCAATGGAAAAGTTCAGTGAAACACAAGCAGTTGCTCTTGACATCTGAAAGGCTTTCGATCATGTTTGGCATAAAGGATTTCTTAACAAGCTTCCATCTTACGGTTTTCCAACTGTTATTGGTTATTTGGTTTTTAGAAGCATTAGCAACTAAGGCCATATTATTCCGGGAATATGCGGTGGTCATTCCCCTGACCTTTCTGCATCCTCCCTATTTGGTGGTGATGGGCTCGAACCCCGGTCTAATCAAGAAACGTGTGCTATGCACTGCTGCTCCTTCCCACCTGGCTATGGAGGCGCCGGTTTTCCAACTGTTTTTTGTAATTGGTTATACAGTTTCCTCTATGATCGCTCACTGAGGATGATGGTAAATGGCTCTCTATCTTCTAACTTCTCCACTAATGCTGGTGTCCCCCAAGGTTTGGTTCTTTCCCCCACTCTTTTCCTCTTGTATATTAATGACCTTCTTCCATTTACTGGAAATCCTATCCATAGTTTTGCCGATGATAGCACATTGCATTCCACTTTCCATTTCGAGCAACCTTGCCCTGCTCAATCAGATTCAACTTCTCGAATATCCACTACCAATTCCTTAAATGCCGATCTCCAGGTAATTCTCCAGTGGGGCAATGACAATTTAGTTGATTTCAATCCTTTTAAAACTACCCCGACTTCTAATCTCTCTTGGAACAAGCACAATACAAATATTGCTTCCTCTGCATCTAAAAAACTTGGTTTTCTCTTTTTCTCTCGGAATTACTTTTCTTCCAAACAGCTGTTCACTCTGTACAAATCGCAAATATGCACTACCATGGAATATTGTTCCCACATCTGGGGTATGCCCCGAAAACCTCTCTCAGGCTCCTAGATTCTATTCAGGCTAATTAATGACTCATCTTTAACAGAGTCTCTCCACTCACTGTCTGAGAGATATACTGTTTCTGCTGCATGCCTTTTCTACAGATACTTCCATAGACACTGTTCTTCTGAAATGGCTTCTATAATTCCCGCTCTCCCTTTCAAAACAGTGCAAACACATGCCGCCGCCACCAACCAACATCCATTTACTGTCCAACTTCAAATTCATAGAACCAACTTTTCACTTCCTCGTTTATTCATTCAACTGCCATTTTCTGGAACAACCTTCCTTCATACGGATTTCCTGAAAATTACAGTCTACAGAAGTTCAAGTCTAATGTCAACAAATATCTTCTTTCGTCTTCTCAACCTCCAACCCAAGCACGGTACTAAGTACTATAGGTTCCAATACCTCTCGTGTAGGCGCCTCCGTAGCCAGGTGGGAAGGAGCAGCAGTGCGTAGCACACGCTTCTTGATTAGACCAGGGTTCGAGCCCGTCACCACCAAATACGGAGGATGCGTAAAGGTCAGGGAATGACCACCGCATATCCCGGAGCAATATGGCCTTAGTTGCTAATGCTCCTGAAAACCAAAAATAACATAATAACCTCTCGTGTTTGGGGTTGTCATAAAAGAAAAAAAAAAAAAAAAGTATCAGGCCAAGAAATCGGACAGCACCGAGCAAGAGGAACTGGCACGTTATTTATCTTTAGCTCTGGATCAGGATGAAGTGACCGAAATTTTCAGAAATGAGTGGTAGTAGATTTCTGTTCAGCAAGATTGTATCCATTGTGTAAGATCCAGGATTGAATTCTGTTTAGAGTAATTTATAGCTGTCTTTTGATAGTATTCATACTTGGCAATTGGCAGGATATGGTGAGGTCATCAGCATATATGTATACTTCAATCGTTTTTTGGAAATCTTCCAATATATTGTTGACCTTAATCGCAAATAGGGTTGGACTCAATATGGAACCCTGTGGGACATTCTCTTTTTGAATGTGAGATGCTGACAGCATGTTTTGATACTGGACTTGAAATATGTATAATTTTAAAAAGTTCTGAATTATTAAAGGGAGGAAGCCTCTCAAGTCCTAACTGATGCATATCTTTAATGATACCATGGCTGTATGTGGTGTCAAATGCTTTATGAATATCCAGGTTAACCCTCACTAGAAGTTGTCTCCTGACGAAGGCGTTACGAATGTTGGATTCAATTTTTACAAGTAAATCGCGAATGGACCTGTTTTTATGGAATCCATTTTGGTGATCAGAAAGAAAATTTTGGGAGTCCAGAATCCAGGTGAGCCTCTTATGCACCATCCTTTCAAATATTATGCCCAAACAGCTTGTCAATGATATTGGTCTATAATTCTGAATTTGAGATGGATCTTTGCTGGGTTTTGGTATAGCACAAATATAGGAGTGACGCCAAGAGAGAGGGTATGTATTTTCTGAAAAGATCCAGTTGTAAAAGAGCAATAATGTGCATAGATTGGCTTCACATAGATGCTTCAGCATACTGTAGTGAATGCTGTCTGGTCCTGCTGCCCTAGATGGAGATTTGCTTGGGGATTCTTTCAGTTCTGCGTAATTAAAGAGCTGGTTATAAGGAAGTGAGTGACTAGTTGAAAAATTCAATTTAATATGTTCTTCATTAGTTTTAATGCATTGAAAGGAGATCACACAAAGAGGAAGAGGCAGAAATATTATAGAGAGATTCTGCTAAAGCATTTGCAATTTCACTAGGAGAGGATAAGTCCTGCTCATTCCATTGTATTATTGGAGACTGCAACAGTAGAAATTTCCCATTGAGTGCTTGTATTTTTTTCCAGATAATCCGAGTGTCAGTATTTTTGTTAATGGTTGAGGCAAAGTTAATCCAGGTGTCACGTTTTGCTTTTTTTCTAATTTGTCTTGCTCTGGCTCTGAGTTTTTTTAAAACAATGAGGTTGGCGGCAGTTGGTAATTTTCAAAATTGGTTCCAAGCACAGTTTTTTTCTCTTTTCACTTTGGAGCAATCTTCATTCCACCACTGGTTTTGGTGTACCGTGTTTTGGAATTAGATAGTATGAATCAGAGCTGTAATACTCAATACGTTCTACGTTGATAATAATATTTGTAAATAATAAGAGGAGTTTACCTCAATATAGTACGTAGAACACTTCCGTATGATACCCTCCAGAAATTAAAACGGAAAAAATGAAAAAAATCGACAACTTACCGGTACATTAGAGTAAAATATAAATAATTAAAAAACCAATTTAACACAATTCAAATCAATTTAAAACAATTAAAAATCAAATTAACACAATTAAAAGAATTAACGAAAATATTCAAAATGATTTCCCTTCCTAAAGCTGACAATGCTTTTCGACCGTATGTTGTGATCACAGGAATGAAAATTACTGAATCGGGTTAAACCTGAAACTTAAATAGTGATTATTTGTCTTTGCGCATGCACGTCCACGTATCGGAGATCAAATATGGCCACCGAACATTAACAGAATTCTCGTGTAATTTAATTTCTATGGTTTCTGCAATTAATAGTTGCGTATAATTACACTGAACATTAAGTATTTTGGCCTTGTTAAATAAAAAAGTATGTTTTCTGTTAATGGCATGAAAGGCTAATTCTGAAGCTGCTGAACGAGAAGCACGAACTGAGGCTTCATGTTGATTTACCCGAATATTAAGAGAAAATCATGTCGAACCTAGGTAAGACAAGTCGCAATCACCGCAAGAAATGTTGTATACCAGCTCATTAATTTGTGTTGCGAACGCGGAAAGAATCGAGTGATTGTTCAGTATAGTGTGTAACTTCTGTATTGGCCTGGCTACAATTTTAAATTCGGTATCTTTAAAGAATCTATTAAGCTGTTTGTGCCACTGTTCAACACATGGGACAGAAATAAAGTATATTTTGATATTACTATTGTTGGTTGGTGTAGTATTCTGTATCCTATCCTTAGCCTGTACCCTAATTCGGTTTATTATTATTATTATTATTATTATTAATAGCCATATAGTGCAAGGAAGCCTGAGGCTTATGCTGCACCAGGAAAAAAAAAAGTTCCCGAGTTACCCTGAGAGAGAGAGAGAGAGAGAGAGTCAAAAGTAGAAGGGAATCACCAAGAAAGAGAAGAATGATGATATCCAGCTCAGGACCTGGATATCATCAGATGTGAGCCCCCGGAGTTAGATGTTTATTGTGGCAATGGAATAACCCCTGTTTCAGAACCTGCTAATTAATATTTGTATTTCTGAGTCCAAAGCAGATTCCGTCGTTGAATATTTATAGGCATTTAGAAATTGATTAAAGATAATCGATCTTTTGTAGGTGAACAGGGAATACCTATTATAATGTAAAAGCATACCAGTGTTTGTAGGTTTTCGATAGATGCTAAATTGTATTTTATTCGAGTCCCGGGTAAGCGTGAAATTTAGAAAGTTTAATGACTTTGTATCTGTATCCTCCCTTTGCAATGTAAAATTGAGTCTAGAATGAATATTATTAAACAAATGTAAAACGTCTTGGATAGTACTACTATTAGTAATAACTAGAACATCGTCTAAATACCTCCCATAGTATGTGATACGGGGTCGAAAAGGTGTCAAATGTAAATGCTCAATCGTTGAGAGATAGATTTCTGACATTAAGCCGCTCAGGCTCAAACCCATTGATAATCCAAAAATTTGTTTGTACACCTTGTCTCGAAAGGTGATGTAGTTGGCCTAAACTAACAGTTTAATTAAGTGAAAAATTTCTCTAATAGGTAGCTTCGTATAATTAATCGGTGTCGAGTTTTTATTTAACATATCCCAAATAATATCTACATTCGTTTACATTTGTATATACAGGTAGTGTTGAAAGCCTTTTCTATATCAAAACTCATACCATTACAAGATGTTCATTTGTGACGTAAGCATTATGGATGTTAGTCTCGGCTTTCACCATTAGATTCAAAGTGGATCTATTTTGTCGGAATCCAAACTGACTGTTGTTCATCAGTGCTTTAGTTTCAAGAACCCAGGTAAGCCGTTTGTGTATCATTCTTTCTAGGATTTTACTTAGGCAGCTGGTTAGAGAGAGAGGTTGGTAATTTTCTGGAAGTGAGTGATTTTTTCCTGGTTTAGGAAAGGTTAAAATAACAGAGTGATGCCAGGAAGATGGATATATTATCTTCAAGAAAAATCCAGTTATAGAACATTAATAGTAAATTCAAGGCCGTACTGTTTATATGTTTCAGCATTATATAATATATTCCATCAGGTCCGGCTGCACTGTTGGGTGATCTATTTAATGTTGTTTGTAGTTCAAACGGGTTAAATGGTTGATTATAGGCAAGATATTGGGTAGCAAGGAATTTATCTTGTACCTTTCAGCAGAAGCTTTGATTTGAAGAAAAGAGTTGCCATATGCTGAAGTGGCAGATGTTTGATAGAAAGTCTCTGCAAGGGTATTAGCTATTTCTTCAGAAGAAGATATTTCCTGTCCATTTTTGGTTAAGATGGGAGGAGGAGGAGGTAGATATCTGCCATTTAATTGCCGAATCTTTTTCCAAATGAGTCTACTGCTAGTGTCCTTTATAATAGTGGAGGCAAACTGTATCCATGATTCCTAATTTTTTTCTATATTACTTTGGTATCAGTGTTTTTGTTAATGCTTGATGCAAAACAGGTCGAGGATTCTTTCTTTGCTTGCCTTTGTACGAACCGTGCTTTTGCCTTTTATTTCTTTTAATTAATGAGATTGGTTATAGTCAGACATTGCCAAAATAAATTCCAGGCTTTATTTTTCACTTTCCTCATTCCACCAATAATTATAATGCTTTTGGCCCGGGGGATGTGATAGTGGTATTGTGTCTTTAGCAACATTTAGAAGATGCAACGTGATGGAGGGTGATTTTTTCCTCATCAAGGGCAATTGATGACTGAAATTTTTCCCAATTTGCTTGGACAAATTTTTATTTTCTGCAGGGTTGAATTGAAGTCTGTGCTATCAAGAAGTTGTGTACTGTTGGGAAGTGGTCACTGCCTATGGGATCATTCATTACGTAACACTCTATGGTCGGAACCAGTACTGGATAAAAAATTGAGAGAGATCGCTTGCTGAGGTATGTCCAGTTGGGAGTTGTACATGCGTGGGTGAGATTGTACATGGTGAGATTTAATGCCTCTAAAAAGCTTTCAATTAGTTGACCCATCTATCTAATTTAGTAGCACCCCATAAGGGATAGTGCCCATTAAAGTCCCCTAATATACAGAGATAAGGAGAGGTATCTGTATGAAGAGGTCTTCAAGATCTTTTAAAGAGTAAATATGGTTTGGCGGTAAGTAGATTGAGACAAGTGTTATTGCAGTTTGGAGAGTTACACGAACAGCAACGGCTTCTATTTCCGTTTGAAGTGGTATATGTTTAGTTGGGATCTTTGAATTTACTAGGATTGCCATATCACCATGGGCAGAATTAGCTGTATTTTGATCTCTTAGATAAAGGCAACAGTTCTTTATCGAAGGAGAAATTTGCAATGTTAAGTAAGTTTCCTTAAGACAAAGAGCAACTGGAGGAAATCGTCTGTATTGCAACAAAAGCCTCTACAGTTCCATTGTGCATTTTTTTTTTTGGTAGTTGTTGGCGCATCGGCTTCTGTGGCCATAATGCACCTCCCAAGGTTTTTGCAGTACTTTGATCCAAGCCCGAAGCGGGATTCGAACCCGCGACCTTTGGGTTGCCAGGCAGGCACTATACCCACCCGGCTAGCCCGGTCGGCCCCATTGTGCAATACAACGCATTATGTATGTTAAGTTGATGGAGCTGATTCTGACTGCTTTTTGAAGGTGACTGGTTTATGACGTTCCAATTTTTGTTTGTCTTTTTTTTAGGAAAACTGGCTGACCAGTGTCCATTTCTTCTTCTTGTTCGGCCTGGATTTCTATAATAGGATCTTCCTGTATAGATCTCCCATCTGTGTCCATGGTTGTGTCCTGAATATTTTCCAAAGCATTTGAGTTTGTAATACGAGATGTGGTAGCAATCACTGGAGGAGGAGATGCTGCTGCTGCTGGTATTGTCAGAGGAGTATAATTTGCTTGGTCTGTGGTCTTGGATTGTTCCTTGGGTACAGTTGGTTGTAGTTCAGAGAGGACATTTCTAGCCCAATCAGAAATTGATTTTTTAGTAGGGACCATGACATCAGTTTGAATGGAGACTAAACTGCTTGATATTTTTTTACAGCATTTGCATAGGTAACATTTTGGTTTATTGTCGATGCAACTAGTTTTCTTGCTTCATGTTAACTGACTTTGTTCTCAACCTTGTATTTTACTATTTTTTTCTAGGTTTTCCACTTTTCACATGTCTTGGAATATGCAGGATGGTCATCTTTGCAATTTGGTCATGTCTTTTTTTGTAGCTGTACAGTCATTTTATATATGGTCTGAGGACCCACAGTTGGGGCAGACAGGAATTTCTCTACATACAGTTTGAGAATGCCCATACTTTTGTCATTTATAACATCTTAAAAGGTTGGGAATATAGAGACAAATGCGACAAAATAAATAACCTGCTTTACACAGGAGGGTAAGTTGGGCATATTAAAGGTAAGAATAATATTTCTGGTATGTGCCAGTTGATTATCTTTTTTTAATCATTATTCTTTTTGCTTCAGTTATGTTCTGTCCCTACAGTTCTTGGGTTATTTCTTCCACGGTGACATTTAATGAATCCCAATTCGATATGACACCCTTAGATGAATTTAGGGTTGCATGAGGAGATATTTTTACAGGAATGCCAGCGAAGCTTCTTAGTTGCAAAAGCTTTCCAGAATGTCTTTGGTACATTTCCTGAAGACAAAGGGCAACTGGAGAATAATTATTAATTAGATCTTGGATATCATCTGTATTGCAACAAAAGGTTTCTATACCCTCCAGATGTTTCTGTATGATAAAGGGAAACAATTTACTGATAGGCTGACTAGTAAGTGAGTGGATGATTAAGAACGAAGGCAAGGTTGCTCCATCTGATCAGTCTTTTGTCTCTTTGGATTATCGTTCTCAATATCCTGATGGTCTGTGTTTGCCATGTTTGCTCCTTTTAGCCCTTGGCAAGAGGACTTTTCTGCCAAGGTTTCTAGCCCTGCCACAGGGAGGCAGGAGCAGTGCAGCTAGGAAGCCAAGCGGCTAAAGTGTTAGTTGGTTAATGAACTAGAAATATATGAATAAATAAAGAAAGGTCGGTTTCCTTTCTGAGTTCTAACTTGTGGCTTTTAAAGTATAGAACGGTTTTAAAAATAAGATTGTTAAGAGAAAATGTAAGGTTGGTTGCCTAACATGCTTCTACCCCCTTTTCTAAAAAAAATTGTGACCACTCATCACATCATCCAATTTTCTTTTGAATGTGCAGCTTTTGTTATTGTCCGAATCCACATCAGAAGCCATATTCATCAAAACTTTAGAACTTCCCATTTTTTATCAATTTAATGCTTTCTGTTTTTTTGAAACACTATTGTGTTTTTTGCACTCATTTTTTACAGTACAGGTAGTAAGAATATAATATATAGGAACTGTATTTAAATATTTTACACACAAAATATATACAAGTCAAAATATGCAACATGTGCTCATGGAAAACCATAAACTAGTGACACCAGTGAGAGAGAGAGTGTAACATGGCAGAACATGAATTTCATGCACATAATGGTTGATAAGGTGTCAAATAAATATGTGCATAACTTGAAATGCACGTTTCAGAAAGTAGGAGTACTTTCTAATTATTTTCTCTCACCTCCTATCCTCAAGTTTATTCCTTTTCATATATCATATACTACACACTATTTAACTACATTTATTTCTATTAACATGCTGCTGTACCATTGCCAAGGCCTTTCTTTGGAGGATGGGCTTCATGATCCCAGCTTACCTGAGTAGTTAAAGCCTTTTAAATACTCAGGTAAGCTGCTATCTATCTGTCATATTTATCATCATCATTGTCCTATTCTATTCTTTGCCTTCTTTACCATTTATCTATGGCCTTTTTTCTCCTTTCTCCATACAATAAACATGTATACTGGTCCATTCAATTACTGATTCCTTTGGCTAGACATATTGCCAGTATTACTGAGGATACCTGGATACCTTAAAGCAGCATCTCCCAAACTTTTTTAGTCACGAAACACTTTTTATCTCACAATATATTTACATTACACTTATATATTTATGGAACACAAGTTTAATGGGATCCAAAGAACTGTTTGTTAATATTTTATTACATACAACGCACTGTGCATCAGGAGCATCTTTCTTTCCAACACATGTAAAGCCGAAATTCAAATTACTGTTATCATACTGGCAATATGTCTAGCCAAAGGAATCAGTAATGTAATGGACCAGTATACATGTTTATTATAGGGAGAAAGGAGAAATGTAGGCAGCCCAACAGGCGCACATTCATCAGGGTACATCAACACCTTAGATAACATGGGTGCTTCACACATGGAGTATGAGCAGGTAGGCCCAAAAGCATAACACCTAGGCGCCTCCGTAGCCAGGTGGGAAGGAGCAGCAGTGCGTAGCACACGCTTCTTGATTAGACCGGGGTTCGAGCCCGTCACCACCAAATACGGAGGATGCGGAAAGGTCAGGGAATGACCACCGCATATCCCGGAGCAATATGGCCTTAGTTGCTAATGCTCCTAAAAACCAAATAACAAACACAAGAACAAGCATAACACCTGATGTTGAGGAAAGGGTGTTAGAAAGAATAGAACAAAATCCAGGAATTTTGACAAGGAGGGTTGCTCTGCAAGAGTGTGTACTGAGTCATAGTAGTGTGCGTGGTGAATTTTACATTGCCAATTACTGTACCACTACCATATCCAGTGTGTACAAGGTCTCGGCAATACAGACTACCATCCCAGAGTGAACTTCTGCCAGTGGAGGCAACAACAGTGTATCCTGAACCCCCAATTTTTAAACAACATTTTGTTCACTGACGAAGCTAGGTTTATTCGTGATGGTATTTTTAATTTTCATAACTGTCATGTTTGGTCCAATGAAAATCCTAATGCAATTCACGAGTCATGACATCAGCAACATTTCTCGTTGAATGTCTGGGCAGGCAAAACTACTAGGAGACTGTTTAATTGGACCACACTTTCAGGCTAACAGGATATCTGTTCCTTCAGTTCCTGCAGAATGTTCTTCCAGACCTCCTTGATGATGATGATAATGTTCCATTTCAGCAATGCCAGAACATGTGGTTTATGCATGATGGTGCACAGGCACATTTTGCTCGAGTTATGACTTGGTATCTAACTAGAAGGTATGGTCAATGGTGAATATGTAGAGGTGGGCCTGTAATGTGGCCTCCCAGATCCCAGACTTAAATCCTATGGATTTTTGTATCTGGGGTCATGTAAAAAGCTTGGTGTACACTTCTGACATTAACACAGTTGAGGAATTGCAACATCGGGTTGAAGGAGCCTTTCAGCACAGAAATGACCCAGGAGAGAATTTGCATACAGATGCAAGGACAGTATTTTGAACACCTTTTTAACATTTCTGTAACATGTAACATCTGTAAAATCTTGTGGTGTGGCGCCTCCGTAGCCATGTGGGAAGAAGCAGCAGTGCATAGCACACGCTTGATTAGACCGGGGTTTGAGCCCGTCACCACCAAATACGGAGGATGCGGAAAGGTCAGGGAATGACCACCACATATCCCGGAGCAATATGGCCTTAGTTGCTAATGCTCCTAAAAACCAAATAACAAACAAGCATCCCAGTCCTGTGGTGTTGAAAAATTAAAATTAAAAATGTATTATCTTATGTTTAATAAAACCACCCTTAGCAAAGGATTCACAGCTTTTTTGCTCAACTAGTGCTCCCATAGTCAGTGGCAGATCTTAACAGAAAACGTGCATTATCTCGAAAATGGTTCATTTGCGGCCCGATGTTCACTTTTTTGCTTATTTTAGTTTGTACTTTTCACCTTTAAATTATTGACCATCATTTTTGAAACACCCTCTATATATGTACAGATTCTTCAGGGCTCACAAATGAAGACAATTCATCACCAGAAGCAGTCTACTTTAGAAGTAATGAGATTAATTTTAAACAAACATAATCACTTTTAAATGTATAATAAATAATATATAAAATTGGTTCTGATCTCACTTCAACCTTTGTCTACAATATAAATATAATATCCACATTCACTCTCTTTTCGCTTAGTTCACTAAATCCCTCCACTTCTTAATAGACTTGTATGGCAGTGACGTTCAGTTCATTCTCGTGGTGGCAGAATTATATATACAAATGTATGTTCTAAATTAATTAATGAACAATGCTATTTAGGACTCCTAATGTAATTATTCTCAAATATGCAAGCCAACTTACACAAGATCAGATGGCCACCATTTTTTCCAAAGAAAGTACCTTCTTCAATCTTACTAGAACAAGTCGTAATATCAGCAGAAACAAGAGGATCTGTAAGTAGCTCATTTTTAACTCTGATATTTCGCATACAGCCAGGAAAAGAGCGAATAATTCCCTAAAAAAAAAAAAAAAACCCATATACATACATATGATTTTTATATATATGGAATACATAAGAAAGTTTCTATGATAAAAGATATAACATGGGAAAATTTAAAAGATATATTTATGAGAATTAGTAAAGGATTAGGGAAAATATGAAAGAAATAAGCACTTGAAATACTCAAGTAAAACTATGAGGTACACCTTAAGTATAAAATAAGTAATACAAAATATAATGTAAAAATATGAAACTATATAAAATTACATACTGTTATATATGTACAATCTAGGTGATTTTTTTTCCCTAAGGTCAACCACTGAAATTGAAAGGTGATTGACCTTTCAATTTCAGTGATGTGTGTGTGTGTGTGTGTGTCCTCCATTTCTGTAATAATATGTAGTACAAATACATTTTGTGACACTTCATAATGTTTTGACTAGACAATCAAAACATTATAACCACCACTGTGTTTTAGCTATTTGCTGTTCTTTCCTGCCTGGTGGCATATGTGTCACAGTGAGAAGTGGCAAATATGATACTACAGGTTTGTGGCATGTGGTCCACACAAAGTACTTGACTGACATGGGCAAAGGGACATGATCTGACAGACTTCGAAAAAGCCGATTGATTGTCAGGTACTGAGTTGAAGGGTGGCAATATTACAGAATTTGCAAACCTTGTGGGCTGTTTACTAAATGCTGTTGTTAAGGTATTTCAAGAGTGGATGTACAGTAGACAGAGCAGCATTTGCTGGGCTGCTACAAGAACAACATGAAATTTTGAGCCAATAAGACTTCAGTGAAAATTAGAAATTGGCTACCTCTGTACTGGACATAGTAAAATTAGTGACAATGCCTCAATGCAGCCCAATGTATAATGTGTTAAGATCAACCATAAATGGGTGCCAGCAGCATGGTGCAAGTGCACCACCTTTGGATGCCAAAGTAATACACAATTTTTAATATTTTCATTAATTTATTGAAATATTAAAACAATACAAATTCTACAAAAAAAAAAAACTAAAATATTAATTGAAATAATTTATCAAAACAAGAACAAAATTAAAATAAATATTGCAAAACAGAATTAGACCCTTTAATTTTTGTCATTGTCTTTAAATAAAAATTGCAATCTTCTCGGCTTCTCCGCGAATATAGTTTGATATAAGTTGCATTCATACAATCTTCACTGCCAATGACGAAATTTTGCACCTTTTTCTTTTTCACTCTGCCCGAACGTGCTCACAGTCTGCTTAGTACTTTCTCCCATTGATCACGAAACGTTGGCTCAGCTGTACACAAGTACAGGTCACTGTTGAACAAAAGCCGAGAATTAGGGTTGACTTTGAAAGTGTCTGCAATTCTGCCCAGACACGATAGAAGGGAGTATATGATGAGAGCCTTGTCAATCAATTCGGCCCTGGAAAGAATGTGCAAGGCTCAAGGGGCAGAATTTTTTTCAGCCTGGACTGTACTTGTTAACAGGATAGTATATAGGGATGGGATACACTTAAATAGAAAGGTGCAAGAATATTTGATGATGCTATCGAGGCAGTGTTAGGTGGGTCGGAAAACTGATAGCTTGGGGGGATACAAGGACTAATAGTTTAACAGTAGCCGTAGGCAGAGGTGAAGGTGATTCTTGCACAACTTCTATTAGAATAAGTAGCGACCTGGAGTGTGGGGTGTTGGGGGGGTTTCAGGGACGGATGGCAGTCATCCTGAAATAGGTGGGTATATGGGATGTGTTAGGGTAACTAGGAATAGGAGTAGGAGCATGTATACCAAAGCTAGAAGTATAGTAAATAAATTTGATGAATTTGAAATGTTGGTCAAGACATCAAAGGCGGATATTTTTGGGATAGCAGAGACGTGGTGTCACACAGATATAAGGAATGCTGAACTGGAATTTGGGGAGTACAATATGTACAGAAAGGATAGACAGGATAGAAAGGGAGGAGGTGTTATGCTGTTAATTAAGAAAAACATGAAATGAAAAGAAGTGCATCCAGTTGATATAGATGAACAGTGCACTGTTGAGTCAGTTTGGTGTGACATAAGCACTGCGAAAGCAAAAATAAGAGTAGGAGTGTGTTATAGGCCTAATGACTCGAATGAATACAATGAACAATTGTACAGAGAAATAGAGTGGGCTAGTAAATCGGAATGTCTTATAATGGGGGATTTTAACTTCCCAGATATTGACTGGAACTTGTGGGTTGGTCACTCACACACTAGTCAGACTTTTGTGGATTTATTGGATGATTGTTTTCTGCAGCAGCATGTTCGAGAAGCAACCAGAGAAAGTAATACTCTTGATCTGGTTATCAGCAGTGATCATTCGTGTATTAAGAAGTGTAGGATTTACTTAAAGATTTAATTACCATCAGGGGTAAAGGAAAGGATTTTTGCTTCCGTAAAGGTGAGTACAGTGGTCTCCGACAGTTTTTAAATTCTGTACAGTGAGATCAAGTGACGATGTTACCAACAGTAAATTCTAAGTGGGAAGCATTCAAGGAATTAATCATGGATGCTACTAAAAGTTACATACCTATTAAGAAATATTGTTCAAGGTTTAGGCCTAAATGGTTATCTAATGAACTAATGAGACTCGTAACAGAGAAGAAAAATGCATGGGATACATATAAATTTTCAAGCGAATCAGAAGCCTATGGCAGATATAAGCTAGTCTGTAATCAGGTCACAAAGGAAGTTAGGCAGGCGAAGGCAGATTATGAGAAATCCTTGGCAAAAGATGCTATGAAAAACAGCAAGGATTTCTTTACTTATATAAACTCTAAAAGGAAGGGGATGAATCTGATTGGTCCACTTGACATTGATGGTTCGAGTTTTGATGATCCTGCTCAGATAGCAAACAAACTGAATGAGTATTTTGCATCTACATTCACACATGAGGAATTAAGGTTTGAAAATGGCAGAAGATTATCAAATTGTAGCAGGATACTTAATGATTTTGTAATAACTGAAAGCAAAGTGGAGGAGAAATTGTTGAAGTTAAACATAAGAAAAGCACCCGGGGTGGATGGGATCTATCCATTTATATTAAAGGAGGCGGCAAAGCAACTAAGCAAACCCTTAGCCACAATTATGAGATCATCCTTGGACTCAGGGGAAGTTCCCACGGACTGGAGATGTGCAAATGTATCCCCAATTCACAAAGGGGGATCGAAAGGTGACACGAGTAATTACAGACCAGTTAGTTTAACTACTGTTCCGGGTAAAATAATGGAGTCACTGGTTAAAGATGCATTGCAGGGTCATCTAGACAAGACTGCAGCAATAATTCAGACACATCATGGGTTTGTTAAGGGAAAGTCTTGTCTGACAAATTTGATAGGATATTATGATGTGGTTACAAAGGAACTGGATGCAAAAAATAATTTTGATATAATCTATTTGGATTTCAGGAAAGCTTTTGACACTGTTGCGCATGGAAGACTATTGTACAAATTGGAGCAGAATGGCATTAAGGGTAAGTTGCTACAATGGATAAAAGGATGGTTAAGTGGGAGAAGACAGAGGGTGGTAATCAATGGGTGCTGCTCTTCGTGGACTAATGTTATTAGTGGAGTCCCACAGGGTTCGGTGTTCGGTCCACTGTTGTTTTGTATATTTATCAATGATATTGATGAAGGTATATCAGGCTTAATGTCGAAGTTTGCAGATGATACAAAGGTTGGCAGGGTTGTTAATGACAGTAATGGCAGTGCTACTGCAACAGGATCTAGATAATTTGGGCAGATGGGCTAAGAAGTGGCAACTGAAGTTTAACCTTGACAAATGCAAAGTACTGCATATGGGTAGAAGTAACCCCAGAGAAACATACCAACTGTGTGGTACTACATTTAAGGTGGTAGAAAATGAAAAAGACCTGGGAGTAATTGTGCAATCAGATATGAAGTTTTCTGAGCAATGCAGACAGACTGCCAGGACAGGTCATGATGTTTTGTCAATGATATATAGGAATTTTGCTAGCAGGGAGAAGGAGGTGATTGTCCCTCTGTATAAGGCAATGATCAGGCCACGCCTTGAGTGCTGCATACAGGTCTGGAGGCTTCATATTAGGAAGGATGTAGATTTACTTGAGCGTGTAGAGAGAGAAGGGCAACAAGATTGGTGAGGGGAATGAAGGGATCCTCTTACCAAGAGAGGCTTAAGTTCTGCAAATTGCAGTGGCTGGAGACTAGGCACCTGCGCGGTGATCCGATTGAGATGTATAAGGCCTTGAATTGGTTGAGCACGCTGTATTCTGATGGGATCCTTCCACTTGTTCAGATTACGAACCTAAGGGGGCATAAATTCAAATTAAGAAAAGACAGATGTAGAATAGATGTGCGGAAATTTGCCTTTAGTCTAGTCTAGAAACTAGCCAGCTGGTGGTTAATTGCTGGAACAAACTTCCATCTGCTGTTGTGGAAGTTGATAGGTTGAATAAATTTAAGGAGGAACTGGACAGGCATTTGGAGGGAATGGCGTGATTTTTTTTTTTTTTTTGGCTGATGCTGCATAAGCTCATACACTTGCTTTCTTGCATCACATGCCACTACTACTACTACTACTACTACACATAAATCAGTCAAATTTGACTTAATTAAAATATTGTATGTAGTCAAAAATTTGGCAAACAAAACATTTATTCCCACATGCACCACCTTCAGTCTGAATTGGTAGCACAGTGGTATCGTCACCATCATCCCCACACTGAGTGGAAAAGGCCCGGGTTTGAATCCCGTCGATGACACAAGGAACTTTTATATTATAGGCTTTTTTCAGTCCGTGGCCGGGTTAGTCAGTCTCAGGCGTAGTTAGCAAGGTTTTTCTCCCAGAAAGGCTTTTTTATTCAGAAAACAGGCAAATCGACCAGAGAACACACACACAATTTACAGACACAATACCAATGGGTATAGGTAAAATTACTGGGTGACCCTAATGTAATACAGTAGAGCATCGATTATCCAAACTAATTGGGACCAAGGTTGGTTCGGTTAATCAAATAGTTCTGATAATCAAACGTACATAAGAATACCCAGTTTATACTAAAAAAGTATAAACTGGGTATTCTTATGTACAATTAAATTATTGTACATAAGAATACCCACAATTAAAGCCTACAATTAAATTATTGTATACAAGGTTATTACTACTGTATTTTGAAATATGAAATATTATAAAAATAATTGATTAGGAAATGGTTTGTAAAAAATAACCCAAAATCACTCTGTTTTGAAGAAACAATGTATATTGTATTTATTTTGAACTTGCCTAATTGTTTTAACTATAAACCACATTTTTTTACATAAACAGAAAAAAAAAAAAAAAACACAAGTAATTGCACACAAATAAGAGTATAATGAATCCAGGGAAGGTTTATTTTTTAAAATATGTAATCTTGAATTTTTCTTTGAACCATGCGAGATTGTCTTTTCTTCACAGCGAGGTCTCTCATCCTCTTTAATAGCAATATCTCCATAGAACTGCATTCAGACTGTTGCTCACACCATGCTATTGCAGTTTCTAGCCAGTGAAGGCCTCCACGTGTTTTTTGTACATCTTTTTTAGTTTTTCTATAACACGCTGATCCATTGGTTACAGTAGGGCTGTAACATTTTACAGTATAAACCTGACAATGAAGTTCTTGTCAATTGAATTCATGTTTTCAAGAGGAGGATGGGATGGTGCAGTATCGATAATAAACAAATATTTACCAGCTTTACCCTCATTTTCTCGATGCCTCTTCACAGCTGGAATAAAATCTTGGCTAAACCAATCCAAAAAAATGTTAAAATTCATCCAAGCATTTTTCTGTCCTTTATAAGTGCCTATCGCTATTATCATATGGTAGGCACTTTACACCTTTAAAGCATCTTGGATTCCCCAATCACCAACAATGGTAAAACATGCTGTCCACTTGCATTTGCACACACACCATAACTGTAACACACTGTTTGTTAGATTTGAAACCAGGAGCAGCCATATCATGTCATGATGCAAGTGATTTACGAGGGAATAACTTCCAATTAGGACCAGTTTCATCTGCATTGTAAATGTCATTGGAAAACCTTCTTCCTCCACCATTTTCAGAAAAGACTCTTTAAGAGCTTCTGCTTTCAGCACATCACCTGATAAAGTTTATCCTTGAATTTCAAGCTCCCTTATACCGTAGCGAGATTTGAAAATTTTCAGCCATCCTGTACTGGCTTTAAATTCAGATAGGCTTTTAAACTTTTGATTCAATTGTAATGCTTTTTCGCATAACAGAGGTCCAGAAATAGGTTTGCCTTGACATCTATTTTGTAGAAACCATAAATAAACAGCATCTTCTAATTTCTCATCACTAGTTTTTTTCATAGCTTTCCCTTTTTTTAGAACATTTTCATTGTGTAACTTTCAAGAAAACTTCAAAATTTTTTCAATTTTTCTCAGCAAGAGATATACTGGTTTCACCTTTTTCCAATCTATTAATAATTGTTATCTTGTTTTCTATTGGTAACACATTGTGGTTTCTTTTGCCTGCAGATGCTGTTATTAACACAAAGAGGCAACAGTATTAAAATTAAAAAGCAAAATGAACAATATTTTGCTTTGAAATAGCCACGAACAAAAACTCGAACATTGAGTGATTAGAAACAAAACACCTGCAATAACTTCACACTGCAGTGGTTCACAGCAGATTGAGTGAAAGTTAATTGCCTCCCCACCATGCTCCTGTTCTCACAACAGCCAACGGTACAACAGAAGACAAAGACGCAACAAGGTCATGAGTTACTGTCCTGGATCTGCACAGTAACTAAAGCAAACATTTGATTTTTAACTACTGTAATGACAAATTAAGACTATTTCTATGCTATACTGCATATATCTTTGAATAAATAATCAGAAATGAATGCATTAAGCAGCAGGAGTAATATTTCAGCATAACAACCAGTTCACTAAAGTGGATAATCGATGTCCGGATAATCAACGTTCTACTGTAGGTTTTTTTTTTTTTTTTTTACCACTTTGCAAAATATTCTGCCAGCACCCATGGTGACAGTATTGGGGTGAAATAGCTGATAAAGTAAGTAAGAAAGAAAGAACCTAAATTCTATAAAGAAAAAATAGTTGTTTATTTAGAATTTTCTCTTACATCTTCAGGTAAGCCTAATAATTTCAGAGAAATAATTAATCAAATAATAGAGGAAGGCTAGAAACTAGTAGAGGTGTAATTGTAATGGAAATGATATATTTACATATAAAAATTATGGGCCTTCCTCTGTTATTTGATGGGAGAGGGTGTAGATAATATTCAGCCCCATTAACTACCATTCAGAATAAGTTTAGAGTAGTGGTTAATATGGCTAATTACGATCTAAATTATTATAAAAAAAAAATATATATATATATATATTTTTTTTTTTTTTTTTTTCTTTTTACTCCTTAGAATTTTCCTTTGTTTGTTCAGCTGTTTAATAACAGCAGATATCAGTATTAGTAGAGGGATAAGATTCAAGAAAGCATCAGCAAAAAAAAAAAAAAAAAAATCCCCTTTTCACCCATCTATTCACTCCAAAAGTTTGTCTAGTTCTGCCTTGAATTTATTTAAGCTGTCAACTTCCACAACAGATGGAAGTTTGTTCCAGCAATCAACCACCCACTGACTAAAGGCAAATTTCCATCTAAAGCTCAGTGCTGATAGGATTCTAAAGGCAGAATCCCATCAGCACTGAGCTTGCTCACACCACTCAAGGCCTTATACACTTTAATCAGATCATCTTGCAGGTGTCTAGTAGGCACCTCAGAAGTGTAATCCTGTGGAAGATTGGCATAAAGTGTTAGTCTTAGTTGTTATTCTAAATATTATCATTTTGAGAGTAACAAGTCAGAAGGTCATTTTGCTGCCCTCTGACTTGTGTCACATGAACCTGAATGATACATTTTTATATTTTAATTTTTTTTAGTGGGGGAACCCCCCACATCCCCTTCTAATAATCAAAAGGTGTAACAGAAATTATATTATATTATTTTATTATCTAAAATCAAATTAATAACAAAACCATCATTTATATATTTGATTATAAACAACATTTCCAATTTTGTTTTTTGATTCATTTTCCGTTAATACAAAGATTTTTAGCTGCCTTCACTCTACTTAATGTAACGTACAATTGTCCATGCGAAAAACATGGTGATTTTAAGCCAACACCATCCTCAGATAACGTTTGACCTTGACTTTTGTTTATTGTCATACTAAAAGCCAATTTCACAGGAAACTGTGTTCGTTGAAAAATGAAGTTATATCTTCTTCGTTTGAATACATATGAATGCGTAGAATATATGCTTTCGATCCAGCTCTGTCACCTGTGACATGTTCACAAACCAAACATTTCTTCGTTATTTCCACTACACGTAGTCTTGTACCATTGCAAATTCCATTTTTTATATCTAAGTTTCTTAAAATCATAACAATTGCATTTACTTTAAAAGTAGTTTATACAGAGGTAAAAATGAAAGCTCAAAAAGAATAAAGTGTTTCGGGTGTTACAGAGTTGTATTCTTCAGCATTACAACTATCTGGCATAATTTGGTCTGATGAATAAACTATTTTTAATTCTCCTGGAATCTTAATTTTGGATAAAATTTTTTCATTCAGCGAAAAGTATTATTTTTTGCGGCTAAATTGAAACTTTTCTTCCAAAAGAGTTTCGATACTTCCAAAAATGCCATGTATTAAATTTCCTGAACTGCGAATATTTTCAGGAGTCTCTATTTGAGCATTTTCGTCTTTTACCATTTTATCATTTTTGATGATTTTTTTCTTTTTTATCGATGATTGCAGTTTCAGTAGAGCCATCAACAATTTGTGATTCATTTTTTTTTGCTCTTTTCGTATTTTTCTTTTCTTAATTGTGAAGCCTTTAACTTATTATAATCACTTTGTTTTCTTCGATATCAGGATTTTTAAGTGCTGCTTCATACTCTTCAATATCTTTTCTTTTCTTCTCAGCCTTTCTGATACAATCTTTCTCTTTTTTATTACTGCCATTATTAGCAACATTGCTAATATCTTAAGAAACTTTTGAAAAAATTGAATCGTTGCCTTGAGACATGTAGAATTCTAAAATTAAACCCCACAATTAACAATGACCGAACTGTCAACACTGTGTGACGTCATAACGCTACTAAACGATATCAGATAATGAGACATCCTGTGCATGGGCGTCCAAAGAAAATTTTCCAGATAAATTTTTATTTAATTATTTAATTTTTTAAATAATTATTTAATTATACAAGTAGATTATAGAATACAGTATTGCATCAATAAAAAAACACATACATAATGTAAATAAATTTACAATATAAAGGAAACAAGAATTAATATATATATATATATATATATTTTAAAAGAATCTCGCTCCTAGATTCTATTGTTTAGTTATTTATAAATTCTGTTCACGTATTCTATTTGCTCGCTATATATATATATATATACACACACACACAGGGTGTCTCAAAAGTATTGGTACAAACGTTTAGGGGAGGTAGGTAACATCTAAAGGAATGTGAATCGCATAGGAACCCATAACTGGAAATGTCACTGTAAGTCGGTACACGGTGCTGTTCATCAGTTTGCAAGAGGGAAAATTTCTGGTTTACTCATTCAAGCAGTAGTCGCTGCATGAAGAGCATGCATCGATATACGAACTGTGAGCTGGCAGACATGCACCTAGTGTATGGATTAGCAGAGGGCCCACATGGTGTGTGCCCCCATGCGTCACAACATCGCTTTGCAATAAATGTGTGGGCAGGTATGGTCGGTGACTGCTTAGTCGGCCCATGCCTGTTACCATCCTGCATGAACTCCGCTAAATATCGGATCTTTCTTGAACAAGTTCTACCAGGGTTACTTGGCGATGTTCCAGCAAATGTGAGACGCAACATTTGGTTTCAACATGACGGGGCGCCTGCCCATTATGGAAGGTGTGTTCGTGACCATTTGAACAGGCGTTTTGGGCGTCAATGGATTGGCCGTGGTGGTCCCGTTGCCTGGCCCCAAGGCTCACCTGATTTATCGAACCTTGATTTCTTTCTGTGGGGGGGCCCTCAAATCTATCGTGTATCAATCACCTGTGGAGACGGAAATGGATCTCGTGGCGAGATTCGTCTACACTGCTGCTACTGTCAAAGAAACTCCAGGTGTGTTCGACTGTGTCCGCCAATCCATGCTGAGTCGGTGTCACGCATGCATCGCGTCTCATGGTGGAACCTTCGAGCATCTGTTGTAACATCATGAAATGCATCCATCTCATACTCCATTGTTAATATTATGTCAAATAAATGTTTGCCATTAATTACTGTCTTGTGTCATTTCTGCTTCTTGTGCCTCTGCTACTACTTTCCCGTGATGTTTCCGGTTACGGGTTCCTATGCGATTCACATTCCTTTAGATGTTACCTACCCCCCCAAACGTTTGTACCAATATTTTTGAGACACCCTGTATATATATACACACACACACACACACACACACACACACACACACACACACACACGGTATATATAATAATAATTTCAATAATCACGTATCGTACAAAAATTGAATTCTCCGTCTATCGCTTGTAAACCTGTTGATGACATTTTCAATAAATTTCTTCTTTACCACTTCCTCTTCTAGTGGTGTCTCCATAGCCAGGTGGGCAGGAGCAGCAGTGCGTAGCGCACGCTTCTTGATTAGACCGAGGTTCGAGCCCGTGACTACCAAATACGGAGGATGCGGAAAGGTCAGGGAATGACCACCACTTATCCCCGGAGCAATATGGCCTTAGTTGCTAATGCTCCTAAAAACCAAATAACAAACAACATCCTCTTCTAGTTTCTTCGTGTGCACACTAATCATACATAAACCTGATAAGCGAGTTTCTGAGATAGTGGACACCTTAACCATGTTTTCACATGTCTCAAGGTGTGAAACGTTTTTCAATGGTACTGGTTGTAACAGGTAATGTCATACCAATAGTTATTGCTGAATTAATAGAAGGGAAATAGTCGCAATTTTCCAAAACTTCTGGTAAAGTTTGGGGAATATCAGTCGATGAACTAAAAACAGGAACACGTGTTTTATTGCTGCAACAGATAAAACACGTGTTCATGATTACCCCGCCGAGGGCCGAAACTGGCCAAACCGTAATAAAATTATAAGGCAGACAAAGCATCCCATGGTCGAGGGTGTAAGGTTACATATCTCAATCACTTTTACGATTGTAATTTGTGAATTTTTTACTCGATCCCAGGGAGGGGCAAGTGCCCCATTTGCCCCCCTCTGTAGACACCCATGTCACTGTGGTATATGCAGCTTAATTTAAGAGTGATGTGCCGAGGCGTGGTCTTTGAGACAGACCTGTCAATCACTTTATTGTAGTATGATGCAATAGCAGTTAGCCCCACCTTGAAGAAAGCAAAAAGTGTGCATGTGAAAAAGCACTATTTTCCAAAATATTCTTTTATATATAGATTATTGGAGGAATAGTAATTTTATAGCAAGACTATTTTATAATAATAATAAATACAGCAAACTGGGATACATATACACTGCTGTAACATTTATATTTGGACACCCACATATCTACATATAACTTTTATTTACAGGAAAACTAATGAGTACTGAAACCATTAGTGTTTATGATAACCTCCAGTCTCTGTGGAACACTATCCATCAATTTTTTGTGCATTATTGTGGGTACCAAAATTAACAAATTGAATACATTAATGTGGGTACCAAAATTAACAAATTTAATACATTATCGCAGGTCCCAAAATTAACAAATATCATTTGAGGTTAATATTTCTTATTTTTCTACAAATATCAATATTTTGTAAATGTCTTCTGATATTTTCCACCATTTGGCTTTCAAAGCAGCAACCAGTTTTGTTTTTGTATGGTCTCTTCTCACAGCTACCTGATGATCCAATTCATCCCAGAGGCTCTCTAGAGGATTGAGGTCAGGGCTCCAGACTGGAAAGTCCAACTTTTCAGCAATCCTGTCCTCAAACCAGTCTGTCACAATGCAAGCACTACAACATGGAATGTTGTGCTGATGATGCAGGTATGGGCCTTCCCTGATGTATTGTACATAGGTAAAGCATTACTGATCAGCATGTCTAGATAGACCTCAGCATTTGTGGTTTTGTCCAAAATAACCAATGGTCCCAGGCCAAGTCAAGAAAAAAAGCCCCATACTATGATGCTGCCAACACCAAACTTTGTTGTCAGGTAGCTTACTCTGGGCTTCTGCCACACCCAGACACGACTCTCAGAATGATAGCCCATGTACCATTATTTGCCACTTCAAAGCATAGCTTTCCACTGATCTATGGTCAAAAATGGCAGGCCTTATTCCAATATAATGGAGTAAGGCATTAGTCAGCAAGATTAGTGCTTGTGGATGGCTGTACGAGCCTGGTAATAACCCATATCATGCAGCTTCCTCTACATTGTACTGGTGCTAACATATATCCCAATCATCTCACTGAGGACCTTATGTACTGTGACAATGTTGACTGAGTCCTGCGTTCTGAATGGACGATTCTTTGCATTGCTTTCCTGTCACATTCTGTCAGCTTTGGAGGTTTTGTGAGTCATTTCGTGACTGTTTCAGCACTAATCTGCTTCCATTTGCAGATCCATTCACCAATTCTTGACCTTTGGATTTTCACTACTGTTGAAATATCACATACAGACTGGTTGCATATGTAGCACCCTATTTTCATTCCATGCTGGAAATTTGTTAACTTCATTGATCATGGCAACCTGTTGAAGGCCTACAAGCATTTATAATTATAATTGTTATAATAATTGTTTGATACGTGTTACTTGTGTAGGACTGTGTGTGTGTGTGTGTGTGTGTGTGTGTGTGTGTGTGTGTGTGTGTGTGTGTGTGTGTGTGTGTGTGTGTGTGTGTGTGTGTGTGTGTGTGTGATTATAAAAAAGTAGATATGTATGTATATAAAATGCCCTACCATCAAATATATGGACACCTGCATATCTACAAATGACCTTTAGTCTTTACAACAACCTCTAGTCTCTGTGGAACACTCTTCACCAGTTTTTTGTTAATGTCTTCTGTTATTTCCTGCTATTTGGCCTGCAACCAATTCAGCTCTGTTTTAAGGACAGTTTTCTTCATATGCACCTGATGATGCAATTCATCCAAAAGGTTCTCTATAGGATTGAGGTCAGGGCTCTGGACTGGACCATAACTTTTTGACACTCATGTCTTCAAACCAGCCTGCCCCAATGCAAACAGTATGATATGGCGCATTGTCCTGCTAATACAGAGTCTTCCCCAATGTGCTACCACTACATATAGATAATGCATTATTACCTATAAATTTGATATATTCAAAATCTTGTAAAGCAATATTTTGTTTTCCATGCATTTTGTTTGGCAAAAGCATAAGCACATCAGAATTGAATATCTGTAATTCAAAACAAGGTTTTAAGGTCAGTCATGAAAATGCAAAAAAATCATTGAACTGTTTTTTAGAATGGAAAGGTTTCGAAAAAAAATTGAAAGCTGGCAGACTCATTGACGATGTTTTGCAAAACATTATAATGACTGAAACAGAAAAATGGTAAAGCATTTTGAGAATAGTTTTAAATGTTATAATGTTTTGGGAAAAGAATAATCTTCCTCTTAGAGGATCAAATTAACAAACTGGGAATAATAATGCTGGGATATTTTTAAATTTAATTGGATTCATAAGTTCTTATAATTCCAATCTAAAGCAACATATTTCTAGTCACCAAGCACATTGTGTTAATTATTTGTCCAACAGAGTACAAAATGAGTTTATTTCACTCTTGGGTAACTATGTTCGTACTGAAATTATTTCTTGAATTAAACAGGCAAAATATTATTCTATTCCTTTTGATTGTAAGCCGGTCATGTCCCACTGCGAAAAATGGTTAAATAATAAGGTATGTGTATATTGATGATAATCAATAAAATCAATAGAGAAAAGTTTCATTGATTTTATTGAAACAAAAAAAAAAAAAATAGGAAGCAGTTTAGCCACAGAAATTTTAAATAAATTAAAAGATAATGGAAATGATATTAACAATGCTCGTGGCCAGGAATATGACAATGGGGCAAACATGTCTGACAAATACAAGGGAGTGCAAACAATTATTTCCAAAAGAAATAATTTTGCAATTTATGTTTCCTGCTCAGCCCATAATCTTAATTTGGCAAGCATACATGCTGCATGCATTACCCAAATAATGACAACGGTTTTAAAAATAACTCTTAATGGTCACACTGATACACATTGGACAACTAGAGCAGCAGCAATCAAAGCTCTATGTTCTGAGACTGAAAAATTACACCAGGTTCTAAACCAGATGGTGGAAGAAACTTCTTTAGAACTTGATCAACGAGAAATTAACAACATTCTTGCTAGAATTAATTATAATTTTGGGATACAATTTTAACTCAAGTAGATAAAGTCAATAAAGCCGTTCAGTCAAAAAATATAAATGTAACTAAAGCTTCCCAATTGTTGAAAGGGCTGGTGTTATGTGCAAAAGAAATGAAAGAACGTGAATCTGCCCACATTTTTGAAGAATGTGCCGATATTGCTAAACGCATAAATATAACAACAGAATTAAAAAAACAAACATAAAGAGGAGCAAAAATGTTACAACTTTATGAAGCCAGCAATGAGAGAATTGATTTCTCCGCTGAAAACGCATATCAAATAGAAATAAATGAGGCTTTAGATACACTCATATGTCAGCTAATCTGGAGGTATGAAAATTTAATGATATAGCCACAGGCTTCAATTTTCTCTCTGGTGCAAAAATTGAATCTATGACTGTCGTCGAATTACAAAAAGCAGCTGCCAATCTTGCATTAAAGTATGATGAAGATTTAAATGCTGTGGAAATTTTGTCGGAATTAGCAATTTTTAAAATGCTTGCTACAGCTATTTTGCCAAATGTAGGTTCGGCCACTAGCTTGGATTTGTTGAAAATTATTCAATTGTTTCCCAGCCTGGAAGTGGCATTAAGAAAACATTTAATGATTCCAGTGACAGTTGCGTCATGTGAAAGAGGTTTCAGCAAGCTGAAATTGATTAAAAACTATTTACAGTCAACATTAAGACAAAAGAAAAATTATCTGATATGGCCATTTTATCAATTGAGAGGATAATATGTAATCAAATAAATTTCGACAAAATTATTGATGACTTTTCGCCACTCAAAGTTCGCAAAATAAAATTGTAATCTGTACATATAAAAGCCGTGTGTCTTGTCTGTAATCTACTATTGTAAATTTATTAAAGAAATATTGTTTATTTATAATTAAAATTATTCTAATTTGTGATATTTTTGAGAAAACACTTGTTTCAAGTATTATAATAATACTGTTATTATTTTTGAAATGTATGATGCATAAATAAATCTGTTATATATTTATAATAAATACTGCTCATAAGAATAAAAATCACTTTAAACAGTTTTTATTTTATTTTTTTTGTAATCCTTTTATTTTTATTAAAATGTGTACCAGAAATGTATTTTAAATAAGTCATTTTTTTTAATTAAAATATTTTTTTTCAAAAAAATTTTAGGGGAGGGCACAATTTTTCATTCTTGCTTCAGATACTAATATGGCTCGGCAGGGCCCTGATCAAGGGTAAAGGGAAAGGTGTCTGCTTTCATAAGCGTGACTACAGAGGTCTCACACAGTTTTTAAATTGTGTGCAGTGGAACCAACTGATGACGTTACCATGATAAAATTCTAAATGGGAATCATACAAGGAATTAAACATAGAAGCTACGAGGCTTTTTGTACTAACTAAGAAATACTCTTCAAGGTATAGGACTAAATGGATGTCAGATGAACCAATGAGACTTGTGGCAGATATGACAAATACATGGGATGCAAATAAATTATTAAGCAACAGAAGCATATGGTAGATATAAGCTAGAGTGTAATCAAGACACAAAAGAGGTTAGGCAAGCAAAGGAAGATTACAAGAAATCCTTGGCAAAGGATGCAAAGAAAAACAGTAAAGACTTTATTTATGTAAATGCTAGAAGGAAGGGGATGAATCAGATTGGTCCATTTGATATCAATGTTTTGACTGGATGATACTGCTCAGGTATCAATCTGAATAAATATTTTGCATCTACATTCACACATGAGGAATTTTTTTAGGTAAGTGGAGGCCAAAGGTTTATCAAACTCTAACAAGGAGCCAAATGATTTTGTAATAACTGAGAGCAAAGTGGAGGATAAATTGTTGAAGTTAAGCATAAGAAAGGCACTGAAGTAGATGGAATCTATCCAGTTATATTAAAAGGGCGATAAAGGAAGTAAGCAAACCCTTAGCCATAAACATGAGAGCATCCTTATATTCAGAGGAGGTCCCCATAGACTGGAGATATGCAAATGTATTGCCAATTCACAAAGGGTGACACGAGTAATTACAGACTTGTTAGTTTAACTTCTGTTCCAGGGAAAATAATGGAGTAACTGGTTAAAGAAGTAAAGCAGGATCATCTAGACAAGGCTGCAGTAATGCAGTAAAATTCAGACACAGCATGGATTTGTTAAGAGGAAATTTTGTCTGACTAATTTGATTGGATACTGTGATGTAATCAGAAAGGAACTGGATGTAAAAAATTATTTTGATATCATATATTTCGATTTCAGGAAAGCTTTGGATACTATTGCACATGGAAGACCACTATACAAATTGGAGCAGTATGGCATTAAGGGAAAGCTACAATGGATAAAAGTATGGTTGAGTGGGAGCAGCCAGAGAGTGGTAATCAATGCGCACTGCTTGTTGTGGACCAATGTTATTAGTGGAGTCTCCCAGGGTTTGGTGTTAGACCCATTGTTGTTTTGTATATTTATCAATGATATTGATGAAGGTATATCAGGCTTAATGTTGAAGCTTGCAGATGACACAATGGTTGGCAGGGTTGTTAATGACAGTAAGCCACTGCAATAGGACCCAAAAAAGTTGGGCAGATGGGCTGAGAAGCAGTAACTGAAGTTTAACATTGACAAATACAAAGTATCGCACAAGGGTAGCAGTAATCTCAGAGAAACATGCCAACTGTGTGGTACTACACTCAGGGTGGTAGAGAATGAAAAAGACCTGGGGGTAATTGTGCAGTCAGATATGATGTTTTCTGAGAGTGCAGACAGACTGCCAGAGCAAGTCATGGGGTTTTGTAAATGATATACAGGAATTTTGCTAGCAGGAATAAGAAGGTGATTATCCCTTTGTATAAGGCAATGGTCAGGCCACACATGAGTACTGCATACAGGTATGGAGGCCTCATTTTAAGAAGGTTGTAGAGTTGCTTGAACGAGTACAGAGAAAGGCAACAAGATTAGTGAGGAGAACAAAGAGGTGCTCTTACGAAGAAAGGCTTAAGTTCTGCAAATTGCAGCATCTGGAGAATAAGTGCTTGCAAGGTGATCTGATTCAGGTGTATAAGGAATTGAGTGGTTTGAGGCAGCTCACTGCTGATGAGATTCTTCCTCTTGCTCAGATTATGAACCTGAGGGCCATAAACTCAAATTGAGGAAAGACATTTGTAGAATAGATGTGTGGAAATTTGCCTTTAACCAGCTAGTAGTTGATTGCTGTAACAAACTTACATCTGTTGTTGTGGAAGTTGACAGCTTTAATAAATTTAAGGAAGAACTGGACAAACCTTTGGAGCAAATGGACGGGTGAAATGGGAAGAATTTTTTTTTTTTTTTTTAACTGATGCTGCATAAGCTTGCTTTCTTGCATCATATGCCTCTACTAATGCTAATGGGGGGGGGTGAGATGAATGTTTTTATTCTAATTCTTTAATTGTATAAATTTTGGTTTTTTATTTTAATTACAGATTAAAGCTATTTGCCAGCTGTCAGTGAATGAAAGAACATTTGTGTAATTCATACTTGACCACAGAGGTTTTTATTTTAATTTTTTTAATTTTTAAATTCCATAATTCACTATTACTGTTCAAGAAGTGGACTAGTAATTTCATAAGTAGAATCACAATGAATGAAGCTATCAATGAATATATAATAATTGTGAAATGATATTACAAACCTTCATATTGTTCTTGGCGTCTCGAGCAGTCACTTCAGATAATCCGCCAACATAAAATGGAGGATGGACATTCATTGAATTTGCTGTTCCTGCAGATGTACCATGTATATTCTCATCATTATCAATAATTAGAGTACCGGCTTGTCCAACAAGTGAAAAATCAATTCTATGCCAGTCACCATCATTATAGGTATTCTCTGAAGAGATTACAGCAGGGCCAGTTCCACAGTTAAATACATAAAATATCTATGAATGAGAAAGTAGACAGCATCATTGAAATATCAGAAAGTTTAACATATAAGATTTTAGAAACAGCCAAAATTATTTCATATAAAGCTGTACAAGGGTGTTCATAAAGGAATTTCATAAATTGCAGAATGGGTAATAAGTAATATGATTTGCCATATAGTGCAAAGAAGCCAGAAGCTTTTGTTGCACTGGAAAATAAGATAAAAAAAAAAAAAAAAAAAAAAACAAGTAGATAAGAAAATACAAATTATATTCTTCCCTGACAGCTAACTATCCAGTTGACCTGCGAATTTATTCCAACTGCCAGCCTCAAGCATGTCCAAGGGCAACTTGTTCCAGCACTCAACGCTCGATGGCTAAAAGAAAATTTTCTACAATCTAATATAAACCTCAACCCCTGTAATTTGAATTTATAAACTCTAGTTCTGGAATTCCTAAATCTGCGAGAATTCCACTTTCATTTATTTTACTATTTCCCCAAAGAGTCTTGTAAACCCTCAATCAGTTCATCTCTGAGGTGCCTGGTTGTCAAGCTCTGTAGCCCACATAATTTAAGCCTTTCCTCATATGGTCGTCCTTCTGCCAATCTCACCATCCGAGTTGCCAGTCTTTGGACCCTTTCAAGAAGCTCAGTGTCTTTTTTTCTGATGAGGTCTCCATACTTCAACACAGTATTCCAAATGTGGTTTTTACAACTGCCTTATACACAGGACACCATGGGCTTTCCTGGCTGCCTCTTTATACTGTTCAGAAAACTGCATAACTGCCAGTAATATAACTCCCAGATCCCTTTCCTTCTCCACTGTTTTTAATTCAACCCCACCAAGCATATAATTTATTTGTGGGTTGCTATTCCCCAAGTGTAAGAGCTTGCATTTAGTAGCATAAAAACATGGCTGCGACTTCTCTGACCATCTTTGAGGTCTGTTCAAGTCATTCTGAAGGAGTGCTGCATGGCACTGATCATTAACAACTCTGCCAATCTTTATGTCATCTGCAAATTTTCGTATCATACCTTCTATCCCTTAGTCGATGTCATTTATGAAAAATGAGAAACAACAGTGATCCAAGAACTGATCCTTTAGGGACTCCACTCCTGACGTTACACTAAAAGAATATCCAGCCCTTCAGCCCTCTAGCAATCCATCTTAGAATCATACCAGTAATCCCAACCTGTTCAAGCTTATATAGTAACCTCTCATGAGGGACCGAGTCGAATGCTTTGTTGAAATCCAAATAAACTGTTGAAATTGTTCCCTAAATCTAGCTCAGAGTAACTGTGTCAAAATATCCTACTAAGTTAGTTCATCATGATTGACCCTTAACAAAGCCATGTCATGTCCTTCAGAATGCCATATCTATCCAAATGTCCATGGATTGCACTCTTAATCACTGCCTCTAAGAGTTTTCCTACCACTAAAGCCAGACTAAACTGGTCTGTAGTTACCAACTTCACACTTAAGAACTGATTTTATGTATTGGTGATACTTTGGCACTTCTCCAATCCAAAGGAATCTCTCTCTCCTGAGTCCAAAGATCTCCTCATAATTAACCTCAATGGTTCAATACACTCCCTCACTCTCCCTCAAAACTATATGCCATCAACTCTGGGAGCCTTACTTGCCTTTATGCTCAAAAGTTTTTCTAGTAAATAATCATCTGTAATTACAACATCACCAATTTCATATGCCCAGCATCACTTGCACAGTCTCTTCTCAGCATGAAGAGTCTTTCGTCAATAAGGACTGATGCAAAGTACATATTCAATTCATCTGCAACAACTGCTGAGTTATCTTCAACTTTCCCACACCCAAGGGTCCAATCTGATTAGTTTTCTTCTTTGTTAATTAATATTCACATATATGAAAAATTCCTTTTCCTCATTCTTTGCCCTCTTAGCTAATGCTTTCTCATAAGCAGCTTTAGCCTACCTGACATTATTTGTGGTACTATCACAGATCAACTTCAATACTTTTCATTGCTCTGTAACTGCCCTGCTATCTTTTTCTGCTCTAATTGACCAGCCAGCTCCACAGTCATCCATTTCAGCATCTTTCTCCTGCAATATTTTCTTAAGGGTATGTATGGGTTCATGGCTTCTGTGATTTTTGCTTTAAAAGTATTCCGTAATTCAAATGTATTCACCATCCCTCTGCAATCTGTCCAGTTCACAGCTAACATATAGCACCTTAAGCTGTCAAAGTTCCCTCTTCTGAAGTTAAAACCTGTGCCTTTACCTTTAACTACTGCAACATCTTTCTTCATCTTCCAGCTGATAATTGCACTTTCTGACAATAGTTCCTGTACTTTAAGCACTGTGATGTCATCTGAATCATTAGTAATGATGAGGTTAAGGATATTCTCACCCCCTAGTACTTTCTCTAACATGTTGGTTCAAATAATAATCATCTAGTTTATTTTAAAAAGTTTTTCCCCATCGTGAGTTTCCCTCCCACTTATTCCAATTAATCTGGGGCAGATTAACGTTAGTCATAATAAGACATTCACACTTGCTTGCTAATTCCATCTGCATGTAAAGACTCTTGTCATATTCTTCACAATATTCTGGTCTGTAGATTACTCCCACTGTCATTTTACATTTGCTTTCAACTAACTCACACCACACAGATTCTAAGCTGCCAGATGTAACTTCAGACTCGGCAAAAGCTGTTTTCACTCTCAGGCTGCTTTTGATAAGAAGCATGACCCCTCCACTCCTGTCTTCCCAATCTTTCCTAAATACATTATACTACCATAGTGGAACTTGTCATCACCAATTTCTGGGTGGCACCACGTTTCTGTTAGCCATATAATATCAGCATTAGGTGTCCTAACTAGGAGTTAAAATTCAGTCATTTTACTGACAACACTCCTGACATTATTGTAGACACAGTTGAGACTAAGTAATTTTCTTTAGTTTACTATCCTGACATGCCCCTTGAAGTTATTTATGTTTGTATCCCAAGCTTTATCTTCCCGATCATTTGAAACATTGCTGCCCTCAGAACGTGTTATCAACATTAGCTGTTGTGCCAACACACAAGAATTCATGAGTAAGTGCAAGCACTACTTTGACCCATATCATCAGATAAAATAAACACAAGCATGGATCATAAAATTCTTCCTATTTTAATTACAGCTGATGATTCTATGTACAAACAGTAAATGTTAGCCAACTGAATATTACATACAAATACAAAATTTCTTCCAGCTTCCCTATTACATGCTTGTACATACTGAACTAGTGAGCTACATTGAACACTTATTACAAATTTCCCATATAATAATCTTTTCTAATTCAGGAGAAAAAGTCCTGTGTTACACTGGTGTGCATTTTAAGAAAATTCTCTGATGGTTTACTTCCGATAAATAATCTGAACTACAATTTTAATGGAAATTTCAAGTTATTTGAAATTTGCTCAATCACATCAGAATTTTTTACAAATTCAAAAAAACAAAAAAAAAAAATATATATATATATATACAGGCATACCTCGGTTAACGTTACCTCTGATAACGAAGCTTCGATATAACGAAGTCGGCAATTTCAAGCCCCATTTAACATAAAAAAATATTCCAGTTTAATCACCTGAAATCTAAACAAACTGAAGAAATTACGGAAACCTTTGGGGCTTCTCGTGGTTGGTTCGAGAAATTTAAAAAACGGGCCAGGATTCATAGTGTAAAATTAACAGGAGAAGCTGCAAATAAGTTTCCAGAAAAACTAAAGGAAATAATTGAACGTGAAAATTTTCCAAATTTGGTGTTCAATGTTGACGAAAGCGGTTTGTTCTGGAAACGGCTACCAACAAAAAGCTTCATTTCTATTGAAGAAAAATCAGCTGCTGGGTTCAAAGCAGCCAAAGACCGTTTAGCGTTACTCTTTGGATCAAATGCGTCTGGCGATTATAAATTAAAATTGTTATTAGTTTACCATTCAGAAAATCCGAGGGCGTTAAAAGGTAACATAAAAATGAATTTACTTGTAATATGGAAAGCAAATAGAAAAGCGTGGGTTACCAAGGAGTTATTTACTGATTGGTTTGTTAACCACTTTTGTCCTGAAGTAAAACGGTATTGTCAAAAAAAAAAAGAACTTTGAAGAAAAAGCTCTTTTGTTGTTAGACAATGCTCCGGGACATCCTACTGATCTTAACACGTTGGACACATGCATTCCTGTCAAAGTTGTGTTTCTTCCAGCAAACACAACTTCCCTGATTCAACCATTGGATCAGGGAGTAATAGCATCATTTAAAGCTTATTATCTGCGTCGAACATTAAGCAGTTTAACTGAACTAGAGGATAAAGAGGAAATGACTGTTAAAACGTTTTGGAAAAACTACACCATTAAAAACGCAATTGAAAACATTGATAGTGCTTGGAAAGAAGTCACTAAGAAATGCTTAAATGGAGTTTGGCGCAAAATATGGCCAGAAGTTGTACTATAAGAAGAAAATAACATCCAAGAAATTAGAAATGAAGTTATCCAGATGGCTCAATCAATAGGTTTCGAAAATGTCGATGAAGAGGATGTTAGGAATTTATTGAATGCAGAAGATAATGGTTTTTCAGTGGAAGATTTAGAAAACCTCGTTAGCAACGAAGACAAAGATAATGAAGACGAAGTTAAAGAAGTTCCTGCCGAAAAAGTGTTAACAACCAAAGATTTAAAAAGGTGCTTAAATGACATTGAAAACGTTTTAAATTTTTTTAGTGAAAATGATCCTGATTTAGGAAGAAGTGTTATTGTTAAGCGATCAGTGTTAAATGCAATAACTCCGTATAGGCAATTGTTAAATGAAAGAGGAAAAAAGCATAAACAATCAACTTTAGACTCATATTTTAAAATGTGATTTCACTTTGTATATAAGTTGACTGTTTATTTAATAAAACTTTTCTTTGTTCGAAAAAAAAAGCTTTTCATTTTCTTTACGTAGGAACGTATCCCTATTCTGGCCATAGTATTTTTACCTCTGAAAACGAAGTTTCGCTTAACGAAGTAATTTCGTGGAACGCATCCTATTCGTTATTCGAGGTATGCCTGTATATATATATATATATATATATATTGGTGGAGGTGCTTCTAGTTCATTTTGTATTTTTACACATTTTGCAAATAGGTTAGAATGTAGCCTTGGATATTTCAGCTTTTACATATTTATATTAGCCCCAGGGGGTCATGAGTATGGGCTTGGCACACCCAGGGTCCTGAGCTGGATATCATCATTCTTCTTTTTCTTGGTGATTCCCTTCTACTTCTTTCTCTCTTGGGGTAATTCAGAAATTTTTTTGGCTGGCACAGCATAAGCCTCAGGCTTCCTTGCACTTATGGCTATTAACAATAATAATAATAATAATATCAGCATTTATATAGAAATACTGATATAAAATGTCAAAACAGAAATATCAAAGGCTACATCCTCCTGTTAAGCACAGATGGCTGCAAACTGGATTCCTTACACACTAGACTGGGTTAAACTTGTGCCTTTTTGACTTCCTTGGGTGGATAGTTTTGATGGCTGTTCTTTTTTTAATATCCAGCAGTAGTCAGCTATCATGCTGACATTCCATCCCCTTGGTACCTTTTTTTCATTTATTTTATATCCTGATGGGATCTTTCCCTCTGCTCTTCACTTAAACTACCTAAATTTTCTGGGAAATAGTTGAGATAGAGCGCAGGAAGTGTACCTTAACACTCATATTAACACTGATATCATAAGTCTCATAATCTGGGTGTTTATTTCTCAAAAAATTGTGTACTACACTTTTAGAGACAGTATAAACATCTCTTTTAGTTTGGTTCAGAGATTCTTCATATACAGAGTCTATTAGCAACCTGCTCAGATTTCAGGACTATCAAAAATTTTTGCTTGATTTTTTCATATGTAAGCAATGGAAATAATTTTGTGAAATGAACTTGAAACAATTTGACTGAAAGGATCTCTTTATTCAGGCTGTAGTTAGCCAATCTCAGGGGAGGGAGTGCGGTTTTCTCCAGCAAAGTATCAGGTGTTTTGTCCCACACAACATGCAAACTGGTCAGTGAAATTATTAAATTGTCTAAATTATGTTAAAAAAAACCAGAATGTAGTGTGCTACATTATCAAATTCGTAATTCCTGCATTTATTATCATGTCCTTCAATTCCCTCATTTTGAGCTGCAGTGAAACAAGGGTGTAAATTTTTGTACATATTTTTAATTTTTTGTATAGATGTCAATGCTGTATTAATTACAATAAAAATTGTTTTTTTATGAACTTTCAATTTATTCACTTATGACTTAAGTAACCCTTTTCAAGAGAAGTTTTTTTTAAAAATATAAGTTATTTTTTTTAAATACAGTGACATGTTAAATATCACTGAATTCAATAATTTAGCATTAGCATTAGTTGAGGCATATGATCAGCCAAGCATCAGCCAAAAAAAAAAAAAAAAACACTTCCCATTTCACCTATCTGGTCACTCCAAATGTTTGTCTAGTTCAGCTTTAAATTTATTTCATCTATATATAAACTTCCACAACAACAGATGGAAGTCTGTTACAGCAATCAACTACCTGCTGGCTAAAGGCAAACTTCTGCACATCTATTCTACAACTGTCTTTCCCCAATTTGAATCTATGCCCGCTCAGGTTCTTAATCTGAGCAAGCGGAAGTATCCCGTCAGCACTGAGTCTGCTGAAACCATTCAAGGCCTTATAAACCTCGATCAGATCACCTCAGATGCCTAGTCTCCAGATGCTGGAACTTGCTGAACTTAAGCCTTCTCTTGCCCTTCTCTGTACTCGTTCTAGCAACTCTCTACATCCTTCCTAAAATGAAGCCTCCTGATCTGTATACAGTACTCATGGTGGGGCATGACTATTGCCTTATACAAAGGGATAATCACTTCCTTGTCTCCGCTAGCAAAATTCCTATATATCATTGACAAAACTCCATGACCTGCTCTGGCAGCCCATCTGCACTGCTCAGAGAACTTCATATCTAACTGCACAATTACCCCCGGTGTTTTTCATTCTCCACCTCCCTGAGTTTAGTACTAGACAGTTGGTACGTTTCTCTGCTGCCCATATGGAGTACTTTGTATTTGTCAATGTTAAACTTCAGTTGCCAGTTCTCAGCCCATCTGCCTAACTTTTCTAGATCCTGTTGCAGTAGCATACTGTCTTTAGTGTCATTAAAACCCTGCCACCCTTTGTATAATCTCCAAACTGGTACATTAAGCCTGATATACCTTCATCAATATCATTGCTAAATACACAAAACAACAATGGGCACAACACCAGACCCAGCGGAACTATGATAATAACATTAGTCCATGTAGCGCAGTGTCCATTTATTACCATTCCTTGCCATCTTCCACTCAACCATCCCTTTATCCATTGAAGTAACTTGCCCTTGATGTCATACCGCTGTAATTTGTACAGCAGTCTTCCATGAGCAATAGTAGCAAAAGCTTTCCTGAAATCCAAGTATATGATATCAAAATTATTTTCTGCATCCAGTTCCATTGTGACCACATCGTAGTATCCAATCAAATTGGTCAGACAAGACTTCCCCTTAACAAACCCATGCTGTGTCTGAGGTAATACTGCTGTTTTGTCTAGGTGATCCTGTATCACCTCTTTAAACAATGACTCCATTATTTTTCCTGGAACAGAAGTTAAACTAACAGGTCTATAATTATTTGTGTCACACTTTGAACCCCCTTTGTGAATTGGGGAAACATTTGCACATCTCCAGTCCATGGGGATCTCCCCTGGTTCTAAGGATGCTCTCAAAATTATGGCTAATGGTTTACTTACTTCCCTTGCTACCTCCTTCATTATAACTGGATAGATTCCATCTGCCCAAGGTGTCTTTATGATTAACTTCAACAATTTCTTCTCCACTTTTGTCTCAGTTATTACAAAATCACTTAGCTCCCTGTTAAGAGTTTGATAAACTTCCTTGAATAACTGCTCATGTGTAAATGTAGATGCAAAATACTCATTTAGTTTATCAGCTACTTGAGCAGGATCATCAATAGTCAAACCATCTATGTTAAGTGGACCAATCTGATTCAACCCCTTCCTTCTAGAGTTTATATAAGTAAAGAACTTTACTTATGTAAAATTTTTCTTTGCATCCGTTGCCAAAGATTTCTTGTAATCTGCTTTTGCCTGCCCAACCTCCTTTGTGACATGGTTACAGACCAGCTTATATCTATCATAGGTTTCAGTGTCACCTGTTAAAGCCTCGTTAATTCATCCGACATCCATTTAAGCCTGAACCTTGAACAGTATTTCTTAGTTGGTATGAAAAGCCTAGTAGCTTCTAAGATTAAATCCCTGAAGGCTTCCCATTTAGAATTCACCACTGGTAACATCATCAGTTGATCCCATTGTATAGAATTTAAAAACTGTCTGAGACCACTGTAGTCACCTTTATGAAAACAAAAATCCTTCCCTTTACCCTTGATGGTAGTTACATCTTTAAGTAAATCTCACATCAGTACACTGTGATACTATCACCTAGTGGTTCCTTTATCTGCAAATTCTTAATGCATGAATAATCAATGCTGATAATCAGATCAAGGGTATTATTCCCTCTGGTTTCCTCTCGAACATGTTTCTGTAGAAAACAACCCTCCAATAAATTCATAAAAGTGTTGCTAGCATGCGAGTGACCAATCCACAAGTTGCAGTCAATATCTGGAAAGTTAAAATCCCCTATTACAAGACATTCTGATTTACTGGGCCATTCTATTTCTCTGCACAACTGTTCATTGTACTCATCAGAGTCATTAGGCCTAAAAAATACTCTTACACTCATTTTCCCTTTCCTAGTGTTTATGTCACACCAAACAGACTTAACATTGCAGTGCCCACCCATGTCAAGTCAATGCACTTCCTTAGATTTTATGTGTTTCCAACTAACAACATAATCCCTTGTCCCTTCCTACCTCGTCTGTCCTTTCTGTACACATTGTACTTCCCAAATTGCAATTCTGCACTGCTTATATCTGTGTGACACCATGTCTCTGATATCCCAACAATATTTGCCTTTGATGTCTTGATCAGAACTTCAAATTGATCAAGTTTATTTACTACACTTCTAGTATTAGTGCACATGCACTTGTTCTTACTCTTAGTTGACCTAACACAGCCCACGTATTTACTTGTTCCATGATGACTCCCAGCAGCTCTTGAAGTCCCCAGCAACCTGCTCTCTAGGCTGCTGCTCATTACAATAGAAGCAGTGCAAGAATCACTTTCGCCTTTGCCTGTGGCTACTGTTAATCTTTTAGTCTGTGAATCTCCCTAATCTAGCAGTTTTCCGACCCACTTAACACTGCCTCGATAGCATCAACAAATATTCTTACACCCTTTCTATTTTTGTGTATCCCATCCCTGTAGAAGCAGTTTCTCCTGTTAGCAAACACAGACCACGCTGAAAAAAATTCTACCCCATGAACCTTGCACAATGTCTCCAGGGCTGAATTGATTGACAAGACTTTCACATACTCCCTCCTATCGTGTCTTGGCAGAATTGCAGACACTTTCAAATTTAACACTTTTAACTCACAATTTTTTTGAAGCATTGACATTTCCCCATCTCTTCCATCATGCAGTATGATTGATGACTTTTGAGGTTATGATGAACATCGTGGCAAGGTCCAATCTTCCTTACATTTTGAGGGTACAGCTCTGAAATGGTGTTCGCAGGCCAGCCGCTAGTTAGTACACAGGACCGAACCTATTAGTAACTCTCTAGGAGGCCTCCAGATCAGCTAGTGAATAATCTTGCTACCTCTACTCTGCCAGATAGTGACTGGTGGGAGTCTGAGTAGTGTGTATGTGGGAAGGCATTGTCAAGGCCACTTTATGTCAAGGATCTGGGTATATTTTTACCACATGTATGCCATATCCAAAAATTTCATTACTTCATACAGCATGTCCCCCCCCCACACTTTTTCTTACTATTGAATACACCATGAATTGCCAAACTAATAGAGTAAGCTTATCTGCGAAAAGATCTAAACCTCCCTAATACTTCCTAATTCATTTCACAAATATACATGGTCTCAATTCTAATCTCAACGATGTCCATTTCCATTTACAGTCTGGCAAACCTCATGTACTTTTCTGACAGAATCTCAGTTATCGGTTGATTCAACTACTGCTCATCTCAGTTGTTCGCTATTTATTCACTAATGATTCCTTTTGCTTCAAAGGTGGTACATGTGCATATGTCCGTTCCGATATTCCTTGTCAGAAACTTGGTAATTTGGAATCTCCTCTTTTCGATCTTCTCTGGATTAAAATCTCTCTACCTCATTGTGTCAAATTCATCTGTTGTCTCTACTGTTCTCCCGACTCCATTAATCACTTGGAGCTCTTTGACTTCATCTCTTTGCAACTTGACTTTCTCCAGTCAAACTTTCCTAACTGTGAGGTAATTTTCCTTGGTGATTTTAATGTTCACAACTCCAGCTGGCTTCCGTTTTCTAGTCACACCAACCCAGCTGGTCAAGATGCTGAGGCTTTTGCAATTACTAATGACCTTGCACAGATTGTTCATTTACCTACAAGAATACAGGACAATCCTAACCATACAGCCAACGCGCTTGATCTTTTTCTCACAAACAACCCTTCTAAGTACACGGTCAAATTGAGAGGTCCTTTAGTCACCTCAGATCACAAGTTGGTGATTCTCTTCTCCAATGGAGTCTTTATCTCATGGCTATTCCCAACCTCGTATTGTTTGGCATTACAAGAATGCAAAATGGGATGACCTGCCAGATTTCTTTCTTTTACTTGGTCGGATTACTGTTTCAAAACGTCTGATGTCAACGTTTGCTCAGATCATGTCAGTGAAATTATTCTTGCAGGAATGGAATCCTTTATCCCACACTCCACTTTAAAATCTCATCCTTTACCTAAACCTTGGTTTTCCAATAAATGTGCTAAGGCTGTTCAAGAGAAGAACATTGCATATCGTAATTGGCATGTTTCTAATTCTTCAGCTTCATTTTCTGCCTACAACAAAGCTCGCAACGATTGTAAAGCAGTGATTAATCAGTCCAAACAAGAGTTTGAACAGGCTAAGAGTAGAAAACTTGCTTCTTGCCCTAATGGTAGCCGAGCATTCTCTTCACATTAACTTCTCCACTAATGCTGGTGTCCCCCCCCCCCCAAGGTTTGGTTCTTTCCCCCACTCTTTTCCTCTTGTATATTAATGACTTTCTTCCATTGACTGGAAATCTTATCCATAGTTCTGCCAATGATAGCACATTGCATTCCACTTTCCATTTTGAGAAACCCTGCTCAATCAGCTTCAACTTCTCGAAAATCTGCTACCAATTCCTTAAATGCCAATTTCCAGGTAATTCTCCAATGGGGCAAAGACAATTTAGTTGATTTCAATCCTTCTAAAACTCCGTCTTGTCTTATATCTTGCAAAAAGGATTCTTCTGCTCCTATGCTTATCTTTGGTGACACTCCGATTTCTAGGCAAAATGATATATCTCTCTTGGGGATTACCCTGACTTCTGTCTCTCTTGGCACAAGCAAATTACAAATATTGATTCCTTTGCATCTAAAAAACTTGGTTTTCTCTTTCACTTTCGGTGTTACTTTTCTTTCAAACAGCTGTTCAGTCTGTACAAATCGCAAATCCGCCATACCATGGAATATTGTTCACACATCTGGGGTGGTGCCCCCAAAATCTCTCTCAGGCTTCTTGATTCCATTCAGGAGAGGGCAGTTAGGTTAATTAATGATTCATCTCTAACAGTCTTTACACTCACTGTCTCATAGACGTATTGTTTCTGCTGCATGCCTCTTCTACAGATATTTCCATGGGCATTGTTCTTTTGAATTGGCTTCTATAATTCCCACTCTCTCTTTCAAAACAGTCCGAACACATGCCGCCAGCAGCCAACATCCATTTACTGTCCAACTCCAAACTCACAGAACCAACTTTTCATCTTCCTCATTTATTCATTCAACTGCCGTTTTCTTGAACAACCTTCCTTCATATGTATTTCCTGAAAATTACAGTCTACAGAAGTTCAAGTCCAATGTCATCAAATATCTTCTTTCGTCTTCTCAACCTCCAACCCATGAACAGTACTAAGTACTACAGGTTCTAATACCTCTCGTTTTTGGGGTTTACAAAAAAAAAAAAAAAAAAAAAAAACTTGTTAAGTAAATCTGGAGATCTGTTACTCTTAAGATCATTCGTACCAACGTGCTCAACAATATCACCTTTTGTGCCCTCAAAAGATGATATCTGCCCTACAACGTCATCAACTTTTGCCCCTGGCCGACACCCTAGTCCTGCTCCACCTATCCTTTTTGCATGATATATTCCCCATCTCCCTGACAATAGAGTTACCGATAATAACTAGTTCCTGTGGGACCAGCGCATTCTGCCTTGGAGATTGCAGCTGTGTTGCCTGATGCACACGAGTAAGCTTTGGCGTTGAGTCGGGCAGCCGAGAGCTTGATGGGGCCCTCATATTAATTTCTTTGAGGTCATTTACCCTACACCTCAAATTCTCATAGATGCCCATCAGAATGCTGAGTTGTTGCCTAATTCCTTTACAGTCTCTGCACCTAGCACACACAAAGACATTCTCCTTGGCTAGATCATGTCCTGTTCTAGACAGGTCTGCAAATATTTCACATTTCGTCTATTGTTTTAGACTGTGATGCATTGGAGAATCGCCCCCTTCAGTTCTCCAGCGAGCCACAGCACTCTGACTATTCTGTGAACGCTGTTTTGCTGTTCTAGTCTGGGTCATGATTCCATTAAGTATAATTTAATTAACAATGAATCTTATTAAAGTATAATTAACTTTAATAAGATTAATAAATTTTACTGATTAATTGATAATACTATACTATCTAACAGATTTCTAATACAGTGCTATGTTTTTCGCTATCTAGTATTACATTAAACCTTATGCTATTCCATATCGTATAACAATGGCAGCAAGTTAAGAACATTAAATCTACAGACACTAAGCATTAACTTTTAAAATCTCTATCTAAATTCAAAAATAAACCAAGGAGCTTGGCTAGAACTATAAAGCTACTTATAGAAAATAATTTAGTATAACAATTAAGTCAATAAAACGACTAAATATAAATGAAAACTTAGCTTTCGCCGCAGCTACAAAAATCTTCTTTAACATGGTAATAACCTCGTACCGAAATAATTAAGATGACACATTAATTTTTGAAGTTTGTCACTGTTGATAATTTACTACCTTATAACAGATCACGTAATAAGAATATAAAGCATCTGTAACACTAGATAATTTATTAAAAACAATACCTAGTACTGTTCAGGGTTTTTTTGTTAGTCTTCAGAACAATAGTAATTTGCATGATATTTATGCAATCATGCAGAAATATTACTAGATAATGAGAACATCTCTATTTCTGGACAATGGAAAATGGAAGTGGCTCAATATGTCTGACAGTCCTTTCATTGTCCTGAATGCTCAAGATGTGGGAGGCAATTGTCACAATGCATTATCGCTGGAAGTAGCAATCAGGAATGGAGTCATCAGGATTACACATGATGATACATTTAGTCTGCAACAGTATTTAAGCAGGCTTTATTATTCAGGTACTTGTCAACACATTTCAAGGTCACAGTGTCTTCCAATGAAATATGCCTTAAATCATAACACCATTCCCAGTGGGCTGCAATTTTTCTATTAAGTACGATGGGTTCATAGTCTCAGGGTGTTTATTCTATATCAATTGCATGATGAAATTGCAACCAGGATTTGTTCAATCAAATATCTCTTTTTCAGCATCTTTGTTCAGTTCCAGTTCAGGGTTTGTTGTCTACGACTGGAAGAATTCTTTAGACCTGAGGAATTGGTTAGCTGATGGTAGAGGGAGTAGGACCCTCCCTGTCAGTTCTTCAGTGTTTTTCCATTTGCACAACATGAAATTGGCTACCTACCTACCTACCGACCGACCAACCGACCGAAAGGCATACAGCCTGTATTAAGATTAGTGACCAAGTATTGGAGGGGGGGGGAGTGCAAGTGGCTACAAAAGTGGAATTGCTTCTCTATCCACAGCTGCAGTTGTGAGTATGAGGTAATTGTGTCATACCACACACAAACTGATGTTAGAAATAGGCTTTATTTTAGTAGCAATAGGCTACTACTAAAATAAAGCCCATCTCTAGTAACTTCAAGCTTTAACTTTTACCCACATAGAAATGAGTGACTGTGATGCACCGACTTCCATGACTTTGGGACAATTCTGATAACAGCTTTGGGGAAAAAAAACAAACAAACAATGCTATATAATGATGGTTGGAATTAAGAGGGAAGATGCAATGAACAGAGGTATACGTGGATTTACATGAAACAGTACTTCTTACATGAAATCAAAAGAAGTTGTTTTATAAAGCTAATATTGCTAGCTTTTAGAGACAGAATTTTAAAATATAACTTAGAGCAAGAGTAATGAATCTTAGGTTATAATATTTAGTTATATTTTTTATTAAAAAAAAATTAATGAGAGGTTAATACCTTTCCTTCTTGCATAAATAAGCCAATGAAATCAATATGACCTTTTCCAGCTACATAAAATAGGATACCATCTTGCAGAGAAGTCTGGAATTCAAGAGAGAAATGACTCTCATCAATTAAAGATGACCTAACTCCTGACAGATAAAACTCTTGCCGACTATGCAGAGTGTTTCCAAATCTTACACCATTTTCAGGATTAATGTCTGGATCAGAACGAGGCTGAACAGGCAAAGCACACTGGCCAACAGGGGTTGGTTCTGGACTTGTAGGAATTAAAACTGTAGTAAGTTCTGTTGGTTTCCTTTCTTCCTTATCTTCTATTTCTCCTTTGGTAAATCGTGATGCTAATAAAATTCATAATCAGAAAACAGACAAATTCACATTTATCTATCTATCTATGTCTATATATATATATATTTCGAAACTATCATGGTAATTTTCGAAATCTATATATATAGATTTCGAAAATTACCATGATAGTTTCACATCACATCACATCACAGTTATTAAATATAGAGAGAGTTACTTTTACCAAAATATGCCAATTTCACAAAATCTAGCCAGTATGAATGATATACTGATTTATTTTAACAGATATAAGCTAATTCTCTTAATTTTAGCAATTGATTCTGCCCTTGGTTTTCTTGTGATAAGTATAATCAGACTTCTACCTATGGTTTTAGGTTCAAATTCCAATGCAACAATCTACAATTTGAAGAGAATATACAGCATTTTTGGTGAGGAATTTTTAGGCTGTGCCAAGGTTTTCCAAGTAATAAATGATCGTGACATGTTCTCAGGGTTGTATATCTATCCTCCAAATACACTAAACAGCCCCTCGAGAGTAGGAGGATGCGACTCACAACCCTTGCGGAAGCAGTAAAACAATTTCCTGCTCTACCTATCGATTCACAAATATTTTTCCTTTCAGTGTTTTCACACAAGTAGAACTAGTAAGTTTTCAAGTCTGTGTACTGTGTAGTGATAAAAATTGAATTTGTGTTGTTTTTATATTGTAGTGTTCAAAACTGAATTTACGTTTTTAGAAATTTATTTAGTGCTACAATGAATAAGCAGACATATAGGAAGTGTATCAATCATCCAGACAATTTCTGTTATGTCTGTGGATGGTTTACCCCAAAGACTCAAAGGAAAAACATTCTATGACATTATAAAACTTACGCATTCTTTTTATTTTGGATGTAAAATTGATGATCAAGACAAACATTAGGTGCCTCACAAGTGTTGTATTACCTGTATAACAAACCGTAGGAAGTGGTTACATAGAAAAATCAAAGCGTTACCTTTTGCAGTCCCTATGTTTTGGCGAGAACCATCTAACCACATTAATGATTACTACTTCTGTATGACAAATATATCTGGTATGTCTAAAAAAAGCAAACACGCTATAATATATCCAAATATACCTTCTGCAATTTGGCCCATTCCACACAGAGTGACAATTTGCCAGTACCAGTGACCCCCCTAAACTTGGGAAGATAATAGAGATCAAGTTCAAGTTGAGGATTCCCTGGAAGCCTAAAATTCACAAGATGTTGACTATCAGCCAGTAAATTCAGGTAGTGAGGTTTCTATTTTGTGTCTATTTTTCACTGTAAACTGGCACATCTGACAGTCAATTCATTAATGGAAATTAGCAGAATTATGCAAATTATTTAAAAATTCCAATTTTAACATGGTTTTACTATTTATTTTGCAAAAGAAAAAAAAAAAAACATGGAGAAATTCTTTGTCACCAACTATATTATGACAAGACAGAGAAGATATCAAAGACTGATTGCTGTCAAAAATCTGAAGGGTTGGTCATCTATCTATCCCTCTAACTTGCCTTTATTTAGTATTAGCATGGCCACATGGTGCAAGGAAGCCTATGGCTTATGCTGCACTAACCAAAAAAAAATTCAAAAAATACATTTAGTCAAGCAAGATAAGTTGAATGATTTAGTTTGAGACTTAAACTTGCTGAAAGAACAAACTGAACTGTTACAGAAGTGGAATATACTCACAGCAGGAACAAAGATTTCAGTGTTTCGAAAAAGACATGAAAAGTTTTTGAAATATTTTGTTATGGAGGACAGTATATGTTTTTGCAAAGACATTATTGGATTTCTGAAAGAACTAGGTGTCATGCATAAGTCAGATGAATGGAATTTATTCATAGATGCCATAAAATTAAGTTTAAAAGCAGTTTTGCTTCATAATGGAAATGAATTTCCATCAGTTCCTATTTCATTCAGTTGGACTTAAAGACAGAAAGCATGTCTAAGGTTCTACATGCTATAAAATACCAGGATTATGGTTGGAACATATGCAGTGATCTTAAGTTCATTGGTTTGCAGGGGGGTTTCACAAAATATTGTTGTTTTTTGTGTTTCTTTTACAGCCGCATGACAGACGAATATTATGTTGTGCAACATTGGGACAAGCGGGACGAGTTCGTAACAGGACAATGTAATGTAAAAAAATATATCCTTTGGTGCAATCAAACAAGATTCTTCTTCCACACCCCTGCATATCAAACTTGGATTGATGAAAAATTTTGTGAAGAGACTAGATAAAGAAGGTACAGAAACTCCCCCTCTTACGCAATACTCAATTTATGGAAATTCGACTTTACGTAAGTTTTTGCAGGATGGTGCAAACTTAAAAAAATTGTGGAAACGTATTTTGCACATCCCTTAGGAATAAATGGGGGTATCTTGAAAATATCATAATGTGAACCCAATAACACATTTTTTTTTTTTTTTTTTTTTGGTAATTCATTACAAGACCTCGGGAAGTTGAAATTTTCACTATATAACTAAGCTATTTATTTCTCTAATGGTCATTTTTATAATGTAAATTGCACTCAACTTGCATCATTATCATATGTTCCGTTATAAGAATCAATTTTGAATGCCTTTGTGATATTTTTCTAAAGCACATTTTTGGAGGTCACTACCATAAAACAATACCAACAATTTGCACTTTCCTGTTTATTGGGCTTTTCTGTTAGCGCAATCTATTATAAACAGGTAGTAAACTCGATCTTATTGCATTTGCAATAATACCAATAACTGAAATTCTGTGGGTTTTTACGTTACGGTGTTATGATGAAATTAGTTCCCCTTCACTGAAATCTTCAATCATATAAAAAACATAAATAAATTTTTAGAATCTTCTTTTCATTCCTATTTACTTATTATAATGTGGAAGGAAAAGGGACCAACAGAAAGTGCAAGTGCTGACATTGCTAGGAAATGAAACAAAATTGATTTAGAAATGAAGATGATTAAGAAGTATGAAGCAGGACAAAGTTTGTCATCTATTGCATGGAATTAGGTCTTGCTGCTTCAAAAGTGAATACTATTTTAAAGGACAGTGCACATATAACAGACCATGTTAAAGGATCAATGCATTTAAATCAACAGTGATCACAAAAGAGCGTTCAGGTGCTATATCGAAGATGGAAAAGCTATTAATAATATGGATGGAAAATCAGATATAGAAGAGAGTGCCCCTGAGTCCAATGGCCATTCAAGCAAAACAAGAAGTATTTATGAAGATATTAAGGATAAGTACGGCGAACCCCAAGCCAAGTTTGTGGCAAGCAACAGGTGGTTTAATAGGTTCAAGCATTGCACTGGTTTCCAACACATTAAAGTATGTGGTGAAGTCGCCAGTGCCTCAAAAGGTAAAACTTGCTGATGTTATGCCTGTCTCCTCTCTCTTTTTTGTAATTTTATAATTTTGAAATATTTGTAATTTCAAAATTATAAAATTTCTGCACATGAGATAAAAAAAATTGAATAAATAGTTCTATTCACACGTTCGTTGAACATTTCTTTCTTGCTTCAATCAAATTCAGCGCGCATAGCTGTGAGTGCTGCATAAGCATTTAGGAAAATTCCAACTTATGTAGAGTTCCGCAGAACGCAACCCTTACATAAGCTGGGGAGTGGCTGTAATGGATTTGCATATTTGAGAAGTATGTTTCCTAATTTAACATATGCTAAACTTAAGGAATTTTTGTAGGACCCCAAATTAGGAAACTCCTGTGAAAGGAGATGTGTTTGAAACCCAGTTAAAGGAGGTTGAACTGGGTTTCAAACTGCAGCTTGGCGATTATTTAAGGCAGTATTACATGGTCTTTTGGGTAATAGAAAACAACAAAACTATGAAATGTTGGTGTCTAATTTACTCGAATGCTACAAAAACATGGGCTGTTGAATGTCATTGAAAATTCATTTTCTTCATTCACATCTTGAATTTTTATCCGAAAATCTGGGAAATGTGAGTGATGAACAAGGGGAGCGGTTTCATCAAGATATTTCCACGATAGAAAAGCAGTACCAAGGTTGCTGGGATCCTGTAATGATGGGGAATTACTGTTGGTTCTTTGTGAGAGAGAGTTAGCAGGAATACAAGAGAAAATCCCTTTGTAGCAAACATTTTTAAGGACAATTATAGGGTATGCTGATTATATATTATTGAAATATAACTATGATTTATATTTTTTTCAAAGTAAAATGAGTTATAGAGAACATATCATTTTTTTTTTTTACACTTATATTACAAACTTGAATTATACATATATATCCCTTTATTTTAACAATAAACGTTGATACATCTTTTGATGTAAACGTGATAGACTTTTTATAGTGCATTTATTTCCTCCAGAATCTCATATTTTAACTGCAGAGGTATAAACAAATATATTTTTTGTTGGCTAGTTGTATCAGAACATCACATATTTAAAAACAACATATGATAGCCATTACAAATAAAATTGGTGATATACTCATAGATCAGTTTCAATATTGAACTCATCTTCATTATTACAATCTACATTACTCATGGAACAGTGGTAACCAACATCTGTAAATTCATATATAAAAATTTAAATCCTTATTCAATTGAAGAGTAAAATTAATCGAATCTCTGGATCATTCACCTATTATATAGTGCTGGTGATTTCAATATACAACTGGATTTGGAGAATGGAAAGGAATTTTGTAAGTTTATTAAAAAAATCTTCAATTTGGATTTATCATCAGATACATCAATAAATACTATTACTACAATAAATATGGAACCACTATTGATGGTGTATTCAGTCATGAATCAAATCTATTGAATCAAAAAATTATGTATCTTATTTTAGTTATCAGAGACCAATAATTTCTGTAGCTGAAATACAGAATGTTTCAAAAAAAAAAAAAGTTATTTTTTACATTTATCACAATAATCATAGTGTCACAATTTAAAGATGTTTTCAATGCCTGCCGGATTATGCACCTGGTATACATTACATAATTTTTTAAAAATATTTTGCTTGAAGTATACAATATTTCATCTTTTTCTAATGTACTGCAATATGTATTGTATGTAATTTTTTAGTTTTAAATAAAAAATTAAATATGTAAAAGATGCTGTTTTTTAACCCTTTTATTTAAAAAAAACAAAAAATTAATTCTACTGAAAATTTTTAAAAATGTTATTGGCTTAAAATTTAAAGATTAAACTTTAAACGGTCTTTTCAATTTTTCAGCTTAAAAAACAATTACAAAGCAAAATGTCAAATGTGTACATGCATATATATTTATGCTTATTATGTGTATAAATAGTTTTAAAAAAAATTTTAGAAGTTATATATCGCTATTATTTTTCACTTCAATTTTCAAATTTATTTCAAATTTGGCATGATGTGAAATGCACAAAACTGGAATATCAAGCATATTGCTAACTTTCTATGCTGAGTCAATATTGCCTTTGTGTTTGAATAATAATGGATTTGTTATTAATCAAAATTATTATGGATCTTTGTAACGAATCATTCAAAAAATACCTTCTTTAAGACCATTAGCATCTTTGCTATACAAAGCAGATAAGTGAAGTCACTAGATTACATGAGGAGAGTTCTACAAATAACTTAAAGTAGAACAAACACAATTCCATGCTTCATAATAACAGTGGGAACCTGTCAGTTTCTCAATCTAGTGGTGACATGTAAAAGTAGAACAAACACGGTGGTGAAGAGCTTGTTAGGCTTATATTAATATTATATCTCTCTATACATTAAAATAGGTTTCCTCCTAGTGATATTTATTCAATGGGAAAACAGGGCAGGGCAATTACGTCACTTATTCGGGCCATAACTGCCTCCATAACGGTCACCTTGTGTACATGCTTCACTGTCTAATACATAACCATGTGGAGCATCATTTGATGTTCCATTGTAATGTTAGCTGATGAAGGGACCCAATATAATTTGTATATTTGTAAATAGTTTAGTATTTTGTAAATATTTTAAATATTTGTATAGTTTGTAAATAGTTTAGTATTTTGTAAATATTTTAAATATTTGTATAGTTTGTAAATATTTTAGTCTTGCTATTTCGGATGCTGCTGTTGTTGTTGTTGTTGTTGTTATTTGGTTTTTAGGAGCATTATCAACTAAGGCCATATTGCTCCGGGGATATGCAGTGGTCATTTCCTGACCTTTCTGCATCCTCCATATTTGGTGGTCACGGGCTCGAACCCCGGTCCGATCAAGAAGCATGTGCTACGCACTGCAGCTCCTGCCCACCTGGCTACGGAAGCACCATTTCGGATGCAACAATATTCCTCATGCATTATGGAACCTGAAGCAAAAGGCCTTTTCCTAAGTGACTTATGTAAATGAAGGAAAATACTTACATAGCGGGCTAAAATCTGTTATTTGGATAACACTTGTCTCTGTGCAGTGGGTGTGGTCGTAGAACGAAGTGATTGTACGGTCAAGTTCTGTGATTGGGTGATTATTATGAATGTGTTTTGTTTCTGATTATTTTGTGTCTTAGCTTATGGGGTTGCTTAGCTTAGGTAGGGTGTTTATTCTCCCATCATGCTGTTTCAAAATTGGAAAATGAGTTCCCGATTTTAAAACAGCGGCAAGTGTGGGGGATAAACACGTTAGGCATGTCAACCTAGGACAACAGGGGCAGGGACAAACAGTGAGTGGCAGCTGCCAGTCATTGCTTTCTTCTGACTTTTAGTCGAAGTATGGAGTGGTACCCAAGATCTGAATTTTTGAAGTCGACAATGAAATATAGGTTCTACTGCTCAACATGGTCATTAGCATTAGTAGAAGCATATGATGCAAGAAAGCATGCTTATATAGCATCAGACAAAAAAAAAAAAACATTTCATACATCCATTCCATCTAAACGCTTGTCCAGTTTCTCCTTGAATTTATTTACGCTATCAACTTCAACAACAACGACAGAAGTTTGTTCCAGCAATCAACAACCAGCTGGCTCAAGGCAAATTTCCGCATATCTATTCTATAACTGTCTTTCCTCAATTTGAATTTATGCCCCCTCAGATTCGTAATCTGAGCAAGAGGAAGAATCCCATCAGAATTAAGTCTGCTCAATCCATTCCAGGCCTTATACACCTTGCAGGTGCCTAGTCTCCATATGCTGAAATTTGCAGAACTTAAGCCTTTCTTGGTAAGACCACCCCTTTGTTCCCCTCACCAATTTTGTTGCCCTTCTCTGTACTCACTCAAGCAACTCTACATCCTTCCTAAAATGAGGCCTCCAGACCTGTAGGCAGTACTCAAAGTGTGGCTTGACCATTGCCTTATACAAATGGATAATCACCTCCTATTAGTAGTTCCAACTTTAAGTAAATATCACATCTTCTACATCTGTCATTGTAGAAGATGAAAGCTTAAATAGATTCAAGGCAGAACTAGACAAACATTTGGAATGAGTGAATGGGTGAAATGAGAAGAGGGTGTTTTTTTTTTTTTTTTGGCTGATGCTATATAAGCTTGCTTTCTTGCATCATGTGCCTTTGCTAATACTAATATCCCTTGTAATTGTTTGTCCCTGAATGCTGTCTGCAGGCCTTTAAATCTGAGACCTTGCTTTCAAATTCTCCCATACCTTCTTTTCCTGTCTTTCCTTTCTATAAACATTGTACTCTCCATATTCACATATCACATCATAGCACCATGTGTCTCTGATATTCCTATAATGTCCACATTTGTTAACCTAACCAATGCTTCAAATTCCTCAAATTTATTTACTCTACTTCTAGCATGTGTGCAAGTATAACAGCATCCATTTTTGTTCCTGTTAACCCAAACATATCCCATGCAATTGTTTGTCCGTGAATGCTTTCTGCAGGCCTTTAAATACAGACCTTGCTTTCCAGGCTATTGTGTGTCCTAATGGAAGAAAGAAAAGCACAAGAATTACTTTCACTTCTACTGCTATTATACTATTAGTCTGTGTATATTTCTGAGCTAGCAGTTTTCTGACCCACCTAGCACTGTCTTGATAGCATCGACAAATATTCTTTGCTCCTTCTATTTAAGCATATCCGATTCCTGTAAAAACAGTCTCTCCTGTTTAGAAGCACAAACTATGCTGGGAAAAATTCTATCCCATGAACCTTGCACAGTTTCTCCACAGCTGATATGAGTGACAAGGCTCTTATCATCTGTTCCTTCCTATTCTGTTTGGACAGAATTGTGGAGACTTTCAAATTTAATCCTAATTTACAACTTTTTCTCGACTATTATTAATAACACATTATTGTGCCATGCATTTGAGACAATGAAATATGAGAATGCATGCATGCTCAGATTTATATGTTTGTTTAAATAAATAGCACCCATCACTGACAACATTGCCATAAGTTGATGGAGACCATTTCTATGTCATAAACTTTAAGAGCCACAGTATTCTAGGTTTAATCTTATTGCAGTAAACTCCAAGTGGGGCACACTAGAGAAATTATGAAATAAGATTATGATTCAATTCAATTATAATTCAATTATGATTATGATTCCATTCACAGTTGTGTCACCAATGCAACCCACAATAATAATAATTTTAATACAGAAATGCAATTTGGCATCAAATTTTGCACTATTAACCATTTTTTGACACCAATTTTAGATAAGAAAGCTATAATGAATTATAGGGGGGGATCAGATATTTGGTATCTTAATAAATTGTAAAGAATTACGTTTGTATTCTTTAAACACGAAGTCCCGTCATTCTGTTGAGTAATAACTCCATTGTGGTACACGCTGTAGTTTATTATCTTTTATAAAGTTTTTTACAGAATGAACTACTTAAAAAGTCACTTGATGCTAATAGCATTCCTGAATGATCAACAGATTTTTAAAAACAAAAGAATCTTACTTTGCTAAAGAATGGAAAAAAACTTTGAAAATTTTGTACTTAAAAAAATTTAATCAACCGTCAAAATAATGTTTGTCTTAAGATGATGATAAATATGAAAAGTAAATATTAATAAATGCTAATGAAATATTTCTAAAATTGCCCTGAAAAGCCTTAAAAATTATGTCTGACCTTCATTTGGAGTTTCCAAATTATGGACATTAACGTCAAAAGGGGATACTGTTGTTATATGATCAGGATCTCCTAATGGACAGCTAGCAAGTGATGCACCTTGTCTGTTCTGAGTACTTGCAAAATTCTGGAATTTTCCATTCACAGTTGTGTCACCAATGCAACCCACAAAATTACTTATGACTGGTGTGGCATTAGGATTAACAATATAATTGTCTGGTATACCACCAAAATAGAGGGGTGTAGAAATACTAACCAAAGCTTCAATCGGGAGTGCAACTTCAACTGAATCTATATCATCAATATCAAGCCTCATTTGTAAAACTGCTTTTGTTGCTGTCACATAATGCCATTCTTTGTCATTATATTTAACATCAGGGCTTGTCCTGATTTCACCACCAGGCTGACTATGCATTACAAGAGTTCCTGCAGATAGTGAAATAGAGATATAACTAGTTTGATCATCATTAGCGGCATAAAATATTAGCCCATCAGCATTCATTGTTTTAAATTTGAAAGTAAGTTGTGCATATTTCTCTAAGTCAGTAGAAGGCATACCAACGTAGCCTGGCTCATCTTCCAAAAATGATACTGTACGTGCAATCTGAAAAAAAAAAAAAAAAAAAACATTAAAAAATTATAAAAATTAACTCTCATTAAAGTTGGTTTTCATAAATATTTATTGATATCACAGCAATTTATTTGCAACCTAATACAACCAACACTAATACAAGGCATCTGAAAATGAGAGGTGAATTTACATTTTATACAAAATGTGCAAACGGTTATAATACAAACTGATTTTGTAATAAAATTAAACATATTGTGCTCTCAGTTTCAAATTGTATATTAAAGAAAATTATGTTTTGGAGAGGGCTAGCTGTGACCTTGGGACAATCATAGCTGCTAACTTTTGACTTTCAAAAAGTCATTTGTAAGAAGGAGGAAAACAGAGGAGATTTGTTGGAAAAGTGAGAGGTTTTTTAATGTCCACACTCACAAGGAATTAAATTTCATTGGCAAAATATGCATTATATTAAGATTATTACTATATTTAATATATCCTTCCCTAACTATACAACAATGTCCTTACCTAACTATATTAGGTGCATTATATATTAAAATACAGGCATAGGATTGTTTATTTATTAGTACCATATGCTTTTATGCTAATATTAGCTTACCTAACATTTTTCTGTCTGTGGATTTCTGTTTGGATATTCTATTAGACCTAACTGATTTTGAGAGCTTCAAGAAAGATACTGTTTAGACTTTGTCGGCTTCATGAATGATGAGTCAAAGTTTTGTTTATAACAATGGCCCTGCTGTCTAGGCATGATTGTAAGGAGTATTTCCCAAGTTTCACCAGAAAGAGATCTGAACTCAGTTTTTGTTTTTATAACCTGGCTGAATATTTTCTCACACTCAGCATCACTATGAGGAACTGTTAAAATGCCAAGCATGATTTGGGAGAATTGTTATGTTTCAAGCTTCCCTTTCAGTTTCCTGAATGATCAATTCTTTCCTCATTTCATAGTAGAATCTGGCAGTTCTATAAGCTGAAATTGGCAGATCTGATGCAGCAAAATATCTAATGCTTTTTCTATTTCTTTATCTTTAACAATACCAAGAAGTACTGGAAACTTCTCTATAAAAAATTTCAAATTTGAAAATGTGTAGTGCCAATTGATGAAATTTGTGCTACCTCAGCATTCAGGAAAACAATTTTTCAACTGGTAAAATAAATTTTCAATATATCTTGGGAGAATGCCCTCAGTACATGGATGTGAGGTACATTGGATTGAAGAACTATGTTTGTATTTTCAATTGTTGGCATAACATTTATAGGAAACGAGCACATTGCTTTATTCAAGGTAAAAGAGAGAATCATTAAGGAAGTGATAGCCTTCATCTGTGAAATTAAGTAAATACTGCACAATGAAAGACCAGTGAGACTACGATGCTTCTACACCCAAGATTATTATGTTTGGTAAGTTGCTGCAATACAAGCAGCAAGTGCTGACTCATTGCAGTTGACAACTAGCCTTTTGTCAGAAATCAACCACATGGTTTGGTCCATGTAGTTGATTTATGTACACTTTGGGAACTGTATAGGAAATATCAGGTTTAATCATCTGTGATCAGTAGCACGTTATTCTATGGGCAAAAAGGGCAGCCCCAAAGCTCCCAAATCAATATTCTATAAACTCATTTTTGTAGTAAAAAAAATCGGAAATTAAATTTGGGTCCCATAACTGGGGACCCTAGATTGTAGGTGTGATGTAGGCGTATGGCAACATATGAAATATAAACAGGGCAGAGCGCATTGCCGTGTACAGACCAGCCCTATGCAATGACCCTATCCCGTAATGTATTTTCCATGGGACCTTAGAGTCTCATTCCACCCCCTATTCTGCTGACAAGACCCGAAGGACTTCCGGCGGCGAAATCAGCGCGTTAGTAAATGATATCTACTACTTATCAGCAGTAACCAAAGCAAATGTATAACTGAATTTTATTGTTTTTATTTCAAAATAGAAACCATCTCCGTGAAACGGACCATTATAGTTGTCAATCTTAAAATCCTATATCACATTACACATGGTTAGAAGAATAAAATTCAGTTACATTTGCTCTGGTTATTGTTGATAAGTAGTAGATATCATTTACTACCGCACTGATTTCGCCACTGGAGGTCCTTCGGCTCGAATGGGATTTTAAGATTGACAACTATAACGGTCTGTGTCATCCCCGTGGTACAGAGAGTACATATGGCTGATTGCTGATATCAACATAGTGTGTGCCAACAAGTGTATTGTGTATTACTGTATTAACAATAAGTGTATAGGTTACAAACGTTGTTTAATAAATAAAGAGAAAATTCGAGGTAGGTATTAATACTAGTATTTTGTTGTTAAAATATTTATTTTATATTTTATACTAATTCTAACACATGATTTGGCGCTGGCTCTTTCCCGTGATAGTGTACAATTAATTTAAACAAATTTTCTTTCATTTTATTTTCTGTAATTGGGGTAGAATACTGGATTTCTATTTTTACATTGTACATTCAAACATTATTTTACTTAATTATGAAAAATTATTAGATGAATAAAGTAAAAAATAATAAATTATACAATATACGGATACAAAAATAATATTTTAGGACGATGAAAAGAACGTACGAATCTGGGTTTCAAAAAAGAAAGAAGCAGAAAATTAGAGAGGCGAAATTAAAAAAGAAACAAACCTCATTACAGGATTTTGTAGCAATAAAAAATCGAGAAGATGACAGCAGCAAAACAGAAGAAAATAGGATAGAAAATGAACCTTCCAACTCTACAGTATCAGCCGGCATTATTATTGATCAAATTGAAAACAATACCAACAACGCAACGGTTTACAATATTAATGATAACAATGATAAAAATATTAATACAAATATCAATGATAATAATGATCAAAATACGAATGCAATACATACAAATAATATCAAACATAAAACATATACTAAAGATATTGCTTTATGGCCAAACCCATCACAAATGATTTTACTGAGTTTTGCTTTCGCGAAAAACTGCAAAATTTTGGAAACATTAAATTCAAATCGAAATTTTAATTGTGATGGAAAAATCATTACAAGAAAATTAAAGGAATCCCATTTCTATTTAAGTAGAGCTTTTTTCTGGTACCACAGAAAAAAAGAGTGGTTAATATTTTCAGAAACCACAAAATCTGTGTTTTATTTGCAAATTGTTTTCAGTTAAATCAAAAAAATTTATTAGTTACTGGTGTAATGATTGGAAACATACTGTTGATATTTTAAAAAGGCATGATGAGCCTAAAGAACATAAGGAAAATGTGTGTGTACATAAAGTGCTTGAAAAGTGTAGGAAGAATTGATTTAGAGTTGATAAAAGCTTATGAAAAGCAAACAAATTATTGGCATGAGGTTCTAAAAAGAGTTATGGTGAAAGAGGCCTATGCGCTCCGGATTCATATTATTGAAATGAAAAAATTATAATTCCTCAGAGCGGTTTAATACTAGAACATACATACAAAGAACGGTTAATATACAAAAGAGCTTTCGGCTGAGTAGACAGCCTTCTTCGGTTAAACAGAAAATATATTAAATGACAGTTAGAATGGAGATGTGCACTGCCAAGTTGGTGTGTGAGGCACGTGGCCAATTGTTTGAGGTTGAAGTTTGTGGCTGTGACGTATGGTGGTGACGCGGCCAGCGTTTGTCTATGGACGGAATTATTGCTTCTGTGATGGGGTTAACTTGACAACCACTGTTCCTGTTCAAAGAGGTATCCGAGCATTTTATGTTTAACGATTCCAACCACGGCATCGCGGTGTGGGCCAATGTCGTGGTGGGTTGTCCAGACATGCTCGGCAATAGCTGAGTGTTCCACATCTGCCAAACGGATTGCCCTTTTATGTTCTGAGAGACGTTTCTCGAGCCGACGTCCAGTCTCTCCAAAGTAGCAGCTAGTGCAGTCACGGCAAGAGATGCGATAGACCAAACCGCTCTGCAGAAGGGTGGGGACAGGTGTTTTCACGTTGGAAATGAGAGAACGCAGTTTCTTGCCTGGGAGTTGGATGCACTTTATCCCATGTGATTTTAGGATTCTACCGATCTGTTGTGACAGGTTGGGGTAGTATGGGATAAATGCCCTCGTGGATGACTCACCACTGTTGACGTTACTGTTGGTCGCCATGTTGTTGCGTGCCTGTAGGTCACACCTGTCAAGGATGTCGATGGGATAGCCACACCTCGCAAGGTCCACTTTGACCCTGGTGATCTCTGTGCGTCTTTCACCTGCAGAGCTAGAGTGTGTCCGGGCGTGAGTTAGCAAGGTTCAGGCAGTGGTGAGGAGGTGACCCCATGCATGTGCTGACCGGAAGTTGGTAAATTGGCCAGCACACATAGGTTTACGATAAACTGTCGTCTTCAAGCATGTGTCTTCGCGCCGGACAAGGGTATCTAGGTATGATATGGTGTTGTTCGACTCCAGCTCAATCATGAATTTTATGAAGGGCGATAGTGAGTTGAGGTGGGTTAGGATTCGCTGACCTGAGTCTCTAGGGATAACTACGAACACATCGTCTACATAGCGACACCAAAAGGCGATGTGATCTGGTGCGTGTGTAAACGCACGTCCCTCTAACTCCTCCATCATGATGTTTGCCGTGACCGAACTGACAGGGGAACCCATGGCTGTGCCATGCACCTGCTGGTAAATTGAGTCGCTAAACATGATTGCACCCCCTGTTAAGCACAGTCTGAGGGCGGTGGAAATGTCATCAGGTGTCAGTCTGGTTCTGTCGCTAAGGGTTTCATCATTGTCCAAGAGTTGTTTTGCACAAGAGATGGCAAGTTCCACTGGGATGGAGGTAAAGAGTGATATTACATCGAACGATGCCATGACTTGATCTTGTGAGATGGATATAGTGCGGATCCTTTCTATGAACTCAATACTGTTGGAGACGGTGTAGGTGGTCTTGCCAACTAGAGGAGAAAGAAGCCTCGAGACAAACTTAGACAACTCGTAAGTCGGTGATCCACAGCAGGATACAATTGGTCTTAGTGGTGTGTCTTCTTTGTGTACCTTTGCAGGCCGTAAAACCGTGGGATCTGACACCCGGAGGCACGGAGGTGATTACGGGTTGACTGTGTTATCTTCCCCTGTTTGAGCCAACTATTGATGAGGATATTCACCTCTGACTCCCATCGTTCCAATGCTCTGCTGGGGGTAACGGTTAAGGGTTTGTAGACGGAAGTGTCTCGCAAAAGCAGTAAGGCTTTCGCCACGTAATCAGCGCTGTTCATTACAACCGTACGACGGCCTTTGTCCGCCGGTAGAATGACAATGGACGAATCCCGTTTTAGTGCCTTGAGGGTAGAAATCTGCATACGGCTGAGGTTTGAAGAGACGGGGCGAGCATGGTGTAGAACTGCTGCAGTCTTTAAGTGGATTGCATTGGCCACATCTTCTGGGAGGCGTGATAAACATGTTTCCACGCCTAAGGCAATGTCAGTGATCGGTGGGTACTTTGGAAGAACGGCAAATGCCATGCCAAGAGTCCATAGGTCTATTTGTTCTGCAGATAACTGCTTGTTGCTCAGGTTCAATACGAAATCTGTGCAACCTGTGGAAGGGGCATTATGTTGGCGACGAAATTGACGGGATTCATTAATTAAAGTATTGAACTTACGTTTCTGTCGGGCACAATAACGATCTGATTCTCTGACGGCCTGGTAGCATAAAGTATTGATTACATTGGCGTAAATAGGATCGAGAATCAGAGCCTTAAGGTCGACTAGCAAAGCAGCGTGCTTCAGCTGCTTTGCTCGCTGAAGCACGCTGTATGTCACAGTGGAGGCAGCCAATCCATATGCGCAGAGTCTTGAAGCCGAAGTTCCGACAGGCACGTTGCATACACTCATTAGAAAAACGGTGGTTTGTACCGAAATCCTTTCGGGATAATCTTGTTTGCTTTGCATCTGTGAGCAAACCTCAGGTGTTGTCTGCCACGGGCTATAAAGATGAAATCCTTCTGTAGTCTCACAACCATATCGTATGTTGGTTGGCCAAGAATAGTCCAAATATGGTGAAAGAGGCCTATGCGCTCCGGATTCATATTATTGAAATGAAAAAATTATAATTCCTCAGAGTGGTTTAATACTAGAACATACATACAAAGAATGGTTAATATTCAAAAGAGCTTTCGGCTGAGTAGACAGCCTTCTGTGACGTGCCTGTCGGTGCAAGTCACCACCATACGTCACAGCCACAAACTTCAACCTCAAACAATTAGCCACGCGCCTCACGCACCAACTTGGCAGTGCACATCTCCATTCTAACTGTCATTTAATATATTTTCTGTTTAACTGAAGAAGGCTGTCTACTCAGCCGAAAGCTCTTTTATATATTAACCGTTCTTTGTATGTATGTTCTAGTATTAAACCGCTCTGAGGAATTATAATTTTTTCATTTCAATAACACTAAAAAGAGTTGTTGTGACTGTGAAACTGTTAGCTTCATTAGGGTTGGGATTTCGAGGGCATGATAGTAATGCAGGAAATTTTATGAGTTGCTTAGAATACTTAGGTAATTTTGATATGTTTTTGAAAACCCACTGAGAAACTTATGGTAAATGTGGTAAAGGACAGGTGAATTATCTTTCTAATACTACGTGTGACAGTTACACGTAGTATTAGAAAGTATGAATTAAATCATACGTAGTATTAAATGTATGAATTCATCACGCTATGACGAATTCATACATTTAATGGATGCTAACATAAGAAATGCAATTATTAATGAAATCAAACAGGCTAAATATTTTTCACTTATTGTTAACTCTACTCATGACATAAGTCACACAGATCAATTATCATTTATTATACAATATGTAGATAAAGAAAATAAAATTCAGGAACGTTTCTTGTCTTTCCTACATATTGAAAAGCATGATGCTAGCTACTTAGAAAATATTATAACTTCAAAATTAACGGAATATGGTTTAGATATCCAAAACTGTCGAGGACAATCTTATGACAATGCAGCCAACATGTCCGGGATATACAACGGGTTACAAGCAAAGATTAAGAGCCATAGTAAAACTGCATTTTATGTCCCTTGTGCGGCTCATAGCCTAAATTTAGTGGGAAATTCTGCTGCAGAAGGTTGTCCAAAAGCACTCCATTTCTTCGATTTTATTCAAAATTTATTTGTATTTTTCTCTTCTCCTACAAAGAGATGGGATATTTTAATGAAAGTAACTACAAAAGGAAATGTAACATTAAAAAAAAAATTGTTCTACAAGATGGTCCTCAAGAGCAGATGCAATTTTAGCTGTTAAGATGAATTTTTTGGCCATAAAAGAATCTTTATTTAAAATTTTTGAAGATTGTAATGAAAAACCTGTAACAAAATTAGAAGCAAAAAAGCTATATGAAAACTTTGAAGATTTTGAAACAACACTTTTACTTTTCATTTGGAATGCAATTCTACAAAGATTGAATGCAACTAGTAAAAGTCTTCAAAATAAAATTTCTGATTTACACAATGCCATAAATCATTTAAAATTGTTATCTTTGTACATATCAGAAGACATTCGAAACAACAATGAATTTTTTGATACTATAGAGTCAGAATGTTTTGCATTAACAAACAATACAAATTATGAGTCAGACAAAGGGAGAAAATGCAAAAGAAAATTACATTTTGATGAGAAAAGGGAAGGAGATTAGGATGTGCAATTGGCAGACAAACAACGATTTACAGTGAATTGTTTGAATGTTATCTGCAATCAGTTGGTATCAGACATTCAAAGACGTGTTGAGGCTTATGAAAATATTTTAAATTATTTTGCCATATTAATAAATATCAACTTAAAAGAAGTTTCACCAAATGAGTATGATGAATGTATTTTAAATTTAATAAATACGTATTCAAACGACATTGACATTAGTATTTTTAAGGAAGGACTTACCTACTTTGTACATTTTGCAAAAAATTAAAATTTTAATTCTCCTTTATTAATGTATAAAGCCATTCAAGAAGGGCTAGTTTCTACGTTTTCTAATGTGGACATAATTTTAAAAATATATTTAACCATACCTGTTTCTAACACATTGGCAAAGCATTCTTTCAATGTACAGTACTTAAAAGAATTAAAAATTACAATTAGAAATTCTTTAGGCCAAGAAAAATTATGCAATTTGTCAATATTATGCATTGAAAATGACATTACTAGTGGGGTTGATAATGAGCTGATTGATAATTTTGCAGCAAAAAATCACAGAAAATGAACATATAATAATGTTCTTAAAATTTTCATTCTAATTACAACTTTTATTAGGTAATTTATGTACTGTTAAGAATTGTTTTTATTTTTAATTTATAGAAAGTTTGTTTTCTTATATTAAATATATATTATTCTAATTATCGTTTAATTAATCTAGTTTATTATTTAATGCAATAAAAGTACTTAAATACTAAATGAGTTAATTTATGACTTTTTCTTGTGGATTATACTCAATCTATATATAAAAGTTCTTTATAAATGTCATACATGTAATTTTGTTTTATTTTTAATAAAATTATATCTACAATTATTATTTAGCTTTTTGCATGGGTAAGAGTATACCGGACGCGTGGGATTTCCCCCTGAAGAAAAATTCAACACTATACATGGAGGCCCCATGAAGCCATAATGCGCCGCTGTCTGTGATAATATTTTGATCCCAGATCATGATCTACTATACTGATGAGTTCACCAGCAATCTTCATGTGGCTATTGCACTGTTACTGCATCAGCATATTTGGTATGACAACTACTAACTAACTTTCTCTGTAATTATCTCTACCATTTAACAACAAAGTACATAACTTTGTGCACTTATCTTACTTACTTTGCATTTGTAATTTTGTTTATCTGCCAGGAGACCATATTGCCTTTCCTGTCTGTGACAGAGCTTGAGTTTAAGCTCTTTAAAAAAAATTACTACATTATCCACAAGTGACCTATAGTGACTAATATTGTTTTTAGTCAAATAACATCAGCCAACAGGTGAATCTGGACATTACTGGGTGATGTTATTTGATTAAAAATAATATTAATTACTTTAGGTTAATTCATAGATAATGTAATCATTTCTGAAGAGTCTAAATGCAAGCTCTTCACAAGGGGAAAAATATGGTCCTCCATCTAGAGAGAGAAATACAGAACACAGTGTAAGCATTATATTTCAAATTTTGAAATAGTTTGAGAAAAATTGAGAAAATTTTGAAATTATAGCCTGCTTTTTTATTCAGACTTTGTCTGAATTTGTGGTAGAAAGGTGGTGATATTGTGCTCCACTAACAAAGTGAACTGTTTTGTCCTTGCTCGAATTCTGCATCCCATTTCACCTTAGCAATGTTGGGGGCATTGCAATTTTCTAGTGTCATTCTTTTCAAACCACCCAATCACAATCCTTTCCTTAGTAGCACCTGGAGTAGTACTGAGCTGAAAGATATAATGGCTACTTTGATAAAGCTGTCATGATACAGGGTACACAGAATTGTCCCAAACATCAATTATGAAGCAGAACTTATGGTTCCATGCAACCAATGGATCTAGTCTATACCACGAGAAACACCCTGAGAGAATGACTCAGGGTATGCCTCCTCTATCCAACAACACATGCAGGTAATAAGCAATCTTCAACATCCTCCAACCCCAAACTCATCCACAGTTCAAGTTTGGTATACTTTTTATTATCATTATTATCAAAAGGCTGAGGGTTGTAGCCCTTCCATGGTGTGATGACTGGAGAATGAGACGACCAAAATCTGCACCTTATTATCCTTTCAGTGCAGACACCAAAAAGTGTATTTGTTGAATACATTGAATGGAAGGAAGTTTAGTGAGCTGTAGTCACTACCAGCTTGAAACTTCGGACTTCAATTTCTGCAATATGTTGCCAACAGACAACCCTTAGAGATGATATCAAAGCAACAGAATGACAGCACCTAAGATAATAAACAATAAAATGCACAGTATCTAAGATAATACCCAAGCAATGAAATGCATAGCACTTATGATGAAACCTTAGCAATGAAATGCACAAACATTTTCCATCATAACATCCAACTATTATTCCTACTGAAATTGTATGGGTGCTCTTTCCATGTACTTATCATTTGGCATACATGTTAAAAAGAATTTTGGACTAAATGGCACTCACCTTTAAAAGTCAAAATATTTAAATATTTTGCAGTCATCCATAATTTCCTGCAATTAGGATACCTGGTGACTTTTAATCAAGAGTATGAATTAACTGTGGTCTGATGAAATGCCATGTAATCAAATCAACACTTTTAGCAAAATTTCTTTAAGTGGTATAAGGAAAATATCAATTTCCTTATTCATCAGTATATATTTTGTTATTCAAATTCTAAAAAAATTAGTATCACTTTTTCTTTCATACAATACGGACTTCTGAAACAACTAATCTGAAAATCTAAGAGTTTGTTACCACAAGAAACGACCTTTTTTAATAAAGCAAATATCTCAGCATTACTGATATTCCAGTTAGAAACAAATATTTTGCTTAATTCCTAATACAGTGAAATCTCTCTTAATGTACACCTGACTAAAAGGGACAACTCTTGTTGTGGATACTCAGGTCATGGCCAGAAATATTAGAAATTACATGTTAGATTATCTTGCCATATGAGCCACTTTCAAGGGAAATTGACACATGCATTTTGGTTGGTCAACAGGCATTCTCAATGAAGGCAAGTGAAGTTCAAGGTTATTACAGTAATGCTAATAAATTATACTTGCAATGGTCATGGATTACTTAGGGAATAAATAGCATAATACATCATTAATGTGCGCACCACTGCTGATAAGGAATGTTTATGTGTTTAATGCAGTTCACTGTTGCACATCACTTAACAAGTCAATAAAATTGCCAAACTGAGAAATGCTGTTTATAGGATTAAAAAAAAAAAAAAAAAGCCAGTACACCATAACAAGTCTGTGTACAGGATTCAGTTTGTGGTTGTACTTACAAAAAAAGGATTTTTCTGCAGTGTCTACAAACACAGGCATCTACAAACCTTTACAAAAGTAAAACATTACTGCGTGAGAAGGATACATGATACAAATCTGAAATTGCTTCCAAGTTAGAGAAGATTTCTTCAAGTTTTTATTCACCAACCACAGGAAAACTAAGCACTACAGTAGATGTCAGCATAATCAATAATTGTGGGTAATCAATGGACACTGCTCTTTGTGGACTGACGTTATTAGTGAAGTCCCTCAGGGTTCAGTGTTGGGCCCATTGTTGTTTTCTATATTTATAAATGATATTGGATGATGGTATATCAGGCTTAATGCCCAAGTTTGCAGACAATACGAAGGTTGGCAGGGTTGTTAATGACAGTACACTGCTGCAACAGGATCTAGAAAAGTTGAGCAGATGGGCTGAGAGGTGGCAAATGAAGTTTAACATTGACAAATGTAAAGTACTACATATGGGAAGCAGTAATCCCAGAGTAACGTATCAACTCTGTGGTACCACTGACAGTGGTAGAGAATGAAAAGGACCTGGGGTAATTGTGCAGGCAGATATGAAGTTTTCTGAGCAGTACAGACAGTCTGCAAGAGTAGCTCATGGTCTTGTCAATGATATACAGGAATTTTTCTAGCAGGGATAAGGAGGTGATTATCCCCTTGTATAAGGCAATGGTCAGGCCACACCTTGAGTACTGTATACAGGTCTGGAGGCCTCATTTTAAGAAAGATGCAGAGCTGTTGGAACAAGTACAGAAAAGGGCAACAAGATTAATGAACAGAACAAAGGGTTGCTCTTACGAAGAAAGGCCGAAGTTTTGCAAATTACAATTTCTGGAGACTAGGCACCTGCAAGGTGATCTGATTGAGGTATATAAGGCCTTTAAACTCCACGGGCTCACATCTGGTGAGTATGGGCTTGGCAAACCCAGGGTTCTCAGCTGGATTTCATCATTCTTTTCTTTCTTGGTGATTCCTTTCTACTTCTCTCTCTCAGGGTAACTCGGGATTTTTTTTTTTTTTTGGTTGGTGCAGCATAAGCCTCAGGCTTCCTTGCATCATAGGGCTAATAATAATAATAATAATAATAATGGATCGAGCAAGCTCAATGCTAATGGGATTCTTCCTCTTGCTCAGATTACTCACCTGAGGGAGCATAAATTCAAATTGAGGAAAGACAATTGTAGAATAGATGTGCGGAAATCTCCTTTAGCCAGTGGTGGTTGATAGTTGGAACAAAGTTCCATCTGTTGTAGTGGAGGTCAGCAACTTAAGTAAGTTCAAAGCAGAACTAGACAAACATTTGTAGTGAATGGATGAGTGAAATGGGAAAGGTGTTTTTTTTGGGTGATGATATATATGCTTGCTTTCTTGCATCATATGATATATATGCTTGCTTTCATGGCTTCTGTGATTTTTGCTTTAAAATTTTTTCATAATTCAAATGTATTTGCCATCCCTCAGCAATCCGCCCCATTCTAGTTTCTTTAAAAGTTTTTCCTCCAACTTATTTCAATCAATCTGGGCAGATTAAGGTCACCCATAATAAGACATTCACTTGCTTTCCCATTCCACCTGGTGTAAATATTCTTGTCATATTCTTTCACAATTTTCTGGTCTGTAGATAACTCCCACTCCACTGTTCCTTTACTTCTAACTCACACAACACAGATTTTAAGCTGGCAGATGTAAGTTCAGACTCAGGAAAAGCTCTTCTCGTGCTTAGGCTGCTTTTGATAAGAAACATGACCCTTCATCTTCTTCTGTCTTCCCCATCTTTCCTAAATGCATTATACATAATGTAGTGGAACTTGTCATCATTTATATTTATATAATATTTAAAATATTATATTTCCGGGTGGCACCACTTCTCTGTTAGCCCTATCACATCAGCATTAGTTGTCCTACCCAGGAGTTCATATTCAGCCATTTTATTGACAACACTCCTGACATTACTTTAGATGCAGTTGAGATTAAGTAATCTTCTATAGTTTGCTAGCCTCACAAATCCCTCGAAGCTATTTAGGTTTGTATCCTAAGCCATATCTTCCCTCTCATTTGAAACCTTGCTACCCTCAGAACATCCTATTGGTTGAAGTGGCAACGAACAAGAATTAATTCATGAAGTGACTGCAAGCATTACTTTAACACATATCATTAGATAAACTTGGATCTAAATTACCCTTCTTCCCCCTAACTAGCTATTTCCCTGAACCCTTAGGGTATCCTCAATGATACTGGCAAAAATCCTCATACCACCTTTGTTCAAATGAATGCCATCTCTACAAACTAGATTCCTATTACCTACAAATGTAGGCCACGCTGATACCCCCCCCCCCTAGAACCTTGCAGATTCTCTCAAGTTAATCCACACGGCTTTCAGCATATGATCCCTTCTATTGCCTTGGGTAGAACTGCATATGCACCCATTGTGACCTAACTCATGACATTTTCTCAGCATAGTTCTATATTTCTCCTACAGATGGTCAAGTTGTGTACACTTAAATTGTTAGTCCTCAAATTGGGTTCTAGCTCATTAAGGGTGGAGGGGGGGGGTTATCCTATTACATAAAAAAAATTGTGACATAAAACAATATAGACTAAAACTAATAAGCTATTTTGTTATTCATAATGAAACTGAAATTGCCAAAATTAAATCCTTTAAAAAAAAAAGCCATTTATATTCCTTTTTTACTAGAAGCTAAAAAAAACCTTGTTTGTACTTCAGTACAACCACCAGGTCAGAAGAGTTTAAAAAAAATAATAATAAAACTGTTAATCATATTCAGTAGTCACAGAGGCTTGAACCATGGTCCACTCGAAGAGCATGTGCTACTGCAATTTTGGTACCAAACATTGTGTTAACTAAATGTTGTGTTATTTATTAAAAGCTAATTAATGGAAAGACATATGTACAATGTAAACACACACACACACACACACACACACACACACACACACACACACACACACACACACACACACACACACACACACACACACACACACACACACACACAAAATCAATAACAAAAATAAAGCTTTCTGTTTTTGAATACACTGTAAACTCTAAACCAAAGAAGGAATAAATTACAAGTAAATTTCTTTGAGGACTATAAAAAGAGATTAAGTACCTGGTAGCAAGCAGCAGTTTACTCACCACATTTTTGTTTGGCTCAAGTGATACCCACTTGAAGCAAAAATAATGCATATTACCTTAATTGTTTGTTTTTCATGGGCAAAGGGAACAAAATACACAGGAATTGCAACTTTCTTACATGATACTGCTCTGTATTGAAAAATAAGAAATTATTTGAAATTTTTTGTATGATTCCAAATTTTTTGAAATCATGCAAAAGTATACATCCCTTACTGAGACAGTTTTGTCTCCTTTTCCACTTAAAAGCACATACAGTAAAGAGAAAAGGTCTCAGAAAGATATGTGTACTTTTACCTGATAAAAAAAAATCGTTTGTTTCTATTTTAATGCACAGCAGTGTTCTGTGAACAGATTTTATTCATTATTTATTACAATATGTATAATATAATTAATGCCTACTTTTCTTCATTAAAGAAGATAGTGAAAACGATGTCTATCAGTGGATACTTTCATATTTTCTCTGAATTTTTCTTCTTTCCATATATACTTTCCTTTAAAATAACCTCACAAGCAAAATTCATGGAGTAATGTCTGGAGAATGAAGTGACCATAATCCGTGACTTATCATCCTTTCAGTGCAGACACCAAAAAGTGCATTTGATGAATACATTGAATGGAAGGAGGATTTTTGGGCCTTCTTTTTATAACTCATCAAGTTATTTATCTTTGTAATTAACACAGGCTCAATAGTCCTCCTTCCATTACTTTAATAACATTACTTTTACATTATGAAGAAGAACAAATGCAAAAGTTGTAGGTTTTATAAGCTTCAGTTATTCTGGCTGTTCATCTCTCCATTCAAATAAAACCATGCCATATCAGGATAAAACACACTAGATAATATAGTTTGAGAAGGATATTACATGGTGGCTTTCTATGAAATCTAAATTTCTATAATGACCAACTATTAACTAAATTCTTATACATTAAGGTCACGTTTCAGGAACCTTGCTGGAACCCATCCTCAGACCATACATAAACTGTTTCCAGCCTCTTGCTTGCTGAATGTCAATGTAGAATGTGCACTGAGACATTCAGCAAGAAGGAGGCTGGCAAGAGTCTATGTATGGTCTGAGGATGGGTTCCAGCAAGGTTCCTGAAACATTACCTTAATGTATAGAGATTTAGTTAATAGCAAAATAATATTCACAATAATATTCTCAAAATTCACGAGGTATAAGAGTGGTCATTATAGAAATCTAGATATACTGGATAAATTTCTCTATCGCTGTCTGAAGGAACTATTTGCAGATATGCACCCTGGATAAGGGATCTTGTGGCAATCGTTGTTTTGTAGGACAACAGTTTTAAAAATTTTGCCTCTTTTAATACTTGCTGGTCTCACTTCAGTTTACAGTCTTATAATGTGTCTTTGATTCTCTGTTTAGTATTAATATTAATAGTGGCAAATGATGCAAGAAAGCAAAGTTAAACAGCATCAGTAAAAAAAAAAAAAAAAGGCATTTCACCTAGCCATCCCCAGTTTTTCTAGGACTAGGTCTAGATCTTCCTTGAATTTATTCAAATTATTCACTTTCACAACAACGGATGGAAGCTTGTTCCAACAATCAATGACCTATTAGCTGAAGGAAAGCTTCCACACAACTATTCCACAACTGTCTTTCCTTAATTTGAAACTATGTCCCCTCAGGTTCTTAATCTGAGTAAGCAGAAGAATCCCATCAGCATTGGGCCTGCTCAAGCCATTAAAAGCCTTAAACAGCTCAATCAGACCACCTCACAGGCACCTAGTCTCCAGACACTGTGATTTGCAGAACTGAAGCCTTTCTTGGTAAGAGCATCCCCACCATTTGTTCCCTCACCAATATTGTTGCCCTTCTCTGTACCACTTCCAGCAGTTCTATATCATTCCTAAAATGAGGCCTCCAGACCTGTGTGCAGTATTCAAGATATGGCCAGACCACTGTGTTATACAATGGGAATATCAATTCCTTATCCCTGATAGCAAAGTTCCTGTATATCATTGAAAAACCCCACGAGCTCTCCTGGAAGCCTGTCAGAATTGATCAGAAAACTTCATATCTGATTGCACAATTACCCCTAGGTCTTTTTCATTCTCCACTACCATGAGTATAGTATCTCACAATTGACACTTTACTCTGGGATTACTGCTACCAATATGCAGCACTTTGCATTTGTCAACGTTAAATTTTAATTGCCATTTATCAGTCCAAATGCTGAATTTTTCTGGATCTTGTTGCAATAACCTACCGCCTCCGTAGCCGGGTGGGCAGGAGCGGGAGTGCAGTACCACACGCTCTTTGAGTAGACCGGGGTTCAAGCCCCTGATTGCTGAATACGGTCGATCTGCCAACCCGCACTGGACCAGCGTGGCAGATTATGGTCCATTTCCCTCAGCATGAATTGTTGAGGAGGCTTCCATCCTGCAGTGGGTTGATAATGGCTGCACTTTACTTTTTTTACCGTTATTACTGTCAATAAACACCCTACCTGCTAGGCGCATTATAGCCTAAGCTGCTCTTGCGCCAATAGCGTGCAAATAACAACACCCTACCAACCTTTGTACCATCTGCAAACTTAAGACATTAAGCCTGATATACCTTCATCATCATTAATAAATACAGAAACCAACAATGGACCCAGCATCAAAACCGGTGGGACTCTACTAATAACATTAGTCCACGAAGAGCAGTATCCATTAACAACCATTCTCTACCTTCTCCCACTCAACCATCCCTTTATCCATAGCAATAATTTTCCCTTAATGCCAAACTATTCCAATTTTTAGAGCAGCCTTTTACGTGGCACAGTATCAAAAGCTTTCCTGAAATTCAAATATATGATATAAAAATTATTTTATCCATCCAGTTTCTTTGTCACTGCATCATAGTATCCAATCAAATTAGTCAGACAAGATCTTCCCTTAACAAACCCATGCTGTCTGAAGTATAAATGCTCTGTTCTCTAGATGGTGCTGCATGAATTTTTTAACCATGACTCCATTATTTTTCCTGGAACAGAAATTAAGCTAACAGGTCTGTAATTACTCATATTACCCTTTGATCCCCCTTTGTGAATTGGGGATATATTTGCAAATCTCCAGTCCACAGGAACTTCCTCTGAATCCAAAGATGCTCTCATAATTATGGCTAAGGTTTTACTTACTTTCTTTGCTGCTCCTTTAATATAATTAGACAGATTCCATCCACCTCAGGTGCCTTTTTAAAGTTTAATCTCAACAATTTCTCTTCCACTTTTTTCTCAGTTATCAGAAAATTGTTTAGCTCCCTGTCAGAGTTTGAACTGCAAATACAAGAACCTACTATCATAGAAATAGTGTTCAATCTAATTATTTTTCAACCAAACCATAACCCTCAAATAGACTCAGCAATAACCTTAATGAAATTAAAACCAAATCACTTAAATTGTTATTGCATGAAGCTTTAGCTATTGAATGGTTCTGTCAGAGCTCTGTAAAATGTGATTCTCAATACGAAACTACCAGCCAACCTTTCGCCAATATGGAGTTTAACACATAAGCATCTGCTATTTGACTGTAACATCTATTTGGATATTAGACGCGAGCTACAAATCCTAACTGGGATATATTATTTGATCAATTTGGCTCAGTTCTTACAGAGTAAGGATACTTTTATGCCTTTATCTGAATATGCAGATAAGCTGTTTAAAAGAAGAAAATGTATAATGAATAGAGATATATCTAAAATTACTAACACAATTGTGGTCCATTACTTAATTAGTATGTATGTATGTGGGTTCTAAGATTAACAGAAGACAATGATAAGATATCGAGCTGGTTGTTTCACGAATGGAATATTGTATATAGTTGTAAATAATCTTTGGACCAAAATTAAAGGTGGGTGTGTCTGCCCAGATTAGCAATTCTGGATTAAAACTTGGAAATTGTATTGACGATATATTGAATGTATTTATGCGTTAAGACTGTCAAATTCCTTTGGTGGGAATTTGATTTCTGGAGATATAGTTTTTAATTTCTGTAATTTCATTTTTAAATTTAATTGGTGGTGCTGGAACTATACTTTGCTGAACTGGCAGTGATTGAATTAATGTTTTGCTTTATTTAAAAATGTCAAACTACAATCCTAGCAATATTAGGGTTGAATCAGATGGATGATTGGCTTGATTGTTTTCAACAGTGTTAGGTTATTGAGAACATATTATGTTTCTTGAATTTGGATTGCACTGCTGATACTTAGCTACCCTATAGGAGACTTGGTATGTACTATGTACATGGTTGGATTCCTCTATCATGTATATGACATTGGCTCACAGAAATATTGTAGGAATTGTTGATAGGTTTGTTCCAAACTGTTGATCTGGCAGTTGTGGATCCTTGGGTCTCTGGATCTAGCTTAATGTGAGAAATAAATGTTTTTACTCATTTGGTCTCGAGTTGATTGTATGGTTTATGCTGTGCATTTATGTTCTCTTTTAGGTGTATGTGTTTTAGTTAACCTACTTGATAGGGCTAATTAAAATGTATCCTCTAAAATGGATGGAGTTTAGATGATAAAGCAAATATAATCATTGTTGCTTCATTGTAGAACGGTAGAGTTTTCTTTACTGACCTATTAGTGTTATAACTGATGGCTTGTGTCTGATTACTTCTTCGCATGCAGGGGTGAAAATACCCTTCCTGCAAGAGATAAATTAACTTAATCTCCAAAAACGATTGGAGATTTTGAAAGCCAAATTTGGTATTAAATTATTTGCTGTAAATAGTGATTTGGCTATTCTTCTCTAGTTGAGAGAAATGTTAAATTGATGATGGTTTTGTAGATAATGTGTATATTAGTTTTACTATTGATCTGGTTGTGTGGCCTTACCAATTTGCTTAAGTTTTGTCCACTAGTGTCTTATTATTCTTTATTCCTTAAACCCTTACTTTCTTCCTCTTGTGGGAATACATATTTCTTTCATCCCCATGCTTTTCTTCTCTTTCCCATCCATTCCCTTATCCCCTACTTCTCACACAATATGTTTCCATCTTTTTTCATTTTTCTTATTTATTGGGATAACAAGTTTTCTTGTTATTCCACTAAGAGTCTTTGCCTGATAGTAGTCCCTGGCACGCCTCCATGTGAGTTGGGGGCAGTGGGCCAAGTGTTCACTGTCCTCTGGCTGCGAAGTTTCCAGGTGCCGGCACTCAACATAACACACACACACAAACTTTCCACATCAGCACTTATTCACTTTGGTGTATTTGCTTTTCAGATGCTACTGTGGCACATACAGAAACCCTGGAGACTGCCTCAAAAAAAAAAAAAAAAAGATAGATTCAAGAATACCTAGAATTTTCTATATACATTTTACTCCCCATATTCAAATTCTGCATTCCTTATATCTGAGTGTCACCATGTCTCTGATATCCCAACAATGTTCTGTATTTGATTTCAACACATTATATTCTATTTATCAAATTAATTACTCCTTTCAACAATTAATGAAGACACAATGAATGTAAAATTAAATTAATTTTAAATTCAGTTCCCTCCATTATACCAAAGTAAAGACTAATACAGGACTAGAGCTATTTTTCCCTGGTATGGGTGTACTGTGTACATATGATACACATGACACAAAAAGAAAATGAGAAAGAGAGAAGGGGATATAAAGAAAAACTTACTGTTGTAGGACACCCAGATACAACTCCTAAGGCTTCAACATTTTTATTGAGATCTTTTATTTCTGTGTCAATCTGTACATCTTTAATGCAGCCTTCGAAATCAATGTTGGTTATTTCTCTGAAAATTAATATGACAAATTATTTTTATCAGCAGAATAATTCATATGAAAACTAAATATATAAGGGAAGTAAAATTAAAACAAATAAAAATGAACAAAATAATAACAAGATAATAATATTTGGGTAAACAACAGATTGCAGGATAATGCAATAGTGTTAAAACTAAGTCTGCAATACTTACAGCAGAATTTGTTTACTGGAAGACTTGCAAATGTAGGTTTAACACATTTACATTTAAATATCTGGTAAATGTGTCTTTTTAATCACCAAATAATTTTTGCAACAGAGGGTTTTATTAAGTTGGTTTCAAAGGTAACTTGTCAACAGGAGAGACTGCTTCTATAGGGATGGGAAACATGCATTGCTCCCTTTCCTAACTAGAAAGGTAGCAAGAATATTTGCTGATGCTATCAAGACAATGTTAGGTGGGTTGGAAAACTGGTGGTTCGGATGGATTGACAGACAAATAGATTAACAGCAGATGCACACAGAGGTGAAAATGATTTCAGAACAGCTTCTATTGGATGAGTAGCAGCCTGGAAAGCAAAGTGCTGGGAGTCATCATGGAAAAAGTAAATACATGGAATGAGATAGGGTAACTAAGAGTAAAAACAGGCACATGTATACTTGCACATACACCAATGCTAGGAGTATAGTAAATAAATTAGATGAATGTGAAGTGCTCGTCAAGACATCGAAGTGTACTCATCTCATCAAAGGTGGATATTGTTAGGATATCAGAGATCTGGTGTCAAACAGATATAAGGAATGCAGAATTTGAATTTGATGAGAACAATGTGTATAGAAAGGGCAAACAGAATAGGAAGGGAGGAGAGGGTATGCTGTTAGTTAAGAAACACATAAAATCTAAGGCAGTGCGCATTAAGTTGATATAAGCAGCCAGTGCTTGTTTGTTTGTTATTTGGATTTTAGGAGCATTAGCAACTAAGGCCATATTGCTCCGGGATATGCGGTGGTCATTCCCTGACCTTTCCGCATCCTCCGTATTTGGTGGTGACGGGCTCGAACCTCGGTCTAATCAAGAAGCGTGTGCTACGCACTGCTGCTCCTTCCCACCTGGCTACGGAGGCGCCCCAGCCAGTGCAATGTTAAGTCAGTTTGGTGTGACATAAGCCTGGGAAAGCAAAAATGAGAATACGTGTGTGTTATAGGCTTAATGAATCTGAGGAGTACAATGAACAGTTGTGCAGAGAAATAGAGTGGGCTAGTAAATCAGAATGTCTTGTTATGGGGGATTTTATCTTTCCATATTGACTGGGGCTTGTTGTTTGGTCACTTGCATGCTAGAAGACTTTTGTGGATTTATTGGAGGATTGCTTTCTATAGCAACATGTTTGAGGGGCAACCAGAGGGAGTAATATTCTTGATCTGATTATCAGCAGTGTTTACTCATGCATTAAGAATCTGCAGATAAAGGAAACACTAGGTGGAAGTGATCACAGTGTACTGATGTGGGATTTACTTGTAACTATAATCAGGTGTAAAAGGGTTTCTGCTTTTGTAAAGGTGACTACAGTGGTCTCAGACAGTGTTTAAATTCTATATAGTGGTACCAACTGATGATGTTACCAATGGCAAATTCTAAATGGGAAGCATTCAAGGAATTAATCTTGGCAGATACTAAACTTTTCATACCACTAAGAAATACTGATCAAGGTTTAGGCCTAAATGGATGTCATATGAACTAACAAGACTTGTGGCAGAGAAGGAAAATGCATGGGAATGCACAAAAATTATCAAATAACACAGAAGCCAACGGGAGATATAAGCTAGTCTGTAATCAAGTCACAAAGGAGGTTAGGCAAGCAAAGGCAGATTAAGAGAAATCCTTGACAAAGAATGCAAAGAAAAACAATAAAGGCTTCTGTTTATATATAAATGCTAGAAGGAAGGGGACGAATTGGAGTGGTCCATTTGATATCAATGGTTCTACTGCGAATGAATCTGCTCAGGTAGCTAACAATTTGAATGAGTATTTTGTATCTACATTCACACACGCGGAATTCTGTAGGTAAGTGGAGGCCAGAAGTTTATCAAACTCTAACAGGGAGCCAAATGATTTTGTAATAACTCAGAGAAAAGTGGAGGAAAAATTGTTGAAGTTAAGCATAAAAACGGCACCTGAAGTGGATGGGATCTATCCAGTTATATTAAATGGGGCGGTAAAGGAAGTAAGCAAACCTTTGACCATAATTATGAGAGCATCCTTAGATTCTGGGGCGGTTCCAATGGAATAGAGATGTGCAAATGTATCCGAATTCACAAAGGGGAATCAAAAGGTGAAACAGACAATTACAGACATGTTAGTTTAACTTCTGTTCTGGGAGAAAATAGAGATGTGCAAATGTATCCCCAATTCACAAAGGGGAATCAAAAGGTGAAATGAGCAATTACAGACATGTTAGTTTAACTTCTGTTCTGGGGAAAATATTTGAGTCATTAGTTAAAGAAGCATTGCAGGATCATCTAGAGAAGACTGCAGTAATAGTTCAGACACAGCATGGGTTTGTTAAGGGGAAGTCTTGTCTGACTAATTTGATTGGATATGTTGTGGGCACAAAGGAACTGAATGCAAAAAATAAATTTGATATGATATACTTGGATTTCAGAAAGGCTTTTCATACTGCTGCACATGGATGACTGCTGTATAAATTTGAGCAGTGTGGCATTGGAGGAAAATTGCTACTATGGATAAAGGGATGGTTGAGTGGGAGAAGACTGAGAGTGGTAATCAATGTACACTGCTCTTCGTGAACTAATGTTATTAATGGAGTTTCCCAGGGTTCTGTGTTGGGCCGATTGTTGGTTTTCATATTTATTAATGATACTGATGAAGGTATATCAGACTTAATGTCCAAGTTTACAGATGATATGAAGGTTGGCATATGACAGTATGCTACTGCAATGGGAACTAGAAAAGTTTGGCAGATGGGCTGAGAGGAGGCAAGTGAAGTTTAACATTGACAAATGCAAAGTACTACATATGGGTAGCAGTAACTCCAGAGTAACATACCAACTGTGTGGCACTACACTCAGGGTAGCGGAGAATGAAAAAGACCTGTGGGTAATTGTGCAGTCAGATATGAAGTTTTCTAAGCAGTGAAGACAGGCTGCTAGAGCAGGTTATGGGGTCTTTTCAATGATATACAGGAATTTTGCTAGTAGGGATATGGATATGATTATCTCTTTGTATAAGGCATTGGTCAGGCTACACCTTGAGTATTGCATACAGGTCTGGAGCCCTCATTTTAGGAAGGATGTAGAGCTGCTGGAATGAGTACAGAAAAGGGCAATGAGATTGGTGAGGGGAACGAAGGGTTGCTCTTAACAGGAAAGGTTTAAGTCTGCAAATTGCATTGTCCGGAGACTAGGCACTTCTGGGGTGATCTGTTTGAGGTGTATAAGGTCTTGAATGGTTTGAGAAGGTTCAATGCTGATGGGATTCTTCCTCTTGCTCAGCTTACACATTTGATAAGGCATACATTCAAATTGAGGAAAGATGTAGAATAGAATTGTGGAAATTTGCCTTTAGCCATCAGGTGGCTGATTGTTAGAACAAATTTCCATCTGTCACTGTGGAATTTGTTAGTTTAAATTAATTCAAAGAAGAACTGGACAAACTGGACGAGGCAATGTTAGGTGGGTCGGAAAACTGCTAGATTGGGGGGATACAAGGACTAATAGATTAACAGTAGCCACTGGCAGAGGTGAAAGTGATTCTTGCACTGCTTCTATTGGAATGAGCCGCAGCCTGGAAAATAAGATGCAGGATATTTCAGAGACTGCTGGGAATCATTGGGGTACAAGTAAACACATGGGTTGTGTTAGGGTAGCTAAGAAAAAGAACAGGTGCATGTATACTTGTGTGTACACCAATGCTAGGAGTTTAGTAAATAAATTTGATGAATTTGAGGTATTGCTCAAAACATCAAAGGCAGATATTGTGGGGATTTCAGAGACGTGGTGTCACACAGATATAAGAAATGCAGAACTGGAATTTGGGGAGTACAATGTCTACAGAAAGGATAGACAGGATAGGAAGGGAGGAGGGGTTATGCTATTAGTTAAAAAACACATAAAATCCAAGGAAGTGAAGCCAGTCGACATCGCTGGACAGTGCAGTGTCGAGTCAGTTTGGTGTGACATAAGCATTGGGAGATCAAAATTGAGAGTAGGAGTGTGCTATAGGCCTAATGACTCTGATGAGTATAATAAGAAACTGTTCGGAGAAATAGAGTGGGCCAGTAAATCAGAGAGTCTTATAATGGGGGATTTTAATTTCCCAGATATTGACTGGAATTTGGGGGCTGGTCACTCACACAGTAGCAAGGCTTTTGTGGATTTATTGGATGATTGTTTTCTACATCAGCATGTTCGGGAGGCAACTAGAGGGAGTAATACTCTTGATTTGATTATCAGTAGTGATTCTTCATGCATTAAGAATCTGCAGATAAATGAACCACTTGGTGGCAGTGATCACAGTGTGCTGAAGTGGGAGTTACTCAAAGAGGTAACTACCATTAGGGGTAAAGGGAAGGGGTATTGCTTTCGTAAAGGCGACTACAATGGACTGAGACAGTATTTAAATTCTATACAGTGGGATCAACTGATGATATTGCCAACAGCAAATTCAAAATGGGAAGCATTCAAAGAACTTATCGTGGAAGCTACTAGGCTTTACATACCAACTAAGAAATATTGTTCAAGGTTTAGGCCTAAATGGTTGTCAGATGAACTAATGAGGCATATGGCAGAGAAGAAAAATGCATGGGATACATACAAATTAACACGTGACACGGACGCCTATGATAGATACAAGTTGATCTGTAACCAAGTTACAAAGGAGGTTAGGCAGGCGAAGGCAGATTACGAGAGATCCTTGGCAAGGGATGCGAAGAAAAACAGCAAAGAGTTCTTTACTTATGTAAACTCTAGAAGGAAGGGGATGAATCAGATTGGTCCACTTGAGATCGATGGGTCAACTGTTGATGACCCTGCTCGGGTAGCTAACAAACTAAATGAATATTTTGCATCGACATTCACACATGAGGAGTTATTCAGCGAGGGGAATGCCAGAGGTGTATTCAACTCTAGCAGTAAGCTAGAGAATCTTGTAATAACTGAGAGCAAAGTGGAGGAGAAATTGTTGAAGATAAACACAAGAAAGGCACCTGGGGTGGATGGGATCTATCCAGTTATATTAAAGGAGGCAGCAAAGGAGGTAAGCAAACCCTTAGCCATAATTATGAGAGCTTCCTTGGACTCAGGGGAGGTACCCATTGACTGGAGATGTGCAAATGTGACCCCAATTCACAAAGGGGGATCAAAGGCTGACACAAGTAATTATAGACCTGTGAGTTTAACTTCTGTTCCCGGAAAATTAATGGAGGCACTGGTGAAAGAAGCACTGCAGGATCATCTAGACAAGACTTCAGTTATAGCTAGGACACAGCATGGTTTTGTTAAGGGGAAGTCTTGCCTGACCAATTTGATTGGATACTATGATGCAGTCACAAAAGAACTGGATGCAGGGAATAACTTTGATATTATATACTTGGATCTTAGAAAGGCTTTTGATACTGTTGCACATGGAAGACTGCTGCACAAATTGGAGCAGTGTGGCATTGGAGGCAAGTTGCTGCTATGGATAAAGGGGTGGTTGAGGGGGAGAAGACAGAGAGTGGTAATCAATGGACACTGCTCATCGTGGACTAATGTTATTAGTGGAGTCCCTCAGGGTTCAGTATTGGGGCCTTTATTGTTTTCTGTATTTATAAATGATATTGATGATGGTATATCAGGCTTAATGTCCAAGTTTGCAGACGATACGAAGGTTGGCAGGGTTGTCAAGGACACTACTGACACTATGCTGCTGCAACAGGATTTGGAAAGGTTGAGCAGATGGGCTTCGAGGTGGCAAATGAAGTTTAACATTGACAAATGTAAAGTACTACATATGGGAAACAGCAACCCCAGAGCAACGTATCAACTCTGTGGTACTACACTGACAGTGGTAGAGAATGAAAGGGACCTGGGGGTGGTGGTGCAGGCAGATATGAAGTTCTCTGAGCAGTGCAGACGAGCTGCAAGAGTAGCTCATGGTGTATTGTCAATGATATATAGGAATTTTTCTAGCAGGGATAAGGAGGTGATTATTCCCTTGTATAAGGCAATGGTCAGGCCACACCTAGAGTACTGTATACAGGCCTGGAGGCCTCATTTCAGGAAGGATGTAGAGCTGCTGGAACGAGTACAGAGAAGGGCAACTAGATTGGTGAATGGGACAAAGGGGTTCTCTTACGAAGAAAGGCTTAAGTTTTGCAAATTACAGTGTCTGGAAACTAGGCACCAGCGGGGTGATCTGATAGAGGTGTACAAAGCCTTGAATGGTTTGAGCATGCTCAATGCTGATGGGATTCTTCCTCTAGCTCAGAAAAATCACCTGAGAGGGCATAAATTCAAATTGAGGAAAGACAGATGTAGGATAGATGTGCGGAAATTTGCCTTTAGCCAGCGGGTGGTTGGTGGGTGGAACAGACTTCCATCCCTTGTCGTGGAAGTTGATAGCCTAAATAAGTTTAAGGCTCAGCTGGACAGGTATTTCGAACGAACAGAGGGGTGAAGTGGAAGTGGTTATTTTTATTTATTTATGTTACTTTTTTTTTTTTTTTTTTTTTTGGCTGATGCTGCATAAGCTTGCTTTCTTGCATCAAATGCCTCTACTAATGCTAATGCTAATGCTAACTTTTGGCATGAATGGATGGCGAAATGGGAATTTTTTTTTTTTTTTTTTTTTTTTTGGTTGATGCTGTATAAGCTTGCTTTCTTGCATCATATACTTCTACTAATGCTAATGCTAACTTCTGATATTAACTAAAAAAAAAAAAAAAAAAAGTTTTTTTGAAATAATATGGCACTTACAAAAACTTGTGATTTCCTGGATAACCACCAATGTATATATAATCTGTAGTACTTAGTTCAACTGCATTACCTGGAGATTTACCATTATCTACTTCTTCATCATCCACCTGAATTTAGAGAACATATTTAATTCAAACAACAAAAAAAACAGAAAAAAAAAAAAGAAATAATCAGGATAATTTGTAAGATTAATACAAGTTACAATTATAGGAACACTTATTTCTAAACAAAATGTTTAGTCATGATAATCAATTCTTTAATGACCTTACTCAGCCAAAATAAAGTTACTTTCAGAAGATGGCTGAAGTGATTTAAAATGAATGAATATACTTCTTTAGACCATACACTGTACAATGTAGAAAAACGAAAAAAAAAAAGTAAATTGATTATTTTTCAACTAGAAAAAAAAAAAAAACAATGTCATATTTTTATATGATAATCTGATGGGTGTGCAGGAGAATATTTGAATATTATCCTGCAAATTAAATTAAATATTATCCTGCAAATTAAACAAATTAAATCTATTGAAATAAGCAATTGAAAAAACTGAGATATATTGATAGGCTAAAAGTTAACTGCAGAATTAAAACATGGTATAATTTGAAAACAACTGCATGTATTGCATGTTAATGAGTTTATTTTGAAGTTTGAACACAATAACAATTATTGCATAAATTTTTACAATGCATATTATGGAAATAGGAGTTTCTCAAATTGTGGTATTATGCCCCTCTAGGCATAAATTAGAAAAGATGATTCACACCTCAGCTCATAAACATGTGAAATCTCCATCCTGTACACTACTTTGATATCTGGCCATTTAGATGCCAGTTATTGGATTTTTACCATATATCTATTACTGCCTGATGAAACAACTGTTTTCATTATTTCATAATTGTTTTACATTGTTAGCTATGATTAGGCAGTACATTAACTTATTAAACCTGAATTACTGATGCTCATGTGTATTACAAGTACCTTGCTCATGTGTATTACAAGTACCCTCTTTTATCACAGTAGATGTGTTCCAGAAAATCATTCTGCTAAATGAACATGTGCAAAATGAAAATTACTTTACACTAAGAATACATATTACTATTATTATTATTATTAGCCTTATGGTGCAAAAAAGCCTGAGGCTTATCCTGAGGCTTATTCTGCAGCAGGCAAAAAAAAAAAAAAAAAAAAATTCTGAATTACCCTGAGAGAGAGAAGTAGAAGGGAATCACCAAGAAAGAGAAGAATGATGATATCCAGCTTAGGACCTTGGGTGTGCCAAGCCCATACTCACCACATGGTAATAAAACAGTGTGCTCCTGATTTAAAGTTAACCATGTATAATGTCTTAAAAATTGTGACTCATTGAAACATTTCAATTGTGACATTTGAACAATCTCATTGTGACAACTGAAACATTTTTAATCCCTAGTTCAGCTACTCTTGCATTATTTTGTGATAACTATATGTCTATACAACCTAAGAAATCAGAAAATTTAAATAAAACTAAAAATATAAAAAAACAAATTAAACTGCAAAAAATTAATGAACAAGGGAAAATATAATCAACACTCACCAAACAAGAAGAAATTACTGGATGAATTTATTAAGAATTTGTGTTAGTGGTGTGGTCTCATCACTTCTGGATGATGTGTACATTACATCATTGTGTTTTACAGGAGGCAAGCTTTTTTTTTTTTTAATGAAAACCCCAAATACAAAAGGTATTAGAACCTACAATGGCAGACAAAAAATGTCTTCCCAAAGGTAAAATGCGTAATTAATGGAAATTTGAGAAATCATGCAAATGGCAATCGTGACAACCAAACATATATTTTATTGCATTTACATGTACAAACTGATATGACAAGTTAACGTAATAATATTATGTACAATAAATCAGCAAAATAAGTCCTCAATATTTTGTTGTTCCTCCTCAAGCTGCAATTACACCTTGCAATGATCTGGCACAGAGTAAATCAACTTCTGGATATACGTTTGCCGAATTTCGTGGCCTCACCCTTACAGTGCTCTACTGCACATGAATCTTACCTGCTGGCTTCTTCCGAGCAATTTTAGGTGACATTATGTACCAGCAATTTTCAATAGGGTTCAAATCTGGACTGTTCCAGGCCAGTCTGACACTGTAATGCCAGCATTTCTGAGATATGACTGCACGTTAAGGAAGAAAAACAAGGGAAAACATTGGTTTAAGTATGTTTTAAGCCTTGTGAGACAAGAAGACAAACTTCTATTAAATCTAAATAGCATAAAACTTACCAATTTTGCTTTGTGGCAAGGTGCTGAAGTCCTGCTGAAAAATGCAGTTTTGGACTTCTGTGTGGTGATACCTAATAACAGGTTTCAGGCACTCCTCAAAGAGAGCAGTGTAAGTTTCTGCATTCACCATTCCGTTAATAAACTTAATTCGCCCCACCCCTTTACTTGTTATGCATCCCCAGACCAGCTGAACAGCGGAGAACTTTACAGTTGGTGTTATGCAGTCAGGATGGTATGCCTCCAATTTTCATCTTCTGATATATCGCTTCCCATCCGAGCCATGCAGCTTGAATTTCGATTGGTCATAAAAGATGAGTGTCCCATTTCTCTTTTGTCCATGAAACATGCATTTTAACCCAAGCAAGTCACTTTTTCCCCATTTGTTGGGTCAACAAAGGCTTCTTCTTGGGCCGATAAGCATGCAGACCACAATCCGAAAGCCATCTTTGGATAGTTCTTACAACAACAGAGGCCATCTCAAAGTCCAGTTTTTACTGATGCTATCGAGCAGTGTTAGGTGGGGTGGAAAACTGCTAGCTTGGGAGGATACAAAGACTAATAGATTAACAGTAGCCACTGGCAGAGGTGAAAGTGATTCTTGCACTGCTTCTATTGGAATGAGCAGAAGCCTGAAAAACAAGATGCAGGATATTTCAGAGACTGCTGGGAGTCATTGTGGTACAAGTAAACACATGGGTTGTGTTAGGGTAGCTAAGAATAGAAACAGGTTCATGTATACTTGTGTGTACACCAATGCTAAGAGTTTGGTAAATAAATTTGATGAATTTGAGGTATTGCTCAAAGCATCAAAGGCAGATATTGTTGAGATATCAGAGACATGGTGTCACACAGATATAAGGAATGCAGAACTGGAATTTGGGGAGTACAACGTCTACAGAAAGAATAGACAGGATAGGAAAGGAGGAGGGGTTATGCTATTAGTTAAGAAACCCATAAAATCCAAGGAAGTGAAGCCAGTTAAAAAACTAATAATCACTGACATCGCTGGGCAGTGCAGTGTCGAGTCAGTTTGGTGTGACATAAACATTGGGAGATCAAAATTGAGAGTAGGAGTGTGCTATAGGCCTAAAGACTCTGATGAGTATAATAAGAAACTGTACAGGGAAATAGAGTGGGCCAGTAAATCAGAGTCTTATAATGGGGGATTTTAATTTCCCATATATTGACTGGAATTTGTGGGTTGGTCACTCACACACTAGCAAGGCTTTTGTGGATTTATTGGATGATTGTTTTCTACATCAGCATGTTTGGGAGGCAACTAGAGGGAGTAATACTCTTGATTTGATTATCAGTAGTGATTCTTCATGCATTAAGAATCTGCAGATAAAGAAACCACTAGGTGGCAGTGATCACAGTGTGCTGAAGTGGGATTTACTCAAAGAGGTAACTACCACCAGGAGTAAAGGGAAGGGTTACTGCTTTCGTGAAGGCGACTACGATGGTCTGAGACAGTATTTAAATTCTATACAGTGGGACCAACTGAAGATGTTACTAACAACAAATTCAAAATGGGAAGCATTCAAAGAACTTATCTTGGAAGCTACTAGGCTTTACATACCAACTAAGCAATATTGTTCAAGGTTTAGGCCTAAATGGATGTCCGATGAACTAATGAGACATATGACAGGGAAGAAAAATGCATGGGATACATATAAATTAACACGTGACACAGAAGCCTATGATAGATACAAGTTAATCTGTAACCAAGTTACAAAGGAGGTTAGGTAGGCAAAGGCAGATTACGAGAAATCTTTGGCAAGGGATGCAAAGAAAAACAGCAAAGAGTTCTTTACTTATGTAAACTCTAGAAGGAAGGGGATGAATCAGATTGGTCCACTGGATATTGATGGTTCAACAGTTGAGTATCCTGCTCAGGTGGCTAACAAACTAAATGAGTATTTTGCATCTACATTCACACATGAGGGGTTATTCAGGAAGGGGAATGCCAAAGGTGAAGTAAACTCTGGCAGTGAGCTAGATGATTTTGTAATAACTGAGAGGAAAGTGGAGGAGAAATTGTTGAGGATAAACATAAAAGAGGCACCTGGGGTGGATGGGATCTATCCAGTTATATTAAAGGAGACAGCAAAGGAAGTAAGCAAACCCTTAGCCATAATTATGAGAGTTTCTTTGGACTCAGGGGAGGTACCCATAGACTGGAGATGTGCAAATGTTACCCCAATTCACAAAGGAAGATCAAAGGCTGACACAAGTAATTATAGACCTGTGAGTTTAACTTCTGTTCCAGGAAAATTAATGGAGGCACTGGTTAAAGAAGCACTGCAGGATCATCTAGACAAGATTTCAGTTATAGCTCGGACACAGCATGGTTTTGTTAAGGGAAAGTCTTGCCTGACCAATTTGATTGGATATTATCATGCAGTCACAAAAGAACTGGATGCAGGGAATAACTTTGATATTATATACTTGGATCTTAGAAAGGCTTTTGATACTGTTGCACATGGAAGACTGCTGCACAAATTGGAGCAGTGTGGCATTGGAGGCAAATTGCTGCTATGGATAAAGGGGTGGTTGAGGGGGAGAAGACAGAGAGTGGTAATCAATGGACACTCCTCATCGTGGACTAATGTTATTAATGGAGTGCCTCAGGGTTCAGTGTTGGGTCCATTATTGTTTTCTGTATTCATAAATAATACTGATGATGGTATATCAAGCTTAATGTCCAAGTTTGCAGAAGATACGAAGGTTGGCAGGGTTGTCAAGGACACTACTGACACTATGCTACTGCAACAGGATCTGGAAAGGTTGAGCAGATGGGCTGAGAGGTGGCAAATGAAGTTTAACATTGACAAATGTAAAGTGCTACATATGGGAAACAGCAACCCCAGAGCAACGTATCAACTCTGTGGTACTACACTGACAGTGGTAGAGAATGAAAAGGACCTGGAGGTAATTGTGTAGGCAGATATGAAGTTTTCTGAGCAGTGCAGACGGGCTGCACGAGTAGCTCATAGTGTCTTGTCAATGATATACAGGAAGTTTTCTAGCAGGGATAAGGAGGTGATTATTCCTTTGTATAAGGCAATGGTCAGGCCACACCTTGAGTACTGTATACAGGTCTGGAGGCCTCATTTCAAGAAGGATGCAGAGCTGCTGGAACGAGTTCATAGGTGGGCAACAAGATTAGTGAAAGGAACAAAGGGGTACTCTTACGAAGAAAGGCTTAAGTTTTGCAAATTACAGTGTCTGGAGACTAGGCACCAGCGAGGTAATCTGATAGAGGTGTATAAAGCCTTGAATGGTTTGAGCATGCTCAATGCTGATGGGATTCTTCCTCTTGCTCAGCATAATCACCTGAGAGGGCATAAATTCAAATTGAGGAAAGACAGATGTACGATAGACGTGCGGAAATTTGCCTTTAGCCAGCGGGTAGTTGGTTGGTGGAACAGACTTCCATCCTTTGTCGTGGAAGTTGATAGCTTAAATAAATTTAAGGCTCATCTGGACAGGTATTTTGAACGAGCGGAGGGGTGAAGTGGAAGTGGATTTTTTTTTTTTTTTTGGCTGATGCGGCAGAAGCTTGCTTTCTTGCATCATATGCCTCTACTAATGCTAATGCTAGATCTGGAGCACTAGCATGGCGATTACGAAGGTATAGCCATTTCAAATATCGATCTTGGGAAGGCATAGTCACTCTCTTAAGGCCTGATCCAGGTCTTCTCTTCACATCATCAGTTTCACGCTTTAATTTCAGCACCTGGGATACTTTTGCCTTTATGGCAGCCTATTTTATCAGTGCTAGCATGCGTAGAAAGCCCTTCCTCAGTCAGAGAAAGAGCTACTTTTTTTTTTCTTGGTGTCAACTGAACATATGGAGCCAAGCTTTCACCTCTGCAAAACAGGATACTAATATGCGTGTATACCCTGCCAATTCCGTATTTATAGAAACAGCTGATGCAATACTTTGCAATTACTGTCTGATGCAATAGAAGCATTATCTGATGCAATACCTTTCCTTTGCGACAAACGATATGACTGTAATCAAACAATATTTTATACATTCCACTACAAATGCTACTTTTTTTAAGGTGGTGCAGTTTTTTTTGTCTGCCACTGTATACATACATAGTACCATGGATTGAAGGTTGAGAAGACAGAAGATATTTGTCATACTTAAAAATCTGTTGGTCGTAATTTTTAGGAAATGCAAATAAAGGAAAGTTGTTTCAGAAACAGAAGTTGAGACGATAAACGAGGAAGAAGAAAAGTTGATTCTACGAGTTTGAAGTTGAACAGTAAAAGGATGCTGACTGATTGTAGTACATGTTTAGAATGGTTTGAGGGGAGAAAGGGGGTTGATTTATGGATTGGTTTGGAAGGCCAGAAAACATAAAAACACATGGAAACAGTACCCATGGAAGTATCTACAGAAAAGGTATGCAGCTGAAACAGAAAGTCTATGAGACAGAGAGTGAAGAGACTTTGAAAGAAATGGGTCTTTTTTTAATTAACCTGACTGCCCTCTTTTGAATAGAGTCTAGAAGCCTGAAAGAGGTTTGGATGTATCACCCCCCAAATGTGGGAATAATATTCCATGGAAGAAGATTTGAGATTTGTACAGAGTGAGAAATTGTTTCGAAGTAAAGAAACATCGAGAGCAAAAGAGAAAACCCAGGTTCTGAGATGCTGAGAAAGCAATAATCATGATGTGCTTATGCCAAGAGAGATTATAAGTCAGGGTAACCCCTAACATAGATATGTGATCTTGTATAGGCATTTCAGGGTATCTGTTGGCAGGTAATTCTCCAATATCATCCCATTGGAGAATTACCTGAGAACAGCATTTAAGGAATCGATTAGGGACATTTGAGAAGATGAAGCTGTTTGTGCAGGGCAAAGTTACATTAACTGGTAGGCGGAATGCAATGCTCTATCATCAGCAAACCTATGGATAAGATTTGAAAGAAGGTCATTAATAGTGAAAGAAGGTCATTAATATGCAAGAGGAAAAGAGTGTGGCAAAGAACCGCACCTTGAGGAATAAAACCATTAGTGGAAAAGTTAAAAAAACAGTGAGCAATCAGAGACAACACTGGATACCTAATTGCAAAAAACAGTTAGCAATCCATGATATGGAAGCGTATTTACAAGACCTTTAAACCAAACTAATCAAAAACCTTAGGAATGTCAAGAGCAACTGCTTGAGTTTCAACTAACTTTTCCATTGAATTTGTCCATAGATGGATAACATAATCTAAGGTATCACCAGTGGATCAACACTGAATTTCTTATCCTTTTCAGGAACTGGCTGGTTATTAGAAAATTTCCAAGGAAAAACACCAGTGGAATAAGAAAATAAGTGGAATAAAAAACACTAGCATTAGTTGAAGCACATGATGTAAGAAAGCAAGCTTATACAGCATCAACCAAAAAAAAAAAAATTACCTTTCCATTTTGCCCATCCGGTCACTCCAAATGTTTGTCTAATCCAGCCTTAAATTTATTTAAGGCTATCAACTTCCACAACAACAGATGGAAGTCTGTTCCAGGAATCAACTACCTGCTAGCTAAAGGCAAATTTCCACACATCTATTCGCAAATTTCCACTCAACTGTCTTTCCTCAATTTGAATCTATGCCCCCCCTCAGGTTCTTAGTCTAAGCAAGCGGAAGTATCCCATCAGCACTGAGCCTGCTCAAACCATTTAAGGCCTTATATACCAATCAGATCACCTTGCAGGAGCCTAGTCTCCAGATGCTGCAACTTGCAGAATTTAAGCCTTTCTTTGCAAGCGCACCTCTTTGTTCCTCTCACCAATCTTGTTGCCCTTCTCTGTACTTGTTCTAGCAACTCTAGTCACCTCCTTATCCCTGCTAGAAAAATTCCTGTATAACATTGACAAGACACCATGAGCTACTCTTGCAGCCCATCTGCACTGCTCAGAGAACTTCATATCTGCCTGCACAATTACCCCCCAGGTCCTATTCATTCTCTACCACTGTCAGTGTAGTACCATAGAGTTGATACATTGCTCTGGGGTCGCTGTTTCTCATATGTAGTACTTAACATTTGTCAATGTTAAATTTCATTTGCTACCCCTCAGCCCATCTGCTCAACCTTTCCAGATCCTGTTGCAGCAGCATAGCGTCAGTAGTGTCCTTAACAACCCTGCCAACCTTTGTATCGTCAGCAAACGTGGACATTAAGCTTGATATACCATCATCAATATTATTTATAAATAGATAAAACAATAATGGACCCAACACTGAACCCTGAGGGACTCCACTAATAATATTAGTCCACGATGAGCAGTGTCCATTGATTACCACTCTCTGTCTTCTCCCTCTCAACCCCCCCCCCCCTTTATCAATAGCAGCAATTTGCCTCCAATGCCAGGTATAGAATAAATGTGTGGAAATTTGCCGTAGCCACGGGTAGTTGACTGCAGAAACAGACTTCCATCTGCTGTTGTGAAAGTTGATAGCTTAAATAAATTCAAGGAGGAACTCAACAAACTTTTAGAGTTAATAAATGTGTGAAATGGGTTTTTTTAGTATCCAGTCAAATTAGTCAGACAAGATTTCTCCTTAACAAACCCATGCTGTGTCTGAATTATAACTGAAGTCTTGTCTAGATGATCTTGCAGTGCTTCTTTAACCAGTGTCTCCATTAATTTCCCTGGAAAAGAAGTTAAACTAACAGGTTTGTAATTTCTTGTGTCATCCTTTGATCCTCTTTTGTAAATTGGGGTTACATTTGCACATCTCCAGTCCATGCGTACCTCCTGTGAGTCCAAGAAAACTCTCATAATTATGGCTAAGGTTTTGTGGTACTTCCTTTGCTGCCTCCTTCAATATAACTGGATAGATGCCATCCACCCCAAGTGTCTTTCTTATGTTTATCTTCAACAATTACTGCTCCACTTTGCTCTAAGTTAATTTGAAATCACTTAGCTCATTGCCAGAGTTTAATACAACTGTGGCATTCCCCTCCCATAATAACTCCTCATGTGTAAATGTAGATGAAAATACTGATTCAGTTTGTTAGCTTTCCAAGTAGGATCATCAACAGTTGAATCATTAACATCAATAGACCAATCTGATTCATCCCCTTCCTGCTAGGGTTTACATAAAAAAAGAACTCTTTGCTGTTTTTCTTTGCATCCTTTGCCAAAGATTTCTCGTCATCTGCCTTTGCCTGCCTAACCTCCTTTTTAACTTCATTACAGACCAGCTATATCTACCATAGGCTTCTGTATCACCTAAATTATAAATCACAATATTCATGATTACCTGTTTATATAGCAAGAACTAAACATTATAAACATATTATATATAACTTCAAACTTATTCAGTATCTCAGAATGTACACAGTGCTTGAATTGTGAACTGCTGTGCATTCGAGCATGCACTGATGAAGTGGTCGCCTGACTGGCGCCTTAAAAGTTGCATTCTGGACGGCAAATAGATGTATGCTGCTATACAGTATGTACTTAGATTTAAGGATGAATGAAGGTTTGAATCACCCTCTGAAAACATGCCATTTGGCAAAAATTAACATGTAGAGGCACCATTTCGTCGGCTAGCTTCGCATGTCAAAATAGCTTGACATGGAACTGATGTGGCCTGTCAGTGTTGCCCCTCTGTTACTAGCATCTTTGTCATCTGCCCCAATGCCAAGGTGTTCTTACGCTACTGACTCCATGACTTGCTCTGGCAGCCCGTCTACACTCTCCAGAGCTTCATATCTGACTGCACAATTACCCCAAGGTCTTTTTCATTCTCCACCTCCCTAAGTATAGTACCACACAGTTGGTACGTTTTTCTCTTGGGTTACTGCTACCCGCATGCAGTACTTTGCATTTTTCAATGTTAAACTTCAGTTGCCACTTCTCAGCCCATCTGCCTAACTTTTCTGGATCCTGTTGCGGTAGCATACTATCTTTAGTGTCACTAACAACTCTGCTGACCTTTGTATCATCTGTAAACTTGGGCGTTAAGCCCGATATACCTTCATTGATATCATTGATAAAGACACAAAACAACAATGGGCCCAGCATCGAACCTTGGGGGACTCCACTAATAACATTAGTCCACGTACAGCAGCGTCCATTTATTACCACTATCTGCTGTCTCACACTCAACCATTCCTTTATTCCTTGCAGCAACTTGCCCTTAATGCCATATTGCTCCAATTTGTACAATAGTCTTCCATGTGCAACAATATCAAAAGTTTTCCTGACATCCAAGTATATGATATCAAATTTTTTTTTTTGCATCCAGTTCTTTTGTGACCACATCGTAGTATCCAATGAAATTGGTCAGACAAGACTTTCCTGTAACAAACCCCTACTATGTCATCCTGTATCACCTCTTTAAACAATGACTCCATTATTTTCTCCGGAACAGAATTTAAACTAACTGGTTTATAATTATTTGTGTCACTCTTTGAAACCTCTTTGTGAATTGGGAATACTTTTGCACATCTCCAGTCCATGGGGACCTCCCCTGAATCTAAGGATGCTCTCAGAATTTTGGCTGAGGGTTTGCTAACTTCCCTCACTGCCTCCTTCAATATAACTGGATAGATTCCATCAACCCCAGGTGCCTTTTTTTATGTTTAACGTTAACGATTTCTCCACCAATTTGCTCTCAGTTATTTCCAAATCGCTTAGCTCCCTGTTAGAGTTTGATAAATTTCTGCCATTCCCCTCCTTGAATAACTCCTCAAGTGTGATTGTAGATGTAAAATACTCATTTAGTTTATCAGCTACTTGAGCAGGATCATCAATAGTCGGACCCTCTATGTTAAGTGGACCAACCTGATTCATCCCCTTCCTTCTAGAATTTACATAAGTAAAGAACTCTTAGCTGTTTTTTTTTTTGCATCCTTTTCCAAAGGTTTCTCATAATCTGCCTTTGCCTACCTAACCTCCTTTGGACTTGATTACAGGCTAGTTTATATCTGCCGTAAGCTTCTGTGTCTCCTGATAATTTATATGCATCCCATGCATTTTTCTTCTCTGCCATGAGCTTTATTAATTCACCTGACATCCATTTAGGCCTGAACCTTGAACAGTATTTTTTAGTTGGTATGAGAAGCCTAGTAGCTTCCAAGATAAGTTCTTTGAATGCTTCCCATTTTGAATTTGCTATTGGTAACATCATCAGTTGGTCCCACTGTATAGAATTTAAATACTGTCTCAGACCATCATAGTCGCCTTTATGAAAGCAAAAACCCTTCCTTTTACTCTTGATGGGCATTACATCTTTAAGTAAATCCCACATCAGTACATTGTGATCATGGTCACCTAGTGGTTCCTTTATCTGCAAATTCTTAATGCATGAATAATCACTGCTGGTAATCAGATCAAGAGTATTGCCCCTCGAACATGCTGCTATAGAAAACAATTGTCCAATAAATCCACAAAAGTCTTGCTAGCATGTGAGTGACCAACCACAAGTTCCAGTCAATATCTGATTTACTGGCCCACTCTATTTCTCTGTGCAATTGTTCGTTATACTCATCAGAGTCATTAGGCCTTATAACAGACTCCTATTCTCATTTTCCCTTTCCCAGTGTTTATGTCACACCAAACAGACTCAACATTGCACTGTCCACCCATGTCAACTGGATGCATTTCCTTAGATTTTATGTTTCTTAACTAACAGCATAACCCCCTCTTCCCTTCCTACCCTGTCTGTCCTTTCTGTACACATTGTACTCCCCAAATTCCAATTCTGCACTGCTTATATCTGTGTGACACCATGTCTCTGATATCCCGATAATATCTGCATTTGATCCCTTAATCCGCACCACTTCAAATTCATCAAATTTATGTACTATACTTCTAGCATTAGTGTACTTGCATGTATACATACACCTATGATTATTACTCTTAGTTACCCTGCCCACGTATTTATAAAGCCCATGTATTTACTTTTTCATGATAACTCCCAGCAGCTCTTGAAATCACTAGCAACTTGCTCTCTAGGCTGCTGCTCCTTACAATAGAAGCAGTTCAAGGATCACTTTCTCCTCTGTCTGCGGCTACTGTTAACCTTTTAGTCTGTGAATCCCCCGCAAGCTAGCAGTTTTCGAACTAACCTAACATTACCTCTATAGCATCAGCAAATATTCTTGCACCTTTTCTATTTAAGTGTATTCCATCCCTGTAGAATTTTGAACAATTCTACAGGGATTCAAGATTGTTCAAAATTCTTCTGACATCCTCTTCATGGAAGGTCACTGAAAGCACTGAATGGAGTGTCTTGGGAATGGTAGGAGATGCTTCACCAAAATTGCAATACACAAATTAGACGAAAACTAGGATGCTAGTTTGTTGTCTGTATGCGTAGCTGAGGAGCGACCCAAGAGAATGCAATAGTCATTAGGTTTTAATATAGGTGGAATTATAGATGGACAATCATTGTGGCCAATAGTTTCGGCATGAGACAACAATGCTTGACTACTGTTTGGAAGCAAGTTTTCTACTCTTAGCCTTTCAAAATCTTTGGATTAATAACTGCTTTACAATTTTTGCAAGCAACATTAGTGTAGAAAGAAAATGAACCTGGAGGTTTGTTGTGAGACATGAAATATGCAACATTTTTGTCTTGAAAAGCCTAAGCACTTTTAATGGAAAATTTAAGTGCTAAGGCTGAGATAAAGAAAGAGATCTTAAGGTGGAGTCTGGAATGAAGGATATGATCCCTACAAAAATAATTTAACTGATGCAATCTGAGAAAACACTAACATCAGAAGATTTAAAACTGTAATAGAAGTTTACAGTTTTAAATCTTTAAATCTAAACAAAAGACGAAAAGAAATCTCACAGATCATCTCATTTCATATTCTTGTAATGCCAACACCACAAGGATGAGAATTGCCATGAGGGAGAGGCTCCATGGAGAAGAGACCATCACCAAGTTGTGATATGAGGTGCCTAGAGGACCACTCACCTCAACCATGTATTTCGAAGGGTTGTTTGTAAGAAAAATATCAAGAGCATTAGGCATGTGGTTAGGATTGTCTGGTATTCTGGTAGGTAAGTGACCAATCTGTGAGAGGTTATTAGGCATTCTGTCCAGCTGGGTTCCTGTGCTAGAAAATTGAAACCAACTGGAGTTGAGAATGTTAAAATCGCCATGTTTTCCATGGTGATTTTAGCTTAGGAAAACTAAGCTAAGTTAAGCCTAACAGCTAAGCTAAGCCAAACGAAGCCTAACAGCTAAGCTTAGGATTTTAGCTTAGCTGTTAGGAAAGTTGGGCTGGAGAAAATCAAGTTTCAGAGAAAGGAAATCAAAGAGTTTCAAGTGATTAGTGGAGTTGGGAGAATGATAGAGTTAGCAGAACTGAGTAGAGAGATTTTAAACCAGAGAGGATCGAAAAGAGCATATTCCAAATCACTAAGACTTTGACAGGGAATATCAGTGTGGATATATGCATAATTACCACCTTTGAAGCAAAAAGAATCATACAGCAAATAACTAGGTCAAAACTGAGATGAGTATTGGTTGAGATAGTTGATAATTCAAATACTCAGAGAAAAGTAGGTGTGGCTTGGCATACCATAAGTGGAAATGGACATCAGTGAGAATTGAACTAAGACCACATATATTTGTGAAATGAATGAGGAAGAGTTTGGGAGGTTAAGTTTGGTGTTTTGAAGATTTAATTGTTCCTTTTACAGATAAAACTGTTCGTTAGTCTGACTATTCATGATGTATTCAAAAGATAAAGTAAAAGTAGTAGGGGCATGTATGAAATACATGCCCCCTACTACTTTTTCATCACTTTTGGACATGGTGTATACACAGCAAGATTATATTCAGCTCCCAGACATAATGTGGCCTCGATAATGCCCCATGCATACACACTACTTGTTCTCCCACTAGTCACTATCTGGCAGAGCAGAGGCAATAAGATTATATACTAGCTGATCCAGATGCACCTCCACCTCCTAGAGAGTTACCGATAGGTTCGGTCTACAGTACTCTAACTAGCAGTTCACACTGTTTTAGAGCTGTATCCTTGAAATGTAAGGAAGATAGGATCTTACCACAATGCCCATCACATCAGCAGAGAGGGGGGGAAAACCCCTGGTGCCGTCAGACAACTAACACACTTTGCCCATCACATAAGAATACATCAATCATGCCGCGTGATGAAAGCAATGGGGTTTCTGGAGCTTTGCTCTGTTGAGTAAACATAGGTTTCATCACTTAACGCCTCCAATAAGCAAAGCAGTGATATTGCACTGGTTGATAGGAGTCATCTGCCACCTAGTATTGCCTGGTGACAGAGAGGGGCAACATTCCTCCGTGTGGCCTGGACACCCCACCTTGACACCTGCTTACGTTTGTTCACACCTCAATGGTTCCCTCTAGTATATTAGGTGCAGCATTTCATAAATTGCCCACAGGGTTACTAACAGTTCTGCCATCAATGAAGGCGCAAGCAGAGAATTTAGTCATTACAGAATGACTGAACTTCATCAAAATTTGGTCCACTGGACTCATGAGTGCAACCTGAATATCAGTTCCATCAGCATTTTAGACTTTCATGTAGCAAGTCCTATCTTGTCCTAACTGGGAGAATGTCTGAGAGAAGGCTCAAGGACCTAATGCTTGGTGACAGTAATGAAATTTTTTAGGAAAAACATGTCCATTGTATTTTGCACAGTACTAGACTTCTGCTTCTCCATATAAATTTCCCTATGATATTCAAGTGACCGAGGCAAGGACTTATCCTTAATATCTTTATAAATACTTGTTACTTTTGCTTGAATGGTCATTAGACTCAGGGGCACTTGCTTCTGAATCTAATTTTCCATCTTTGATACAGTACCTGAACGTTGTTTTGTGATCACTGTTGATCCTTTGACACGTTCTTTTATACATGCACTGTTGAAGCAGCAAGACCTAATTACCTTGCAATAGATGACAAACTTTGTCCTGCTTCGTACTTAATCATTTTCATCTTCATTTCTAAATCAATTTTGTTTCGTTTCCTGACACTACCACCACTTGAACTTTTCATTGGTTGCTTTCCCTTCATCATTGTAATATGTAAATAGGAATGAAGAGAAATTTCTGAAATTTTGTTTATGTGATTGAAGATTTCAGTGAAGGGGAACACATTTCACCATAATAGCATAAAAACCCACACAATTGCAGTTATCTGTATTATCGCAAATGCAATAAGATCGAATTTACTACCTGTTTATAATTAGATGCACTAACAGAAAAGCCCAATAAACTGGAAAGTGCAAATTGTTTTTGATTTTTGGTCGCGACCTCTCCGTAAGTTGGGGAGTTCTTGTACTGTAAGCAAAAAGCGGAGAAATATTATCCACAGAGTATAAAACTGAAGTATAAAGCACCAATTCACACTTTTATTAGCTTACCAATTAACATGTGAAAATCAACAAACTGAATGATGAATCGACAAATGATCAACAAATTGAATGCTGTCCAACTCAAATACTCTTGTTGAAAGGAGTGGGGATCTGGTAATAACAAAACAAAGTTCGAAAATGGTGCAGCAAAAAAATAAGTAATTATTTATTATTATTAGTTACAGAGAGAGAGAGAGAGAGAGAGAGAGAGAGAGAGAGAGAGAGAGAGAGAGAGAGAAGTAGAAAGGAATCACCAAGAAAGAGAAGAATGAGGATATCCAGCTCAGGACCCTGGGTGTGCCAAGCCCATACTAACCAGATGCGAGTCCCTGAGACAAAAGGCCTATACATATTTGTTGTTGTTGTTGTTGTTATGGGGGTTTGATGGTGTATAAGCTACTGTGGCTATAATGCACCTATTCATTTATAATATAAGGATATGAGAAATTTTTGTAAAATTAGAAATGATTAAAAAGTCCAGTTTGCTTGAGGTAGTTGAAAAATTCAGAAATATTTGCCTTGTCACCAATGAGATTCCCTAAAGTTATTGGTTTATCAAGGTTTACCAGTGATAGCAGGGTTGATGTTCTGTTGATGTTGATGTATAGTAGGGGCAGTCAATGAGAATGTGTATAACAGTCAGATTTATATAACAGTGTGAACACTGTGGTGGATCGTCTCCTGTGAGTAAATAAAGGTGGGTTAGATGAATATGACCTATTCTTGCCCTTGAAAGGACTACTTTTTCTCGTCTTGATGTACAGGCAATGGAGTGCCAAAATTTTGGATCATGTTTAAACTGCAAGAGTTTATTATTAGCTTGAGAGTGCCAGATTGTTGTCTATTCTGATAGGCGTGCAGCATGAATCATTAGTGAATAGTGTGATGCTGGAACAGGGATATTGGTTAAATCTAAGGTGGTTGAATTTTTTGCAGCTTTGTCAGCAAGTTCATTGCCCAAAATACCACGATGTGCTGGAATCCGACAGAAGGTGACTAATAGGTGCTGTTTTTCAATCTGTAGTAAGAAGTTTCTAATTTCATCAAGAACAGGATGAACTTTATCTGAAGAATTACATAATGCTAAGACTGAGCTAAGGGAATCAGTGAAAACAGCATATTTTAAAGTACAGTCAGAACAGAGATGTTCAAAAGCTAATTTAATTGCATATAGCTCGGCGCTGAGAAGATAGTGAATTCAGATAGAAGGGATGCTGAAATTATGGTATTCGGAAACACAGTGGCTGTTCCAACATTTCAATTAGATTTAGACCCATCTGTGTATATTTGAAAAAAATCAATATATCTTTGATTGTGAACAGCAAGAAGTTGTCTGACATTTGAAGCTTGCAACATATTCTTTCCCCATTGACAGAGGTAAGTGTCACAGGTCAATATAGGAGGTGCAACCCATGATGGTTGAGTACAAGTTGCTACCTGTTGTACGGAATGGATGGAAGCATTCCAAACCGGCATCAGTTCAAGAAGGGGCAGACCACTGGTTTTACTATGCTAGGTTTATTTCTGCAGAGGATTTCTAATGGTGAATTGAAAAGGTATGACTGAATGGGATGTAAAGGCCAACTTTGTATCTTGACAGGATATTTAAGTAATGGTGATTTCCTACGGAAAGATAGTAAGGGCTCATAAGAATCAATCTAAGAATCAATTTACTGGCAATATTCTGAATGCAACAAGTGCAATCCTCAATGCACTGTGTTGAACTGGATCGTAACCAGCGTAACGCACTCATTCTGGCTGGAGCAATCGGGTACGGGACATGATATTGCCATGGGAGATGTCTTTGTGTGGGCGCAATGTAAGGAGTGTAAGGAAATCAGACGACAACTCAGCGTTGTTATGGGCCTATATGAGAGCTGGAAGGAGAGGGTGGATGCCCTCGAAGGATCTAAATTGAGGAGACCAACAAGCTCTTGGCTGCCCACATCAATGCCAGAGCTTGCACTTGGTCATTACGCAACACAGCGGCAACCCCCAAGGCAGAATGCACTGGTCCCACAGGAACTAGTAGTTGTTGGTGACACTATTGTCAGGGAAATGGGGAACATGCTTTGTAAAAAGGATAGGTGAAACAGGACCAGGGTATGTCTGCCAGGGGCAAAGGTTGATGATATTGTAGAGCGGATATCATCTTTTAAGGGCACAAAAAGTGATATAGTTGTACACGTTGGCACTAATGATATTAAGAGTAGGAGACCGGCAGAATTACTTAACAAGTACAGGTCACTGTTGAAAAAAAGCTGTGAATTAGGGGGATTGAATTTGAAAGTGTCTACAATTTTGCCCAGACACGATAGGAGGGAGTATATGATGAGAGCCTTGTTGATGAATTCGGCCCTGGAAAGATTGTGCAAGGCTCAAGGGGTAGAATTTTTTTCAGCCTGGTCTGTACTTGTTAATAGGAGAGACTGCTTCTACAGGGATGGGATACACTTAAATAGAAAGGGTGCAAGAATGTTTGCTGATGCTATCGAGGCAGTGTTAGGTGGGTCGGAAAACTGCTAGCTTGGGTGGGGATACAAGGACTAACAGATTAACAGTAGCCACTGGCAGAGGTGAAAGTGATTCTTGTACTGCTTCTATTGGAATGAGCAGCAGCCTGGAAAACAAGATGCAGGATATTTCAGAGACTGCTGGGAGTCATTGCAGTACAAGTAAACACATGGATTGTGTTAGGGTGGATAAGAATAGGAACAGTTGCATGTATATTTGCATGTACACCAATACTAGGAGTTTGTTAATAAATTTGATGAATTTGAGGTATGCTCAAAACATCAAAGGCAGATATTGTTGGGATATCAGAGACGTGGTGTCACACAGATATAAGGAATGCAGAACTGGAATTTCGGGAGTGCAATGTATACAGAAAGGATAGACAGGATAGGAAGGGAGGAGGGGTTATGCTATTAGTTAAGAAACACATAAAATCCAAGGAAGTGAAGCCAGTCGACTTCGCTGGACAGTGCAGTGTCAAGTCAGTTTGGTGTGACATAATCTTGGGAGATCAAAATTAAGAGTAGGAGTATGCTATAGGCCTAATGACTCTGAGGGGGAATAATAAGAAACTGTACAGGGAAATAGAGATGGCCTGTAAATCAGAGAGTCTTATAATGGGGGATTTTAATATCCCACATATTGACTGGAATTTGTGGGTTGGTCACTCACACACACACTAGCAAGGCTTTTGTGGATTTATTGGATGATTGTTTTCTACATCAGCATGTTCGAGAGGCAACTAGAGGGAGTAATACTCTTGATCTGATTATCAGTAGTGATTCTTCATGCATTAAGAATCTGCAGATAAAGGAACTACTAGGTGGCAGTGATCACAGTGTGCTGAAGTGGGATTTACTCAAAGAAGGAACTACCATCAGGGGAAAAGGGAAGGGTTTTTGCTTTCGTTAAGGCAACTACGATGGTCTCAGACAGTATTTAAATTCTATACAGTGGGACCAACTGTTGATGTTACCAACAGCAAATTCAAAATGGGACGCATTCAAAGAACTTATTTTGGAAGCTACTAGGCTTTACATACCAACTAAGAAATATTGTTCAAGGTTTAGGCCAAAATGGATGTCAGATGAACTAATGAGACATATGGCAGAGAAGAAAAAGGTATGGGATACATATAAATTAATGGATGACATGGAAGCCTATGATAGATATAAGCTGGTCTGTAACCAAGTCACAAAGGAGATTAGGCAGGCAAAGGCAGATTATGAGAAATCCTTGGCAAAGGAAGCAAAGAAAAAACAGAAAAGAGTTCTTTACCTATATAAACTCTAGAAGGAAAGGGATGAATCAGATTGGTCCACTGGATATTGATGGTTCAACAGTTGAGTATCCTGCTCAGGTAGATTACAAACTAAACAAGTATTTTGCATCTACATTCACACATGAGGGGTTATTCAGAAAGGGGAATGCCAAAGGTGAAGTAAACTCTGGCAGTGAGCTAGATGATTTTGTAATAACTGAGAGGAAAGTGGAGGAGAAATTGTTGAGGATAAACATAAAAGAGGCACCTGGGGTGGATGGGATCTATCCAGTTATACTAAAGGAGACAACAAAGGAAGTAAGCAAACCCTTAGCCATAATTATGAAAGCTTCTTTGGACTCAGGGGAGGTACCCATAGACAGGAGATGTGCAAAGGTTACCCCAATTCACAAAGGAAGATCAAAGGCTGACACAAGTAATTATAGACCTGTGAGTTTAACTTCTGTTCCAGGAAAATTAATGGAGGCACTGGTTAAAGAAGCACTGCAGGATCATCTAGACAAGACTTCATTTATAGCTCAACACAGCATGGCTTTGTTAAGAGAAAGTCGTGCCTGACCAATTTGATTGGATACTATGATGCAGTCACAAAAGAACTGGATGCAGGGAATAACTTTGATATTATATATTTGGATCTTAGAAAGGTTTTTGATACTGTTGCACAGGGAAGACTGCTGCACTAATTGGAGCGCTGCACTAATTGGAGCAGTGTGGCATTGGAGGCAAATGGCTGCTATGGATAAAGGGATGTTTGAGGGGGATAAGACAGAGAGTGGTAATCAATGGACACTGCTCATCGTGGACTAATGTTATTAGTGGAGTCCCTCAGGGTTCAGTGTTGGGTCCATTATTGTTTTCTGTATTTATAAATGATATTGATGGTGGTATATTAAGCGTAATGTCCAAGTTTGCAAAGGTTGGCAGGTTTGTTAAGGACACTACTGACGTTATGCTGCTGCAACAGGATCTGGAAAGGTTAAGCAGATGGGCTGAGAGGTGGCAAATGAAGTTTAACCTTGACAAATGTAAAATACTACATATGGGAAACAGCAACCCCAGAGCAATGTATCAACTCTGTGGTACTACATTGACAGTGGTAGAGAATGAAAAGGACCTAGGGTTACTTGTGTAGGCAGATATGAAGTTCTCTGAGCAGTGCAGATGGGCTGCAAAAGTAGATCTTGGGGTCTTGTCATGATATACAGGAATTTTTCTAGCAGGGATAAGGACTTGATTATTCCCTTGTATAAGGCAATGGTCAGGCCACACCTTGAGTGCTGTATACAGGTCTGGAGGCCTCATTTCAAGAAGGATGTAAAGCTGCTGGAACGAGTACAGAGAAGGACAACAGATTAGTGAATGGAACAAAGGGTTGCTCTTATGAAGAAAGGCTTAAATTTTGCAAATTACAGTGTCTGGAGACTAGGTTACCGGCGAGGTGATCTGATAGAGGTGGATAAAGCCTTGAATATTTTGAGCATGCTCAATGCCAATGAGATTCTTCCTCTTGCTCAGAATAATCACATGAGAGGGCATAAATTCAGATTGAGGGAAGACAGATGTAGGATAGATGTGCGGAAATTTGCCTTTAGCCAGTGGGTAGTTGGTTAGCGGAACAGACTTCCATCCCCTGTTGTGGAAGTTAATAGTCTAAATAAATTTAAGGCTCAGCTGGACAGGTATTTCGAACGAACGGAGGGGTGAAGTGGAAGTGTTTTTTTTTTTTTTTTTTTTGGCCGATGCTGCATAAGCTTGCTTTCTTTCATCATATGCCTCTACTAATGCTAATGCTAATCATAGATGGGAGCTTCATAATCAAGATGGGATCTGATTAATGCCCTGTATAAACGAAGTAGGGAGGTACAATCTTCACCCCATGTCAGGGCAGATAGTGCTCTAAGTATTTTTATCTTATTTAGACAGGCAGTAGGTACTGTTTTAATATGCTCTTAAGAAATTTAGCTTCTTTTCCATAATTAATCCTAGAAATCTGATGTTATTAGTGACTGGAATAGAGATATTAGAGATTTGAAGTTCAGGATCCGGATGAAACTTGTGCTGTCTACAAAAATGGACAGCAACTGTTTTCTGCTGCGTTAGTCTATAGGCAGTGATGCTGGCCCATTGCTGTATTTTATTTAGTGATATATGCAGCTATCGTTCAATAGATCTCATTTTTTGGGAATGACAGGAGATGGAAAAGTCATCTGCATAAAGGTAAGTTTTTACAGTATTTGGAAGTTGTTTAGTGATAGAATCTATTCTAAGAGCAAAAAGAGTGGCACCCAGTACTGATCCCTGTGGGAATGTTGGTATCGAACTTGAAATGATCGAGTATATAGAAAATTCTTTATAAATATAGGAAGGTTGCCTTGCAGACCAAGAGAGTAAAGATCTCTAAGTATACCATAGTGCTAGGTGGTGTAAAAAGCCTTCTCTATATCTATTGAAACCAATACTAGATGTTCGTGTTTAACAAAGGCATTACGAATGGCAAATTCAGCCTTCACCATAAGATCCAAGCATGACCTGTTTTGATGAAAGCCATATTGATTATTGTTCATTAACTGTTTGGACTCAATGATCCAGATGAGTCTACTGTGGACAAATTTTTTCAAGGATTTTACTGAGACAGCTTGAGAGGGATATTGATCTATAGCTATGGGGATTGGTTGGATCTTTTCCAGGATTTAGGAATGCCAAAACAGTAGAATGATGCCAAGAGGCTGGATAAACATTTTCTAGAAACATTTGGTTGTAAAAAACCAGGAGAAGGCGCAAAGCTTTGTCATCAAGATGTAGCATGACATAATAGATCCCATCTGGTCCGGCAGCACCTTTGTGAGTTGTTTCAATGGCATGCAAAGTTCAGAATATTGCAGAAGTTTGTTATATGGCAGAAGGAGAACAGTTTGAAAGTTAATAGAATGCTGTTCTGCAGTGTTTTTAATTGTTTGGAATGATGGAATATAAGCTGAACGTGCTGAGACTTTGCCAAAAGTGTTGCCCAGAGCATTTGCAATATCTAAAGGTTTAGATAGATCTCCCCCCATTTCAGGAAAGGATTGGAGAAGGTACGGTAGGAAACTTACCAAAGCTGTCTAATTTTTTTCCATATTATTTTGGTGTCAGTGTTTTTGTTAATGCTTGATGCAAAACAGATCCAGGATTCTTTCTTGGCTTGCCTTTGTATGAAACATGCTTTTGCCTTTGATTTCTTATAATTTATTAGATTGGCTGTTGTTGGATTTTGCCGAAACAAATTCCAGGCTTTATTTTTTGCTTTTGTGCATTCCTCATTACACCAAAAATTATAATGCTTATGATCAGGGGGATTTGATAGTGGTATTGTGTCTTTAGCCACATTTAGGAGATGCGATGTGATGCATTCTGTCACATCATCGAGAGGCTGGAGACAAATTTTTTTTCATCAAAAGATATATCGATGACTGGAATTTTTCCCAGTTTTCTTGGGGAAATTTCCATTTCTACAGGGTTGAGCTGGAGGAGTCTGTGTAATAGGTTGCATACGATTGGGAAGTGATCACTATCCATCGAATCATTTAAAACATACCACTCTATGGTCGGGATTAGTAATGGAGAACAAACGGAGAGAGATCTATTGCTGAGGTATGTCCAGTTGGGAGCTGAACGTGAGTGTGTATGTGCCAGTATTGAGTATGTCGAGGTTTAGTGCCTCTAAAAAGCTCTCAATCAGCAACCTCATCTATCTAATTTAGGATGACTCCATAAGGGGTGATGCCCATTGAACTCCCCTAACATACAGAGAGGAGGAGGTATCTGTATTACAAAGTCTTCAAGATCTTTTAAACAGTAAGTATGGTTTGGCTGTAAGTAGATTGATACTAGTGTTATTGCAATATGGAGAGTTATGCGCTCAGCAGCAGCTTCTTCAGTTTGGAGTGGAACATATTTATTTAGGATCTTTGAATTTATCAGGATTGATACACCACCACGGGCAGCATTTGTTGTATTACGATCTCTTTGATAAAGGCAATAGTTCTTTATCGAAGGAGAAATTTGCAATGTTAAGTAAGTTTCCTTAAGACAAAGGGCAACTGGAGGAAATCGATTAATTAGATCTTGGATATCGTCTGTATTGCAACAAAAGCCTCTACAGTTCCATTGTGCAATACAACGCATTATGTATGTTAAGTTGATGGAGCTGATTCTGACTGCTTTTTGAAGGTGACTGGTTTCTGACGTTCCAATTTTTGTTTGTCTTTTTTTTAGGAAAACTGGCTGACCAGTGTCCATTTCTTCTTCTTGTTTGGCATGGATTTCTATAATAGGATCTTCCTGTATAGATCTCCCATCTGTGTCCATGGTTGTGTCCTGAATATTTTCCAAAGCATTTGAGTTTGTAATACGTAGCAATCACTGGTGGAGGAGATGCTGCTGCTGCTGGTATTGTCAGAGGAGTATAATTTGCTTGGTCTGTGGTCTTGGATTGTTCCTTGCATAGAGTTGGTTGTAGTTCAGAGAGGATATTTCTAGCCCAATCAGAAATTGATTTTTTAGTAGGGACTGTGACATCAGTTTGAATGGAGACTGCTTGATATTTTTTTACAGCATTTGCATAGGTAACATTTTGGTTTATTGTCGGTGAAACTAGTTTTCTTGATTCTTGGTAAATGACTTTGTTCTCAACCTTGTATTTTACTATTTTTCTCGGTTTTCCATTTTTCACATGTCTTGGAATATGCAGGATGGTCACCTTTGCAATTTGGACATGTTATTTTTAAAGCTGTACAATTATTTTTATTATGGTCTGAGGACCCACAGTTGGGGCTGACAGGAATTCCACTACATACAGTTTGAGAATGCTTATACTTTTGGCATTTATGACATCTTAAAGGGTTGGGAATGTATGGACAAATGCGACAAAATAAATAACTTGCTTTTACAAGGAGGGTAAGTTTGTTGTATTGAAGGTAAGAATAATATTTCTGGTAGGTGCCCGTTGATTATTTTTTTTAATCATTATTCTTTTTGCTTCAATTAAGTTCTGTCCCTGCAGTTCTTGGGTTATTTCTTCCTTGGTAGACATTTAATTATTGTTATTGTTATTTGGTTTTAGGAGCATTAGCAACTAAGGCCATATTGCTCCGGGATATGCAGTGGTCATTCCCTGACCTTTCCGCATCCTCTGTATTTGGTGGTGACGGGCTCGAACCCTGGTCTAATCAAGAAGCGTGTGATACGCACTGCTGCTCCTTCCCACCTGGCTATGGTGGTGCCTCTTGTGACATTTAATGAATCCCAATTCGATATGACACCCTTAGATGAATTTAGGGTTGCATGAGGAGATATTTTTACAGGAATGCCAGCAAAGCTTGTTAGTTGTAATAGCTTTTCAGAATGTCTTTGGTGGTTCACAGTTTCTATTAAAAGGTCTCCTGTTTGCAGTCTCTTCGTTGTCTTGGGAGATCCTGCAATACCATCCAGATGTTTTTTTTTTTTTTTTTTTTTTGATTTGGTAGTTGTTGGCGCATCGGCTTCTGTGGCCATATTGCACCTCCCAAGGTTTTTGCAGTACTTTGATCCAAGCCCGAGGCGGGAATCGAACCCGCGACCTTTGGGTTGCCAGGCAGGTACTTTACCCACTTGGCTAGCCCGGTCGGCTCATCCAGATGTTTCTGTATGACAAAGGGAGACAATTTACTCAGGCTGACTGCTTAAAGAGTGGAAGATTAAGAAAGATGGGCAGGGGTGCTCCATCCGGTCAGTTTTCTGTCTCGGTATTTGCCACGTTTGCTCCTTTTAGACCTTGGCAAGAGGACTCATCTGGCAAGGTTCCGGCCCCGCCATGGGGAGGCAGAAGCAGTGCCGCTAGGAGGCCAAGCGGTTAAAATGTTAGTTGATTAGTGAATTAGAAATATATGGATAAATAAAGAAAGATAGGTTTCGTTTCTGTGTTCTAACTTGTGGCTTTTCAAGTATAGAACGGTTTGAAAAATAAGATTGCTAAGAGAAAAGTATGAACTTAGAAATAACTATAATTGCTTTAGAAGAGCACTTTATGGATTGCAGAAATATCGCTTGACCTCAAATTCGCTTGGCACCAATTTACAAGGATTGCTACGCCACCATAGGCGGCATTTGTTGTATTACGATCTCTTCAATAAAGCCAATAGTTCGTTATCGAAGGAGAAATTTGCAATGTTAAGTAAGTTTCCTGAAGACAAAGGGCAACTGGAGAAAATCGATTAATTACATCTTGGATATCGTCTGTATTGCAATGAAAGCCTCTGCAGTTCCTACATATTTGTTATTGCAGCTGAAAGTTCTATATGTTTTCGAAAACTTTTTTATTTTTGTTGCTCAGAGCAAAACTGTAAATACAACTAATGAGCTTTCGGCTGGGAGGCAGCCTTCTTCAGATTGAATACATGAATGGCAGTTGGAATAGAGATGTGCACTGCCAGGATGGTGCATGAGGCGCGTGGTTAATTGTTTGATGCTTGTGGCTGTGACATATCGTGGTGACGTGGCCAGCGTTTGTCTATGGATAGAATTACTGCCTCTGTGATGGACTTGCCATCTCTTGCGCAAAACAACTCTTGGACAACGATGATACCCTTAGCGACAGAACTAGGCTGACGCCTGATGACATTTCCGCTGCCCTCAGACTGTGCTTAACAGGGGGTGCAATCATGTTTAACGACTCCATCTACCAGCAGATACATGGCACAGCCATGGGTTCCCCTGTCAGCTCTGTCACAGCAAACATCGTGATGGAGGAGTTAGAGGGACGTGCGTTTACACACGCGCCAGATCACATTGCCTTTTGGTGTCGCTATGTAGACGATGTGTTCGTTGTCATCCCTAGAGACTCAGGTCAATGACTCCTAACCCACCTAAACTCACTATCGCCCTTCATAAAGTTTACGATTGAGCTGGAGTCGAACAACTCTATACCATACCTAGATACACTTGTCCGGCGCGAAGGCACATGCTTGAAGACGGCAGTTTATCGAAAACCTATGTGTGCTGGCCAATTTACCAACTTCCGGTCAGCACACATGCGGGGCCACCTCCTCTCCACTGCCCGAACCTTGCTAACTCGCGCCTGGACACACTCCAGCTCCGCAGATGAAAGACGCAAAGAGATCACCAGAGTCAAAGTAGACCTTACGAGGTGTGGCTATCCCATCGACGTCCTTGACAGGTGTGATCTACAGGCACGCGACAACGTGACGACCAACAACAACGCCAACAGGGACGAGTCATCCACGAGGGCATTTATCCCATACTACCCCAACCTGTCACAACAGATCGGTAGAATTCTAAAATCATATGGGATAAAGTGCATCCAACTCCCAGGCAAGAAACTGCGTTCTCTTATCTCCAACGTAAAAACACCCGTCCCCACTCTTCTACAGAGCGGTTTGGTCTACCGCATCTCTTGCCGTGACTGCACCAGCTGCTACTTTGGAGAGACTGGACGTCGACTCGAGAAACGTCTCTCAGAACATAAAAGGGCGATCCGCTTGGCAGATATAGAACACTCAGCTATCGCCGAGCATGTCTGGACAACCCGCCACGACATCGACCCACACCGCGATGTCGTGGTTGTGGACAGGTCCCACCATTACCTAAAGCGCACCTGGTTGGAATCGTTAAATATAAAATGCTCGGATGCCTCCTTAAACAGGAACAGTGGTTGCCAAGTTAACCCCATCACAGAGGCAGTAATTCTATCCATAGACAAACGCTGGCCACGTCACCACGATATGTCACAGCCACAAGCATCAAACAATTAACCACGCGCCTCACGCACCATCCTGGCAGTGCACATCTCTATTCCAACTGCCATTCATGTATTCAATCTGAAGAAGGCTGCCTCCCAGCCGAAAGCTCATTAGTTGTATTTACAGTTTTGCTCTGAGCAACAAAAATAAAAAAGTTTTCGTAATGAATCCAGAGCACGTAGGCCTTTTTTACTATGTTCTATATGTTTTGTTACCTATGAATAAAAATATGTAAGTACAACTTGTTTTTATTTCTAAACTTACGAAACCTTGTCTCCAGAACAGTATTTTTGATAAGTTTGAAAATTCAAACAAATTGGAAGTCCGAACTACCCCCTGTCCCAATTGGTTCGGATTACTGACGTTCTACCATATTTCTTTAATATTCTTTGAAAATCCTCCTCATGATTTAATCACCACACAACATAAACAGAGGTTTTTTTGTTTTAATATCCTTTAAGAGCCCTTATATTCTCTCTCTCTCTCTTTGTGACATACTAACATGTTAGCTTCAATTTAAAATTGCCTTCAGAATTTTCTCATAAAAGAACAATTATTTGCCACCTCAAACACAGGTGTGGTCTTTCCTCACAGTAAAATTAAAGTTCTTCTGGATATTCCTTTCCAAAAAAGGACTTTAAAGACTCAACAAGGTAAATATAAACTTTGTTCTACAGTAGCTTGCAAATTTCATGATATGCTTCTGCTACTTAATAATCAGTACTAGATCTCTCCCTAGTTAATTTCAAGTTGTACAGATTACTCTTTTTAAAACACTCAAACTGGATCTTGCTTTGAAACTTTCAGTGTATGTAGTTTATTTTATTTTAACTCTGCAAAGAGACTCTTGGCTTTCTCTTGAATTATCTTTGTGCTTACCAAGGGTTTATTGATTTTCATTCCAAATTATTACCATTTTTCTTTGTCATCATACTACACAGTTGATGATGATATTATATATTGACCACATTTGCACTCCTTTATTTTGTCTTTTTTTTATTTCCTTATATTATGCACAGTAGATACAGCCAACCCAATTGAATTAGTCGGGTTGGCTGTATCAATCAATCACACAACCAACCTTTCCAACATGATTAATCATTGCAAGTTTCAATCTAAATTAACATTTGCTTCTACCAGCAAGAGGTTGAAGAAGATGGCTTTTTGAAGACAATAAAGGATAAATGCCTTTATTGGCATTATTCCTTTATTAAAAGGATCATCTAGGGCGCTGAATCTCTTTAAAAGTTACAGCTGTCAGTTACAGGCTCCGCAAAAACGATAAGTGTTTGCCTTTTATTTACATGATTGTTATTTTATATTGTACTTAATACGTAGTCATATAGTTATAGTTACGCTGGTTATTTTTTATTTTTAATTTAGATAAAGAGTTTTTGTGGATTTTACTTACGATAGGTAAAACCGTTATTTCGTTCCATTTTTGTAGCCATTGTTTTTGGATATAGTGGTAGGGAATTCAAATTTTTTAATTGAGGTAGCTAGGTAGCTGTAACGCATAATTATATAGTAATACGCTTCAATGTTTCTATTTAATAGTTTCTATTCAAATACTATTGACATTTAATTTATTGATTTTATTAATTTAAACTACCATGCCCCAAACTAGAGCAGCAAAGCAACGGGCACAAAGTGGCAGGAGTGCTGTGACTCGGGGGAGAACTGAGGGGGGCAATTCTCCAACGCATCACAGCCTAAAAAAATGTGCAGCTTGTGAAATGTTTGCCGAACTCTCTGGAACGGAACATGATATTGCCATGGGGGATGTCTTTGTGTGTGCGCGATGTAAGGAGTGTAAGGAAATCAGGTGACAACTCAGCGTTGTTATGGGCCTATATGAGAGTTTGAAGGACAGGGTGGATGCCCTCGAAAGATCTAAATTGAGGGGCCCATCAGGCTCTCAGCTGCCCACATCAACGCCAGAGCTTGCACTTGGTCATCGCGCAACACAGCGGCAACCCCTAAGGCAGAATGCGCTGGTCCCACAGGAACTATTAGTTGTTGGTGACTCTATTGTCAGGGAAACGGGGAACGTATTGTGCAAAAAGGATAGGTGGAACAGGACCAGGGTATGTCTGCCAGGGGCAAAGGTTGATGACGTTGTAGAGCGGATATCATCTTTCAAGGGCACAAAAGGTGATATAGTTGTACACGTTGGCACTAATGATATTAAGAGTAGGAGACCGGCAGAATTACTCAACAAGTACAGGTCACTGTTGAAAAATAGCCATGAAATAGGGTTGAATTTGAAAGTGTCTGCAATTCTGCCCAGACACGATAGGAGGGAGTACATGATGAGAGCCTTGTCGATCAATTCGGCCCTGGAAAGATTGTGCAAGGCTCAAGGGGTAGAATTTTTTTCAGCCTGGACTGTACTTGTTAACAGGAGAGATTGCTTCTACAGGGATGGGATACACTTAAATAGAAAGGGTGCAAGAATATTTGCTGATGCTATCGAGGCAGTGTTAGGTGGGTCGGAAAACTGCTAGTTTGGGGGGGATACAAAGACTAATAGTTTAACAGTAACCGCAGGCAGAGGTGAAGGTGATTCTTGCACAACTTCTATTAGAATAAGAAGCGACCTGGAGCGAGGGGTGTTGGGGGTTTCAGGGATGGATGGCAGTCATCATGGAATAGCTGGGTATATGGGATGTGTTAGGGTAACAAGGAATAGGCATAGGAGCATGTATGCTTGCATGTATACCAATGCTAGAAGTATAGTAAATAAATTTGATGAATTTGAAGTGTTGGTCAAGACATCAAAGGCGGATATTGTTGGGATAGCAGAGACGTGGTGTCACAAAGATATAAGGAATGCAGAACTGGAATTTGGGGAGTACAATGTGTACAGAAAGGATAGACAGGACAGAAAGGGAGGGGGTGTTATGCTGTTAATTAAGAAAAACATAAAATCAAAGGAAGTGCACCCAGTTAATATAGATGAACAGTGCTCTGTTGAGTCAGTTTGGTGTGAGATAAGCACTGCGAAAGGAAAAATAAGGGTAGGAGTGTGTTATAGGCCTAGTGACTTGAATGAGTACAATGAACAATTGTACAGGGAAATAGAGTGGGCCAGTAAATCAGAATGTCTTATAATGGGGGATTTTAACTTCCCAGATATTGACTGGAACTTGTGGGTTGGTCACTCACACACTAGTCAGACTTTTGTGGATTTATTGGATGATTGTTTTCTGCAGCAGCATGTTCGTGAGGCAACCAGAGAAAGTAACACTCTTGATCTGGTTATCAGCAGTGATCATTCGTGTATTAAGAATTTGCAGATAAAGGAACCACTAGGTGGCAGTGATCACAGTGTGCTGAAGTGGGATTTACTCAAAGAGGTAACTACCGTCAGGGGTAAAGGAAAGGGTTTTTGCTTCCGTAAAGGGGAGTACAGTGGTCTCCGACAGTTTTTAAATTCTGTACAGTGGGATCAACTGATGATGTTACAAACAGTAAATTCTAAGTGGGAAGCATTCAAGGAATTAATCGTGGAAGCTACTAGACTTTATATACTGATTAAGAAATATCGTTCAAGGTTTAGGCCTAAATGGTTATCAAATGAACTAATGAGACTCGTGACAGAGAAGAAAAATGCATGGGATGCATATAAATTATCAGGTGACGCAGAAGCCTGTGAAAGATATAAGCTAGTCTGTAATCAGGTCACAAAGGAGGTTCGGCAGGCGAAGGCGGATTACGAGAAATCTTTGGCAAAAGATGCTAAGAAAAACAGCAAGGATTTCTTTACTTATATAAACTCTAAAAGGATGGGGCTGAATATGATTGGTCCACTTGACATCGATGGTTCGACTGTTGATGATCCTGCTCAGATAGCAAACAAACTGAATGAGTATTTTGCATCTACATTCACACGTGAGGAATTATTACAGTTTGAAAATGGAAGAAGGTTATCAAATTGTAGCAGTGTGCTTAATGATTTTGTAATAACTGAGAGCAAAGTGGAGGAGAAATTGTTGAAGTTAAACATAAGAAAGGCACCTGGGGTGGATGGGATCTATCCAGTTATTTTAAAGGAGGCGGCAAAGCAACTAAGCAAACCCTTAGCCATAATTATGAGAGCATCCTTGGACTCAGGGGAAGTTCCCACGGACTGGAGATGTGCAAATGTATCCCCAATTCACAAAGGTGGATCGAAGGGTGACATGAGTAATTACAGACCAGTTAGTTTAACTTCTGTTCTGGGTAAAATAATGGAGTCACTGGTTAAAGATGCATTGCAGGATCATCTAGACAAGACTGCAGCAATAATTCAAACACAGCATGGGTTTGTTAAGGGAAAGTCTTGTCTGACAAATTTGATTGGTTATTATGATGTGGTCACAAAGGAACTGGATGCAAAAAATAATTTTGATATCATATACTTGGATTTCAGGAAAGCTTTTGACACTGTTGCGCATGGAAGACTACTGTACAAATTGGAGCAGAATGGTATTAAGGGTAAGTTGCTACAATGGATAAAAGGATGGTTAAGTGGGAGAAGACAGAGGGTGGTAATCAATGGGTGCTGCCCTTCGTGGACTAATGTTATTAGTGGAGTCCCACAGGGTTCGGTGTTGGGTCCACTGTTGTTTTGTGTATTTATCAATGATATTGATGAAGGTATATCAGGCTTAATGTCGAAGTTTGCAGATGACACAAAGGTTGGCAGGGTTGTTAATGACAGTAATGGCAGTGTGCTACTGCAACAGGATCTTGATAATTTGGGCAGATGGGATAAGAAGTGGCAACTGAAGTTCAACCTTGACAAATGCAAAGTACTGCATATGGGTAGAAGTAACCCCAGAGAAACGTACCAACTGTGTGGTACTACACTTAAGGTGGTAGAAAATGAAAAAGACCTGGGAGTAATTGTGCAGGCAGATATGAAGTTTTCTGAGCAATGCAGACAGGCTGCTAGGGCAGGTCATGGGGTTTTGTCAATGATATATAGGAATTTTGCTAGCAGGGAAAAGGAGGTGATTGTCCCTCTGTATAAGGCAATGGTCAGGCCACGCCTTGAGTACTGCGTACAGGTTTGGAGGCCTCATTTTAGGAAGGATGTAGATTTGCTTGAGCGTGTACAGAGAAGAGCAACACGATTGGTGAGGGGAATGAAGGGATTCTCTTACCAAGAGAGGCTTAAGTTCTGCAAATTGCAGTGGCTGGAGACTAGGCACCTGCGCGGTGATCTGATTGAGGTCTATAAGGCCTTGAATGGGTTGAGCACGCTGAATTCTGATGGGATCCTTCCACTTGTTCAGATTACGAACCTACAGGGACATAAGTTCAAATTAAGAAAGGACAGATGTAGAATAGATGTGCGGAAATTTGCCTTTAGCCAGCGGGTGGTTAATTGCTGGAACAAACTTCCATCTGTCGTTGTGGAAGTTGATAGGTTAAATAAATTTAAGGAGGAACTGGACAGGCATTTGGAGGGAATGGTGTGATTTTTTTTTTTTTTTTTTTGGCTGATGCTGCATAAGCTCCTACACTTGCTTTCTTGCATCATGTGCCACTACTACTACTACTACTACAAGACTGCAGTAATGTTAAGACTCAGCATGGGTTTGTTAAAGGGGGATCTTGTCGGACCAATTTGATTGGATACTATGATGTGGTCACAAAGGAACTGAATGCCAAAAATAATTTTGATATCATATACTTGGATTTCAGGAAAGTTGCACATGGAAGACTGCTGTACAAATTGGAGAGGTATGGCATTAAGGGTAAGTTGCTACAATGGATAAAGGGATAGTTGAGTGGAAGATGACAGAGAGTGGTAATCAATGGACACTGCTCTTTATGGACAAATGTTATTAGTGGAGTTCTCTGGGGTTCGGTGTCGGGCCCATTGTTGTTTTGTATATTTATCAATGATATTGATGAAGGTATATCAGGTTTAATGTCCAAGTTTGCAGATGATACAAAGGTTGGCAGGGTTGTTAACGACAGTAAAGACAGTATGCTATTCCAACTGGATCTAGATATGTTGGGGAAATGGGCTGAGAATGTCAACTGAAGTTTAACATTGACAAATGCAAAGTACTGCATATGGGTAGCAATAACTGAAGGGAAGTGTACCAACTCTGTGGTACTACACTCAGGGAGGTGGAAAGTGAAAAAGACCTGGGGGTAATTGTGCAATCAAATATGACGTTCGCTGAGCAATGCAGACGAGCTGCCAGGGCAAGTAATGGAGTCTTGTCAATGATATATAGGAATTTTGCTAGCAGGAACAGGGAGGTGATTAATGCTTTATACAAGGCAATGGTCAGGTCACACCTAGAGAGTACTGTGTACAGGTCAGGAGGTCTCCTTTTAGGAAGGATGCACAGTTTCTGGAATGATATAAAGAAGGGCAACAAGATTGGTGAGGGGACAAAGGGGTACTCTTACCAAGAAAAGCTTCAGTTCTGCAAAAATGCAGGGCCTCGAGAGTAGGTGCCTGCGAAGTAATCTGATTGAGGTGTTAAGGCCTTGAATTGGTTGAGCAAGATGAATGCTGATGGAATTCTTTCTCTTGCTTGGATTAAGAACCTGAGGGGGCAGAGTTTGAAATTGAGGAAAGACAGTTGTAGAACAGATGTGCGGAAATTTGTCTTTAGCTAGTGGGTAGTTGATTGGTGGAACAGACTTCGATCTTTTGTTGTGGAAGTTGACAGCCTAAAGAAATTTAAGGCCGAGCTGGACAGGCATTTGGAATGAATGGACGGGTGAAATGGGAGGGTTTTCTTTTTTTTTTTTTTTTTTTTTGGCTGATGCTGCATAAGCTTGCTTTCTTGCATTGTATGCCTCTAGTAATGCTAATGCTTAAAGAGTGACAGGGAAGTAAAGTAAGGAAAAGTTATATTGTGGTTTTGCAAATTTTATCAATAGTTTTTTTCTACATTTTAATACACTTAGCTACTTGAAGCAAGACATGAACCATGAGGAGTTTATAAAACACCACTGACTAAAAAATACACAACATTTTATGTTGATGAGGCTTCTAAGGGTATCAAGGAGAGATAACACTTTGTGTAGAATACTGTTATTTTCGAAATATTTCTTTACAGGGGCAGAAGTAAGATGCAAGAATATATACAGGGTGTCTCAGTAGGAAAGGTCAATATTCTGGGAGGTGAAAGGATAGATCATTTTAAGCAAAAAGTTCATATAAACATGTGCCCTATCCCAAATGGTGTCCGAGATAGAGGCATTTGAATATTTATTTTTCAAGTGACAAATTTGGAACAGTTTATAATAAATTTTCAAAAATGCCACTATCAACTTCAATGCATGTTTCAACTTTCATGAGAACATGATGCGTTGCTTGTCTAAGTGTATCTTCACATTCCTTTATATGGGCAACAGCGTTGATTATGCGAGGCAACAGCCTCGATTATGCGAGCCAGCAGATCATCTCTTGTATCCACCTTTCTTCTGAACACTTCACTCTTCATCCAACCTCATAAACAAAAATCTAATGGGGGTTAGGTCTGGAGATCTTGGTGGCCAGTTAATGGCACCACCACAACCAATCCACCGATTAGGGAAAATTTGGTCCAGATGTTGCTTAACATGCCTGGTAGAATGGGAAGGGGCCCCATCATGCTGAAAGTACATAGCACACCATGTGGCCAAAGGAACGTCCTCTAGTTGTTCACCTAATGTATTTTGCAAAAATTGAAGGTAATTGTGTCCTGTCATTCGATATTTTATCGATATATTATATCGTTATTTTAGAACATCATTCGATGTTCTAAAATAACGGGACCTATCAACAGGTTATCGATCATACCGCAACACACATTGATTGAGAAACGAACTTAGAAATTTGTTTCCACTGTACCATGTGGATTCTCGTGCGACCATCGATGAGTGTTACGTGTGTTGCTGATTCCATTTCGGGTAAACGTGGCTTCATCAGTAAATAGTATTGATTTTACGATTGGCATTTAACCAATGACAAAATTCAAGATGCGTGGCACTGTCCCCTATGTGAAGATTTTGCACACACTGTGGGTGAAATGGGTACAAGCTCTCTTCTGTAGTGTTTGCCATACACGTGTTCGTGAAACACCTAGACGTGTAGAAAGTCTTCGCGTGCTAACTGTAGGACAACGCTGAACCATGTTCAGAATGTTTTTCTGTTCCTGCACATTTTCAGATGAAACATGAGCACTGGGAAGCATACCACTTTCACATAATGTGTTGAAAACACTCTATGATCCGGAATTCAATGTGTAGAAAAGTGCTGACGGTATTCTTCAACAGTAGCAGAGGCACTACCATCGCAGACGCAGTAAACATACAGCATATCTACATATTCAGCATTAGTAAAAATGTGCGGCATTTTTAGCAAACACTTCTACAATTAGAAGTGACAATTGACGCTACTCACTGATTCACTACTACAGTCACAACAATCAACTGATAACTGCCAACTGACAATCAAATGGCGCAGTCTGATGGGAGAGAAGGAAAATATTGCGCACCAATTTCAAAACAAATGTACATTAAAGTAGCTCTATCTCGGAAACCATTCGGGATAGGGCACATGTTTATATGAACTCTTTTGCTTAAAATGACCTATCCTTTTACCTCCTGGAATATTGACCTTTTCTCCTGGGACACCCTGTATATGTGTGATATATATATTGCATATATCCTGTTATTCTTTCTGTTACTCATCTTATATTAGTATGTAAACAGTGATTAAGCACAATCTAGAGTCTAGGATTAATTTTAATGTTGAGATTAGGTAACTACAACCTTAGAATGAACATGTTGTATTTGTGAAGAAAAATAGAAATGCATGAAACTGAGATTTTCCTAAGTCACTGCGCAAGAAACTGTGAAAGTAAAAAATTATATCCATGCTAAATGAACAAGTTCCTCAGTTTGAAAACCAACCAGAAATGAAATCATATTAAATTAAAGTACAAGAAACAAGAAATGCCTGTACTATGCTCTTAAATGTGTATATTAGAGAAGCTATTTCACATCTCAGAGCATACATAAGAAAAATATGTGTGTTGACATCCTGAAAACTCTCATAACTTTTAAAAAACTATTCAGGACAGTAAAAAAAAAAAAATATATATATATATATTTTTTTTTGTAGATACAAACATAAGATGCAATTATTTATTGGGAAATGGTTGAAACTGTCATTCCACAGCTTGAAAAATTGCAACTAAATGCTATCTTCCAGGAGAATTGATAAGCTGACTCCCCAGTGGAGGTGCTCTGTGTGGATACTATCTAAATGAAAGTTTTCCTTATCAATAAGATATTCAATGACAGACTAGTTTCATCCTTTCCTTATCTAATTGCCTATTACTCTCTAAAATTCAGCTCAGAAATGTAATATCAATTGCTTCACATAGAGAGAGACACTAAATATTATCTTGATGTCTTAAAGTGCCCAAAATAATTATTATAAAAAAATAATAATAATAAATAACAAATAAGCAGCCTTACCAATCAAAAATAGTTTACATGTGTTAAACATTTAATTAACATTCTTTGCTTCTTAAATACAATACACTGTATACAGGAACTCCCTGACTTACCTAATACTCAACTTATGCAAATTCGACTTTACGTAAGTTTTTGCTGGCCGGTGCAAACTGGAAAAAATATGGAAACGTATTTTGCATTTGTAGGGATAAATGGAGGTATTGTGAAAATATCATAATGTGAACCCAATAACATATTGCTTTTTTAGTTTTTTTGTAATTTGTTCCAAGTCCTTGGAAGTTGAAAATTTTCGCTATATTACTAAACTATTTATCTCTCTAAAAGGTCATATTTATAATGGAAATTTCATTACACTTTCATCGTTGTCATATGTTCCCAATATAAGAATCAATTTTGAATACCTTTGTGATATTTTTTTTAAAGCACGTTTCTGGAGGTCAGTACCAAAAAACAATAAAAATAATTGGGACTTTCTGGTTTATTGGGCTTTTCTGTTAATGAAAAGCCCAATAAACTGTATTTTGCAATACAGATTGCTCTGTATTGCAAAAATATGCCATACACTGCCAAAGAGGAAAAGACAATGCCAGGTTTCAAGGCTTCAAAAGATATGGTCACGCTCTTGCTTGGGGTTTATGCAGCGGGAGATTACAGATTAAAACCACTGCTTGTGTACCATTCTGGAAATCCTTGTGCATTTAAGGGCATCAATAAAGCCACCCTACAAGTGCATTTCTGATCAAACCAGAGAGCATGGATAACAATATCTCTCTTTGAGGATTGGTTTAAATACTGCTTCATTCCCAAGGTTCAAAAATATATCATCATTCTTCTCTTTCTTGGTGATTTCCTTCTACACTCTCTCTCTCTCTCTCTATCTCTCTCTCTCAGGATAACTCAGAAATTTTTTTTTTGGCTGGTGCAGCATAAGCCTCAAGCTTCCTTGCACCATATGGTGCAAAATCTTAAAGGAACGACGTTCCTTTCAAGATTTTGCTTCTATTAGATAATGCTCCTGGACATCCTACACAACTAGATGATTTCATTTCGAACATGAGAGTCATATTTCTACAACTAAACACGACTTCACTCATCCAACCTATGAATCAGGGTGTTATTTTGTATTTAAAAGCATGCTATTTACGCACAACATTTGATCAGGCATTGTGTACAGTAGACGGTGAGAAAAATTTTACTTTAAGAGTAAAATTTTAATAAATTTTTTAATAAATTTTAAATATAAATATAAATTTTTTAATAAAAAATTTTAATAAATATTGTAAGATTTTGGAAATCTTACAATATTTATTATGCCATCTTAAACATTAATAAGGCCTGGGCAGAAATTACTAAAAGTTGCTTAAATGGCGCATGGAAGAAAATATGCCCACGGCAAGTTAAAGGCTTCAAAGGGTTTGAAAAAGACGAATCACATGAAGAAGTTACATATAAAATTGTAAAGGTTGTGAAGCTACTTCAGTTGAAGGTTAATGCCAAAGACGTGGAGGTGTTAATAGAGGAAGAAGAGGAGGAACTATCTAACGAAGAACTTACTGACTTGCAAGCAGCAATAGTGAAAGAAGAAAATGCTGATGAAGTTCAAGTTGAACCAAATGAGGAGCCGAGATAGATGCTTCATCACCAGAGAGAGAGAGAGAGAGATGGCAATGGAATTTCGTGAAATTGCATTGGCAATGGCGAGGTTTGAGAAAATGGATCCTGACAGCGAACAATTCTTAAAAGTTAACAGGGGTGAATGATATGCTTGCTTGCTACAAAGAAATCTACAATGAAAAGAAAAAAAGCCACTGTCCAGTCATCCCTTAATATGTTCTTTCATAAGGTTGAGTGGCCGACCTTTTCTAAATCTCCACAGCCCTCAACCTCCGCTGCAGCGTACTTATCAGCTGAAGACATTGATTCTGGCAACGATGCTCGAGAGGTAAAACTTACTGATGTCATGCCTGTCTCCTCTTTTTTTTGTAAATTTATAATTTTGAAATTTTTTTAAACTGCATGCTTTTGTAATTTTTCCTGCACGAGATAAAAAATTTAATAAATACAATATATAATTCTATTTACATGTTCGTCAAACATTTCTTTGAACATTAAGTAAGTCGGATTTCTTATTTCATTCAAAATAAGAAATCTGACTTATGTAGAGTTCCACAGACCGCAACCCTTATGTTAATTGGGGAGTGGCTGTATATATAATCTTTTTTAAGTTTCTAGGTTAAAATGCTGCACCCTCTAAATGTAGTCAACTACAAGTTTTTCTATCAGCAAGAGAACTGTATTCTAGACCTTTTCCCAAAACAGCATTGCAAGTTCAATTTTTTGTTCACTGTATATTGTGACTGTCATTTGCACATATTCTTCTATGGTTGTATGCTTTGTGAGATGACAAATCCAAGTTGGTGGGAGTTAAAAAAAACAATTCTTTCTCTTCAGACCAAATAACTTGGCCACCCTTTGAAAAGTCTAAATATATTTTTCTGTTCTGGCATGACACAGGGATTGAAACTTAAACCTTTCTAAATATGAGGCAAGTGAATCCATGGAGCCATGTCTTTTAGGAATGTCTATAATTCCAATATCACTTGTCTGCTGTAGTGTGCTTTTTCTTCTAAGTTTTCTATATATAATAATAAGAAATCAAAAAATATCCTGGAAAGAAGAATGCTTCATAATACTGTTAAACTCAATTTTAAAAAATTCTCTTTTTTGGTATTTACTAATTTCTCAGTTATAAAAATCAGTTTTTCCCAAAATATTCCAAACACAGTCAAAAGTTTCTATATTAGTAATTGGTATTCAAAAATAATTTCAAATAAAACTACCTTAAGGATGGCCTCCTTGTCAGCTCTTGTTACTTCCAGTACATGCCACTGACCATCATTAAATGTCTCATTTGATTTCAGTGTAATCATCCCACTGCCCAGTTCATATTTAAAGAAGATCTGACCTCCCTGCAGTTCTATAGACAAGAAGTCTTCCTATGAAAATTAAGTATATATATATATATATACATATATAACATTAACATATTGGATTGCTTTTTCAGGCTTAATATAATAGCTGTAATTATATTATATTGTATATATTTATTTACTTATCCAAGTAATACTTACCTACTATGCAAAATAAATAAGCCAAAAATGGATTAACCAAATTTTATATATATATATATAAAAATAATTACCGTTTTTAAACATTCAATTTAATAAAGTTATAAAAATTTGTAAGGCATTTTTATAAACATTAGGGAGGGTGAATTTTGTGCTGTAATTTAGGATGTTGGTCCTATAATTATCTATAATGATACTCATTATAAGCTACTTTCTGAGCTTTCATTGTTAGGCCTATGTAATGCTGCTGTGAGGTTCACAGAAAGATACTGGTTCTACTAATCGCTTTTTATTTATGCATTGATAGGGATTGGTCCCCATTGAAGTACCTATGGTATTTATTAAAGATGGTCATTATTTTTATATGTATATGTTTAAGTGAATATGTATGTATATAAAATTGGAATAAATCCATTTTCTCTAATTTCATACACAGATTCATGTCATTACTTATCACGGTCCAACGTGGTAGCATCGATTATACCTTTGTTACTAGCTGGCAATATATACACATTTATGGGAATATCGAATTTAGGAATTAACATCTTAATACAAAGGTAATACTTCGATTATGCAATGTTCAGTTTCTGCAATGGCACCAGTGACTGTTACTAGAACTAGAATATTTGTAAAATAATAAGTTTACCTCAATATAATACGTAGAACACTTCTGTATGATACCCTCCAGAAATTCAAACGAAAAAATTTGAAAATCTTACATTACAATAACAAATAATTAAAAATCAATTGAACACAATTAAAAATCAATTTAACACAATTAAAAAAAAAAACAATTTAATGCAATTAAGAAAATATTAAAAGGATTTAACGAAAAAATTTGCAAAACAATTTTTCTTCCTAAAAGAATTGATTTTATTAATACTCAATTGCATTAAATTGTTTTTTAATTGCATTAAATTGATTTTAAATTGTAATCAATTGATTTTTAATTATTTGTTACTGTAATGTAAGATTTTCAATTTTTTCGTTTGAATTTCTGGAGAGTATCATATGGAAGTGTTCTATGTATTATATTGAGGTAAACTTCTCTTATTATTTTACAAATATTGATATCAACATAGAACGTATTGAGAATTACAGCTCTGGTTCATACTATCTAATTCATTTTTAATACTCTTATTGACTATTTCATTCACTTCCTTTCTCTCCAGGTATAATACACACGATTATGGAGAATTTTTTGAACAGCTTGGAAGGAAAATCGTTTTGCAATTTTTTCATTAAATTCTTTTATTGATTTTCTTAATTCTTAATTGCATTAAATTGTTTTTTTAATTGCATTAAATTGTTTTTTTAATTGCATTAAATTGATTTTTAATTGTGTTCAATTGATTTTTAATTATTTTTTACTGCAATGTAAGATTTTCGTTTGAATTTCTGGAGAGTATCATACAGAAGTGTTCTACGTATTATACTGAGGTAAACCTCTCTTATAATTTTACAAATATTGATAATGTAGAATGTATTGAGCATTACAGCACTGGTTCATACTATCTAGAACTAGAATAATATATGTAATTATGGTTAGTTGGTTGGTTGTGTTAGTGTTTAATGGCGCATGGACTACGTGGGTCATAACGCGCCAATTCATATGGTATAATGTGTTTCAGAGGTGTTTACTTTGAATTTGAGTTGTTCCTTTTAGCCTGATTCATACTTCATTGGGTTAGTCTGTTTCTTGTGCTTATGTCTTATAGGAGGTGGTATAAATTAATAGCTTTAAGGAAGATCAACCAGAAAATGACGGACTGTAAGTTGCGTCAGATGGGATGAACGCCGAGGTGGGTTTTCTCCCAATAGTAAGAAGAGATGTATATGATAAGTGTGTCCAATTCTAAGTCTTGCCAATATCACTTCTTCTTGTCTGTTTCATCGGAAGCCAGTGAGCCACAGCTTTGGTTCTTGCTTTATCTGGTAAAGTTTATTGTTGGTGTTACTTTTCCAGATCTGTGACCAGTTGTCATAGCATGCTTTGTGAATGATAGGCTTATAGTCACTGTAAGGAACCTGAGACGTTGTGAGAGAGCGGGTTGAAAATGTTTAGCGGCAATGTCAGCACTTCCATTTCCTGGAATGCCAGAATGACCAGGGATCCAGAAAAAACAGATTGGACACACTGCAGGAGATTAACTGGGAATGAATGTATTTCAGGATAGGATGGGAAGATGAGATATTCTTGCTTATAGCAGACACAGTACTGAGGGAGTCCGTGTAAATTATGGCAGGTGAGATGGATAGCTCAATAATTTTACTAAGTGCTAACTTGATAGCATATAATTCAGGAGTGAAAATGCTGCAGGCTAATGGTAGTGAGGCTGTAGCAGTAAATGAAGGAAAAACTGCAGCAGCACCTACAACCTTTTTGAGGCTATAGTCCTCTCAAAAGATGAGCGTTTCTGTTTACCACGTTTCTGAGCTGCTTCCGGTTCTGGGGCACATGTAGGAACTTTTGTTCATGCGCCTGATCAACCACGTGTGCCGTGAACCTGATACTTAAGGATGTGCTGCGTAAGCATTATTTCTTGTTGAGAAAGGATGTGGACACCAGCTACAATTGTATAGTTTTAACGCTTTTAACCTTATATATTTTATTGTATTTTATTCACAATCAGTTATTGTAAATAGATTATGTTACAGTATTCTCTGTAGTGTTGGTATATATACAGTATTAAATTATTTTAATCCAACGGTTGGTGTATTAATGTAATATCGTGAATATGAACTTTCCCAACCTCAGAGGCCTTTTTGAAGATATTGCCATTTAGTGCCTGTGTCCTTTTCCAGATGATTCGTGTCAGTGTCTTTTGTGATGGTGATGCAAAAGTAATCCCCAAATCATGTTTTGCTTTCCTTCTAATTTGCCTTGCTTTTGCTTTAAGCCTTTTATAAGCAATTAAATTACTGGTAGTAGGTGACTTCCGGAAATTATTCCATACACGATTTTTCTCTTGTTTAGCATTAGAGCACTCTGCATTCCACCAGAGTTTTCGGCAAGTGCGATATGAATTGGATTTTGGAATAAAAGCATTTGCCGCAGTCAGAATCTGATTTGTAATGTAAGTAGTTACATCAATACATTTCTGTTGAACATAAATTCTATCTAAAAGCATTTGAGCAGAATAGTTATCCCAGTTCGCCTTGCTAAACTTCCAATTGGATTGTTGATCAACATTTTGAGTTACTAATGTTTGTATTGTGCAAATAACTGGAAAGTGGTCACTATTAAAGGGATCAGATGATACTGACCACGTCATGATTGGAAAGATGGATGGAGAGCAAACTGACAAGTCAACTGAAGAAGTAGATCCTGTAGGTAGTTGGATGTATGTTGGAGATCCAGAGTTTAGTAAATTAGGATCATTATTATTCATAAATTTTTCAATCAATTTGCATCTTCTGTCCATTGTATTAGACCCCCACAAAGGATGGTGTCCATTTATATCACCGAGAACACAAATTAGAGCTGGAAGTTGGGTACACAGATTGTCGAGTTCTGAATGGGGAAGAGGTAGAAATGGTGGAATATAAATGGAAACAAGAGTGACTGATGTACCAACTGCAATACGAGCAGCCCCAGCTTCTAGATTTGTTCATAACTGGATCGACCTGGATGGCATGCCAGAATTAACAAGAATGGCTACTCCTCCATGTGCAGGAGATTCTGAGGACTATCTCGCCTGTGCAAGATATAATTTGAGAATTTTGGCGAAACTGGGGAAGACAAGAATGTTTCCTGTAGGCATATACTTATGGGATTGAACTGAGTTAGTAAATCCCTTAAGTCATCAGAATGAGTGCTTAGTCCTCTACAGTTCCATTGTATGATGTTATGCATTATTTAGGTTTGGCAGAGGATGACTGTCTGACTGCTTTTTGTTTGCAGGACATTTTTTCTGTTCTTTTTTTGGAAAGTTGTGGCATCCAGTATCCATAGTGTAATTCACATGAAGTTCTAGTATGGGTTCCTTGTTATCTGAATGTACATCTACTTCCATACTATTGGTTGGTGATTCAGCTTTCTTGATGTCTTTGTAAGTTTCCAATTTTTGACTCTCATATGAGACCGGTAAAGTATCAGTTGGGATACTAGTTGGAGTGCTAGTTGCTTCACTGGTTTTAGTTTTAGGCATATCTTTTCTGGAAGCTGATAAAGGTTGCTTTAACCCAGTTCACCAGAGAAGTGTTCAGTGATATTGACATATATGTTTGAACTGCAGTTGAAAGATAGCTTCGGGTGCAAAACACATTGACTGGGCATGGGCAACATAATTTGTGCTTCAGGATATGTAACTGTTGGTGTTCTATTTTGTATCTTCGAATTTTCTTTCTGGTTTTCCACATATTAGATGATTTAGAAAAAGCAGGGTGGCTCCCTTTGCAGTTGGGGCACATGTGAGTTGAGGCTGAGAAATCTGTTTGTGTATGATCCTTAGAACCACATATAGGACAGATGGAATCCCCTCTGCATGCCTGGTGAGAGTGGCCATATTTCTGGCATTTAAAACAGTGAAGAGGATTCGGGATGTATGGCCGAATTCGGCAGTTTAAATAGCGGGCCTTTGCTGTGGATGGTTAGTCCGGAGTGCTGAAAGTTAAAATGATGAATTGTGTTGGAACCAGATTTCCATCTTTTTTAATCATTATACGTTTCGCATCTATTACCTTTTGGTTACTAAGTTCCTGAACTAGTTCCTCCTCAGTCACTGCAAGTAGATCCCATTCATTGATCATGCCTTTCTTTGAATTTAAGGTATTGTGAGGCTATGTATATAAAGTGCTTAGCATCATAATACACAGCCATTTCTGAATAAACAGAAAATTTTTAAGGTGGCATCGTTTTAGGTTATATCTCATATTGTGAATGCCTTCACAACGAGTTGCCATGATATTGCACTACTTCGAATAAGTAACGCTTCACCTAAGGAGAAGACTAGTGTTACTTATTCTCAGATAGGTACCACCACCCAGACAGCACTGTTTCAGGGCTATTTGGCCCTTCGTCAGTGAGTGGGTAGGTACCCAAGTGATGCAATGATGGCAAAAACAGTTATGAAGTATAACTCCACAATATGAGAGATGCCTGATGGTGTATGATGTATTTAGACTAAGGCGCATTTAGGGCTAGAGCCTCAAGCTGCGAACAAATTTAGACTATGTATATAAAGTGCTTAGCATCATAATACACAGCCATTTCTGAATAAACAGAAAATTTTTAAGGTGGCATCGTTTTAGGTTATATCTCATATTGTGAATGCCTTCACAACGAGTTGCCATGATATTGCACTACTTCGAATAAGTAACGCTTCACCTAAGGAGAAGACTAGTGTTACTTATTCTCAGATAGGTACCACCACCCAGACAGCACTGTTTCAGGGCTATTTGGCCCTTCGTCAGTGAGTGGGTAGGTACCCAAGTGATGCTATGATGGCAAAAACAGTTATGAAGTATAACTCCACAATATGTTATATTGTGGAGTTATACTTCGCATTTAGGGCTAGAGCCCTAAATGCGCCTTAGTCTAAATACATCATACACCATCAGGCATCTCTCATATTGTGGAGTTATACTTCATAACTGTTTTTGCCATCATTGCATCACTTGGGTACCTACCCACTCACTGACAAAGGGCCAAATAGCCCTGAAACAGTGCTGTCTGGGTGGTGGTACCTATCTGAGAATAAGTAACACTAGTCTTCTCCTTAGGTGAAGCGTTACTTATTCGAAGTAGTGCAATATCATGGCAACTCGTTGTGAAGGCATTCACAATATGAGATATAACCTAAAACGATGCCACCTTAAAAATTTTCTGTTTATTCAGAAATGGCTGTGTATTATGATGCTAAGCACTTTATATACATAGTCTAAATTTGTTCGCAGCTTGAGGCTCTAGCCCTAAATGCGCCTTAGTCTAAATACATCATACACCATCAGGCATCTCTCATATTGTGGAGTTATACTTCATAACTGTTTTTGCCATCATTACATCACTTGGGTACCTACCCACTCACTGACGAAGGGCCAAATAGCCCTGAAACAGTGCTGTCTGGGTGGTGGTACCTATCTGAGAATAAGTAACACTAGTCTTCTCCTTAGGTGAAGCGTTACTTATTCGAAGTAGTGCAATATCATGGCAACTCGTTGTGAAGGCATTCACAATATGAGATATAACCTAAAACGATGCCACCTTAAAAATTTTCTGTTTATTCAGAAATGGCTGTGTATTATGATGCTAAGCACTTTATATACATAGTCTAAATTTGTTCGCAGCTTGAGGCTCTAGCCCTAAATGCGCCTTAGTCTAAATACATCATACACCATCAGGCATCTCTCATATTGTGGAGTTATACTTCATAACTGTTTTTGCCATCATTGCATCACTTGGGTACCTACCCACTCACTGACGAAGGGCCAAATAGCCCTGAAACAGTGCTGTCTGGGTGGTGGTACCTATCTGAGAATAAGTAACACTAGTCTTCTCCTTAGGTGAAGCGTTACTTATTCGAAGTAGTGCAATATCATGGCAACTCGTTGTGAAGGCATTCACAATATGAGATATAACCTAAAACGATGCCACCTTAAAAATTTTCTGTTTATTCAGAAATGGCTGTGTATTATGATGCTAAGCACTTTATATACATAGTCTAAATTTGTTCGCAGCTTGAGGCTCTAGCCCTAAATGCGCCTTAGGTATTGTGAGGAGTAACAGATACTGGCAGCCCACCAAATGTCTTTATATTTAATAGCCACCAGAATGTTTGGAGGTAGCTGTTTCAACCAGGACATCTCCGGATTGTAATCTATTCACCATTTTTGGTGATCCCGCAATAGATTCCAAATATTTTTGGATCATAAATGGTGATAACTTACACACAGGCTGAGATGACAGAGAGTGTATCACCAGAAAATTCAGTAGGTTAGAGCAGTGTGCTCTTTGAAGCCTTTTGGATTTGTTGGCATCATTTTCATTGGATATGTCTAACTTTGAGCTTGATTGCTCTAAAGGTGAAAAATTATTTAACTGCATCATTGCTTCTTTTAGCCCTGGGAGAGTTACTTCCTTCTTCCAGATTACTGGCCCCACCATGTGGAGGAAGGAGCGGTGCCACCAGTGACCGAGTGCTTGTAATAGTTAGTTTGTTAGTAATTAATATATTAGATAGTATGAATCAGAGCTGTAATACTCAATATGTTCCACATTGATAATAATATTAGTAAATTAATAAGAGGAGTTTACCTCAATATAGTATGTAGAACACTTCCGTATGATACCCTCCAGAAATTAAAACGGAAAAAAAAGAAAAAATCGACAACTTACCGGTACATTAAAGTAAAATATAAATAATTAAATAATCAATTTAACACAATTCAAAATCAATTTAAAACAATTAAAATTCAAATTAACGCAATTAAAAGAATCTAACGAAAATATTCAAAACGATTTTCCTTCCGGAAGCTGACAATGCTTTTCGACCGTATGTCGTGATCACAGGAATGAAAATTACCGAATTTGGGTTAAACCTGCAACTTAAATAGTGATTCGCGCATGCGCGTAAAGGTCCACGCATCGGAGATCAAATATGGCCGCCGAATATTAACAGAATTCTCGTGTAATTTAATTTCAACGGTTTCTGCAATTAATAGTCACGTATAATTACTTTGAACGTTAAGTATTTTGGTCTCGTTAAATAAAAAAGTATGATTTTCGTTAATGGCATGAAAGGCTAATCCTGACGCTGCTGAACGAGAAGCACGAACTGAGGCTTCGTGTTGATTTACACGAATATTAAGAGAAAACCGCGTCGAACCTTGGTAAGACGAGTCGCAATCGCCGCAAGAAATGTTGTATACCAGATCATTAATTTGTGTTGCGAACACGGAAAGAACCGAGCGATTGTTCAGTATAGTGTGTAACTTCCGTATAGGCCTAGCTATAATTTTAAATTCGGTATCTTTAAAGAATCTGTTAAGCTGTTTGTGCCACTGTTCAACATATGGGACAGAAATAAAGTATTTTGTCATATTACTATTGTTGATTGGTGTAGTATTTTGTATCCTATCCTTAGCTTGTACCCTAATTCGATTTATTGTGGTAATGGGATAACCCCTGTTTAAGAATCTGCTAGTTAATATTTGTATTTCTGAGTCCAAAGCAGAATCCGTCATTGAATATTTATAGGCATTTAGAAATTGATTAAAGATAATCGATCTTTTGTAGGTGAATGGGTGATAGCTATTATAATGTAGAAGCATACCGGTGTTTGTGGGTTTTCGATAGATGCTAAATTGTATTTTATTCGAGTCCCGGGTAAGCGTGAAATTTAGAAAGTTTAATGACTTTGTATCCGTATCTTCCCTTTCCAATGTAAATTTGAGTCTAGAATGAATATTATTAAACGAATATAAAATGTCTTGGATAGTACTACTATCGGTAATAACTAGAACATCGTCTAAATACCTCCCATAGTATGTGATACGGGGACGAAAAGGTGTCAAATGTATCTGCTCAATCGTTGAGAGATAGATTTCTGACATTAAGCCACTCAGGCTCAAACCCATTGGTAATCCAAAAATTTGTTTGTACACCTTGTCTCGAAAGGTGATGTAGTTAGCCTCAACTAACAGTTTAATTAAGTGAAAAATTTCCTTAATAGGCAGCTTCGTATAATTAATCGGTGTCGAGTTTTTATTTAACATATCCCAAATAATATCTAATGTGTATTCAACGTTTACATTCGTATATAATGAGGTAACATCTAGTGAGAATAAATTGTCATTGTCGCCGAGTCTACAGTCTTTAAGATTATTAAATAATGTATCGTAGTTCTTAATCGCAAATTGTATAACCTGTCTAAAAGGTTTTATGTTATATACATGTGTGGCTAAGGTTGAAAATGCCGAGTTCCTGTAGGAAACAATAGGTCGAATAGGAAATCCAGTCTTGTGTAATTTTACCTGACCGAAAAGTGCAGGAATATTGTATGTTCTGGACTTCAATTCCTTCAACTGAACCATAGTAATGTAGTCGTTTTTACGATACGTGGTTAACGTTTTATTGTATTGATTTACCAAATTGGTAAACAGTGCCAGGTCTACTTCACGATAAGTGGAGGTATCAGACACAACTGAATCTAACTTATTAATATAATCATGTTTATCTAGTATTACCACTGTATCTCCTTTATCTGCCCTCTGTATAATAATGTCCTTATTTTCCCGAAGTTCTCGTAAAGCTGAACTGTCATGTGTATTCAATTTAGGAAGTCGCGTTTCTTTTATGTTATTCACTACTTGGTTAACTTGTTGAATAAATACATCTTTTTGTGGAACATTACGAAGTCCAAATTCAATATCAATTACGCATTGTTTTTTTGGCAGTTTTCGAGGTGGTACATTATAATTTAATCCTTTGGATAAAAGTGAAATCTGGTCCTGCGATAGTGTACACGAGGAAAGATTTGTAACCTGTTGATATGTCGGTTCGTTGGATACTGGGTGAGGGGGTGTTCGTGAACTAGCCGATATATTCTGTGGTAGTACGTTATGTGTCTGTGGGGGGGATGTCACCCAACTCGTGTGAACTTGGTCGCAAGCCCGCGACAATGTGTTAGAATTCGCATGAACGTGTCTTGAACTATTTGATAATGTTTGCAACTTATTAACGTGTCTGTTTTTTATTTCTGAGGCCTGTGCTTCCCGTCGCAAATCTATGGAGGTCTTCAATACAGACCAATCGTTCGGATGTAGATAATTTTTTAATTTATCGCGAAGCTTCCTAACCTGGGAAAGGTATTTTTGTTTATTCGAATATCAAGATTTTAGGCAAGCTTAACAATATTAGTTGAAGGAATTGAAGTCCAGAACATACAATATTCCTGCACTTTTCGGTCAGGTAAAATTACACAAGACTGGATTTCCTATTCGACCTATTGTTTCCTACAGGAACTCGGCATTTTCAACCTTAGCCACACATGTATATAACATAAAACCTTTTAGACAGGTTATACAATTTGCGATTAAGAACTACGATACATTATTTAATAATCTTAAAGACTGTAGACTCGGCGACAATGACAATTTATTCTCACTAGATGTTACCTCATTATATACGAATGTAAACGTTGAATACACATTAGATATTATTTGGGATATGTTAAATAAAAACTTGACACCGATTAATTATACGAAGCTGCCTATTAAGGAAATTTTTCACTTAATTAAACTGTTAGTTGAGGCTAACTACATCACCTTTCGAGACAAGGTGTACAAACAAATTTTTGGATTACCAATGGGTTTGAGCCTGAGTGGCTTAATGTCAGAAATCTATCTCTCAACGATTGAGCAGATACATTTGACACCTTTTCGTCCCCGTATCACATACTATGGGAGGTATTTAGACGATGTTCTAGTTATTACCGATAGTAGTACTATCCAAGACATTTTATATTCGTTTAATAATATTCATTCTAGACTCAAATTTACATTGGAAAGGGAAGATACGGATACAAAGTCATTAAACTTTCTAAATTTCACGCTTACCCGGGACTCGAATAAAATACAATTTAGCATCTATCGAAAACCCACAAACACCGGTATGCTTCTACATTATAATAGCTATCACCCGTTCACCTACAAAAGATCGATTATCTTTAATCAATTTCTAAATGCCTATAAATATTCAACGACGGATTCTGCTTTGGACTCAGAAATACAAATATTAACTAGCAGATTCTTAAACAGGGGTTATCCCATTACCACAATAAATCAAATTATACAAACTAAGGATAGGATACAAAATACTACACCAATCAACAATAGTAATATCAAAAAATACTTTATTTCTGTCCCATATGTTGAACAGTGGCACAAACAGCTTAACAGATTCTTTAAAGATACCGAATTTAAAATTATAGCTAGGCCTATACGGAAGTTACACACTATACTGAACAATCGCTCAGTTCTTTCCGCGTTCGCAACACAAATTAATGATCTGGTATACAACATTTCTTGCGGCGATTGCAACTCGTCTTACCAAGGTTCGACGCGGTTTTCTCTTAATATTGGTGTAAATCAACACGAAGCCTCAGTTCGTGCTTCTTGTTCAGCAGCGTCAGAATTAGCCTTTCATGCCATTAACGAAAATCATACTTTTTTATTTAACGAGGCCAAAATACTTAACGTTCAACGTAATTATACGTGACTATTAATTGCAGAAACCGTTGAAATTAAATTACACGAGAATTCTGTTAATGTTCGGCGGCCATATTTGATCTCCGATGCGTGGACCTTTACGTGCATGCGCGAAGACATATAATCACTATTTAAGTTGCAGGTTTAACCCGATTCGGTAATTTTCATTCCTGTGATCACGACATACGGTCGAAAAGCATTGTCAGCTTCAGGAAGGAAAATCGTTTTGAATATTTTCATTAGATTCTTTTAATTGCGTTAATTTGAATTTTAATTGTTTTAAATTGATTTTGAATTGTGTTAAATTGATTATTTAATTATTTATATTTTACTTTAATGTACCGGTAAGTTGTCGATTTTTTCGTTTTTTCCGTTTTAATTTCTGGAGGGTATCATACGGAAGTGTTCTACATACTATATTGAGGTAAACTCCTCTTATTAATTTACTAGTAATTAATATATATATATATACACACACACACACTAAATAAAGAAAGGTAGATTTCCTTTCTGAGTTCCTACTTTCATGCTTTAAGTAAAGAACCACTTGAAGTTAACGAAAGAGAAAAAGTCACAAAAAAATAACGGAAACTTTATTACTTGGAAAGAGCACTCTATATATATATTGCAGAGAAAATCGCTTATCACTCCAGATTGGTTAGACAAGACCACCCCTTAATAAATCCATGCTATGATTGTAGTATAACTGCCTGCCTGTCCAGATGTTCTATGGTCCAGCATTACACTGTGGATGCAAAAAATAATTTTGATATCATATACTTGGATTTCAGGAAAGCTTTTGGCACTGTTGCGCATGGAAGACTACTGTACAAATTGGAGCAGAATGGTATTAAGGGTAAGTTGCTACAATGGATAAAATGATGGGTGAGTGGGAGAAGACAGAGGGTGGTAATCAATGGGTTCTGCTCTTCGTGGACTAATGTTATTAGTACAGTCCCACAGGGTTCGGTGTTGTGTCCACTGTTGTTTTGTATATTTATCAAAGATATTGATGAAAGTATATCAGGCTAAGTGTCGAAGTTTGCAGATGATACAAAGGTTGGCAGGGTTGTTAATGACAGTAATGGCGGTGTGCTACTGCAACAGGATCTAGAAATTTGGGCAGATGGGCTGAGAAGTGGCAACTGAAGTTTAACCTTGACAAATGCAAAGTACTGCATATGGGTAGAAGTAACCCCAGACAAACGTACTAACTATGGGGTAATGGTCAGGCCATGCCTTGAGTACTGCGTACAGGTCTGGAGGCCTCATTTTAGGAAGGATGTAGATTTGCTTGAGCGTGTACAGAGAAGGGCAACAAGATTGGTGAGGGGAATGAAGGGATTCTCTTACCAAGAGAGCCTTAAGTTATGCAAACTGCAGTGGCTGGAGACTAGGCACCTGCGCAGTGATCTGATTGAGGTGTATACGGCCTTGAATGGGTTCAGCATGCTGAATTCTGATGGGATTCTTCCACTTGTTCAGATTACAAACCTAAGGGGGCATAAATTCAAATTAAGGAAATACAGATGTAGAATAGATGTGCAGAAATTTGCCTTTAACAGTGGGTGGTTAATTGCTGGAAACAAACTTATATCTGTTGTTGTGGAGGTTGATAGGTTAAATAAATTTAAGAAGGAACTGGACAAATATTTAGAGGGAATGGTTGTGTGAATTTTTTTTTTTTTTTTTTTTTTTTTTTTGGCTGATGCTGCATAAGCTCATACATTTGCTTTCTTGCATCACATGCCACTACTACTGCTACTTCTTTAACCAGTCATTCCATTATTTTCCCTGGAACAGATGTTAAGGTAACATCTGTAATTACTCATGTTGTCTTTTGATCCTGCTTTATGAATTAGGGATACATTCACAAGTCTTCAGTCTACAGTTACCTGCCCTGGATCCAAAGATGCTCTCATAATTATGGCTAAAGGTTTGCTTACCTCTTTTGCTGCCTCCCTTAATTTGACTGGACAGATTATTTTCACACCCACCTTTAACAATTTCTCCTCTACTTTCCTTCCAGTTATCACAAAGTCATTTAGCTCCTTGTTACTTTGATAAACTTCTGGATCCCCCGCGATAAATAATTCTTCGTGTGTGAATGTGGAAGAAAAATACCTATTTAATTTGTCAGCAACATGAGCATGGTCATCAACAGTTAACCCATAGTAATCAAGTGGCCCGATGTGATTCAACCTCTTCCTTCTAACTGTTAATATAAGCATAGGATTCTTTGCTGTTTATCTTTGAATTTTCCAGAGACTTCGCATAATCTACCTTAGCTTGCCTAATGTCCTTTGTGACTTGATTACAGACTAATTTATATCTACTATAGGTTTCTGTATCACCTGATAATTTATATGCATTCCATTTTTCTGCTCTGCTATGTGTCTGAATAGTTCATCTGACATCTATTTAAGTCAGACACTTGAACAGTATTTCTTAATTGGTATGAAAAGCCTAGTAGCTTCTTTGATTATTTCCCCAAATACATCCCATTTAGAATTTGCTGTTGGTAACATTATCAATTAGTCCCATTGCACAGAATTTAAAAATCTTTCTAAGACCACCATAGTAACCTTTAATACAAAAGCAAAAGCCTTTCTCTTTACACTTGACAGTATTTGTGTTTAATTAAATTAAATTTGAGATTAGTACACTGTGATTTTTGCCACCCAGTAGGTCTTTTACCTGCAGATTCTTAATGCATGAAGAACCACCACTGCTTTCTCTTGTTGCTTCTCTAACATGCTGCAGTAGAAAACAGACATCCAAAAAAATGCACAATGGTCTTGGCAGTGTGAGTAACCAACCCACAATTTGAAGTCAACATCTGGAAAGTAATAATCCACCATTATGAGACATTCTCATTTGATGGTCTACTCTATTTTTCTGTATAGCTGTTTGGTATGCTCATCACAGTTATTAGGCCTGTAATACACCCCTAATCTCAATTTTGTTTTTCCAGTGCTTATATAACACACCAAACTGACTCAACATTGCACTTGTCACCCATATCAACTGGATTCATTGCCTTAGATTTAATATGTTTCTTAATTAACAGCATAACTCCTCCACCTCTCTTATATTGTCTGTCTTTCCTGTATACATTTTTACTCCCCATAACCAAATTCAGCATCACTTGTCTGAGTGACACCATGTTTCCACTATTCCTTACAATGTCTGCATTTGATGACTTAATCGGTACTTCAAATTCAATGTAAATGTTGTTTGAGACATTTATTAATGCTTAAATGTAAATGTTGTTTGACACATATTACTATCTAAAGCCCACTAATAAGTACCTGCACCCTGAATTTTAAAATTATATACTATAAGAAAGATACTGAAAGCAGAAAAATGAAGGGATATTATTTTTGAACAAAATCTTGATTAGACAATTTTCATGTTTACATTATCAGTTCTGTCAAAAAAAATCAGGTAAATACACTATATAAGAGGTTCCCAAACTTTTATAACCTAGTCCTTCCTTAAAACATTTCATAAGTTTCATGCCTGCCTTAAAATATTTCATAAATTTTGCATCCCCATGTTTTTCTGAACACGTGGAAATAGAGAGATTTCACAAAAAATTTAGTCATGAGTGTATATATTTGACTTCGGTATGAGGTTATTACCGTGTTGACTAAGATTTTTGCAGCTCTAACGAATGCTAAGACTAAATATTTATTTATATTTAGTCCTTTTATTGACTTAATTGTTATACTAAATTATTTTCCATAAATAGCTTTATAGTTCTAGTCAAGCTCCATGGTTTATTTTGAATTTAGATAGCGATTTTGAAAGTTAATGATTAGTGTCCGTAGATTTTACGTTCATAACTTGTGATACGATATGGAATAGCATAATGTAAATCCCGAACTTCACAGCATAAGATTAATTGTAAAACTAGATAGCAAAATACGTAGCACTGTATTAGATTATTAATACAGTCATCTATCAGAAATCTGTTAGATTATTATAGTATTATCAATTAATCAGTAAAATTTATTATCTTATTATATTTCATTGATAATTAAATTATACTTAAACGGAATCATGATCCAGACTAGAGCAGCAGAGCAACGGGCACAAAGTAACAGAGTGCAGTAGCTCGGGGGGAGAACCAAAGGAGTGATTCTCCAATGCATCACAGATTAAAAATATGTGTGAAATGTTGCAGACCTTCCGAGAACAGGACATGATATAGACAAGGAGGATGTCTTTGCATGTGCTAGGTGCAGAGACTGAAGAAATTAGGTACCATCTCAGTGTTCTAATGGGTGTCTATGAGAGTTTGAGGTGTAGGGTAGATGCCCTTGAAGAAATTAATATGAGGGGCCCATTAAGCTCTCAGCTGCCCAACTCATCTCGCAGGAACTAGTTATTGTTCATGACTCTATTGTCAGGGAGATGGGGAATATATTATGCAAAACGGATTGGTGAAAATTGATGATGTTGTAGGCAGATAACATCTTTTAAGGGCACAAAAGGTGATATTGTTGTACATGTTGGCACTAATTACCTTAAGGATTACATAACAAGTACAGAACAATGCTGGGAAAAAAATCATGAGTTAGGGTTAATGAAAGTGTCTGCAATTCTGCCCAGACACGAAAGGAGGGAGTATATCATGAGTCTTGTCAATCAATTTGGCCCTGTAGAGATTGTGCAAGGCTCATTGGGTAGAATTTTTTTCAGCCTGGTCTGTGCTTGCTAACAGGAGAGACTTCTTCTACAGGGATGGGTTACATTTAAATAGAAAGGGTAAAAAGATAATTGCTGATGCTATCAAGGAGTGTTAGGTGGGTCAGAAATCTGCTGGCTTGGGTGGATTCACAGACTAAAAGATAAACAGTAGCTGCAGGCAGAGGTGAAAGCAATTCTTGCATTGCTTCTATTGCTATTAGCAGCAGCCTAGAGAGCAAGTTGCTGGGGATTTCAAGAGCTGCTGGGAGTCATCATGGAACAAGTAAATACATGAGCTGTGTTAGGGTAACTAACCGTAACAACAGGTGCATGTATACATGCATGTACACCAATGCTAGAAGCATAGTAAATAAATTTGATGAATTTGAAGTGCTGATCAAGACATGAAAGGCGGATATTGTTGGGATATCAGAGACATGGTGTCACACAGATAAAAGCAGTGCAGAATTGCAATTTGGGGAGTACAATTGTACAGAAAGCACAAATAGGGTATGAAGAGAGGAGAGGTTATGCTGTTAGTTAAAAAACACATAAAGCCTAAGAAAGTGCATCCAGTTGACATGGGTCGACATTGCAATGTTGAGTCTGTTTGGTGTGAAATAAATAATGCCTCTGATGAGCACAATGAACAATTGTGCAGAGAAATAGAGTGAGCTGGAAAATCAGAATGTCTTGTAATAAGGGGATGTTAACTTTCCACAAATTGATTGGAGCTTGGGGATTGGGCACTTGCACGCTAGCAAGAATTCTGTGAATTTATTGGAGGATTGTTTTCTACAGCAACATGTTTGAGAGGAAACCAGAGGGAATAATACCCTTGATCTGATTATCAGCAGTGATTATTCATGCATTAAGAATTTGCAGATAAAGGAACCACTAGGCGATAGTGATCACGGTGTACTGATGTGAGATTTACTTAAAGATTTAACTACCATCAAGGGTAAAGGGAAGGGTTTTTGCTTTCATAAAGGTGACTACGGTGGTCTGAGACAGTATTTAAAATCTATACGGTGGAACCAACTGATAATGATACCAACAGCAACTTCAAAATGGGAAGCATTCAAAAAATTAATCTTGGAAGCGACTAGTCTTTTCATACCAACAAAGAAATATTGTTCAAGAATTAGGCCTAAATGGATGTCATATGAACTAATTAAACATGTGACAGAGAAGAAAAATGCATGAGACACAGAACTTGTGGGTTGGTCACACACATTAGCATGACTTTTGTGGATTTATTGGAGAACTGTGTTCTACAGCAACATGTTCGAGGGGCAACCAGAGGGAGTAATACTCTTGATCTGATTATCAGCAGTGATTATTCATGCATTGAGAAATTGCAGATAAAGGAACCACTATATGACAGTGATCACAGTGTACAGATGTGGGATTTCTTAAAGATGTAACTACCATCAAGGATAAAGGATGGGTTTTTGTTTTCGTATAGGTGATTACAGTGGTCTCAGATAGTTTTTAAATTATATACATTGGGTTAACTGATGATGTTACCAATGGTGAATTCCAAATGGGAAGCCATCAGGGACTTAATCTTGGAGGCTACTAGGCATTTCATACCCACTAAGAAATACTGTTCAAGGTTCAGGCCTACATAGATGTCAGATGAATTAATGAGGCTCGTGGCAGAGAAGAAAAATGCATGGGAGCATATAAATTATCAGGTGATAAAGAAGTATACGGCAGATATAAGTTAGTCTATAATCAAATCACAAAGGAGGTTATGCAAGTGAAGGCAGATTACGAGAAATCTTTGGCAAAGGAAGCAAAGAAAAACAGCAAATGGTTCTTTCTTATGTAAACTGAAAGGGATGAATCAGATTGGTCTACTTAACATAGATGGTTCGACTATTGATGATTCTGTTCAAGTAGCTGATAAAATAAATGAGTATTTTGCATCTACATTCACACATGAGGAATTATTCAAGTAGGGGAATGCCAGAAGTTTATCAGACTCTAACAGGGGGCTAAGTGTTTTTGCAATATCTGAGAGAAAAGTGGAGGAGAAATTGTTGAAGTTAAACATAAAAAAGGCACATTGGGCAGATGGAATCTATCCAGTTCTATTGAAGGAGGTAGCCAGGGAAGTAAGCAAACCCTTAGCCATAATTATGAGAGCTTACTTAGAGTCAGGGGAGGTCCCCATGGCCTGGAGATGTGCAAATGTATCCCCAATTCACTCACAAACAAATAATTATAGACCTGTTAGTTTAACTTCTATTCTGGGGAAAATAATGGATTCACTGGTTAAAGAGTTGATAGAGGATCACCTAGACAAGACTGCATTAATAGTTCAGACACAGCATGGGTATGTTAAGGGTTAGTCTTGACTGACCAATTTGATTGGATACTACAATGTGGTCACAAAGAAACTGGATGCAAAAAAAATTTTTGATAACATATACTTGGAGATTTCAGGAAAGCTTTTGATACTGTTGCACATGCTGTACAAATTGGAGTGATATGGCATTAAGGACAAGTTACTGCAATGGATAAAGGGATAGTTGAGTGGGTGGTGGCAGAGTGGTAATAAATGGAAACTGCTCTATGTGGACTAATGTTATTACTGGAGTCCTCCAGGTTTTGGTGTTGGGCCCATTGTTGTTTTGTGTATTTATAAATGATATCGATGAAGGTATATCAGGCTTAATGCCCAAGTTTGCAGATGATACAAAGGTTGGCAGGGTTGTTAATGACACTAAAGACAGTATCCTACTGCAACAGGATCTAGAAAAGTTAGGCAGATGGGCTGAGAAGTGGCAATTGAAGTTTAACATTGACAAATGCAAAGTACTGCATATGGGTAGCAATCACACTGTGACTGCCATATATATATATATATATATATATATATATATACTTCAGTATGTTTAATCTCAAAGATTAAAATAAAATATGCTCCACACTTGAATTAGTGTGATGGGTTGTCTAAATTGCATTAAGAAAGTACTTCATAAGAACAATGTGTTCCCCCCCAAAAAATCCAAGACTGCCCCCTCCAGGTGTGCAAACCACAGTTTGAGAACCTTAACTAGGTTCTCAAGAGAAAATCACAAAATATATTGAAGGAAACTGTAATATAAAATGAAAAAAATTATTACAATACAAGACAGAAAAATGAGATAGCATGGATACATGCTCTCTCAAAATTACTTAAATAACAAATTGAAATCTGTAGTTTTTATCTACCCTTACCTCTTTGCCAATTAAGAAAAGTAAACCTTCACTGGCATAGGATTTGAACTTCATGCTGGCAAATACATTCTGAATGAAGTTATGTTTTTTTTTTGGTAAGATTGCATATCCATTGCCATCAAAGCGTAATCCATTAGTAGATTCCAAAATAACCAGTTGATTTCTTTCTAAACAGCCTACATTATTATTTTCTGCTTCCACAAAATCCCATAATCCTACAGGTGTTTTTCCAAATTCTAGTTCTTCAATACATCCAATAAATCTATAGTTTTTGACATCTCGTTGAAGCTAAAATTTAAAAAATATATAAAAATAATAATAGAAAATAAAATATACATAAATATTAATAATATGTTATACATTATAAATACATTTCTAATAATATTGCACACACACTAATTTTATCTTCTGTATCTTACTCTATCAAAATGTGAAATATTTATCTAAATATTAATAAATTGATTGTATGATACTTGCCTATCTCTTGTATAGTAGAATGCTACAGCACTGATATACTGTGGTAAAGTTACCACTACAGACTGTTTCCATTTTGTGCCACAATGCTACTGACTATTGCATTAATAGTACAACACTGAATGCAGTGAAATGACCTCATGTATTCATCATACTGTGAGGTTATTATTATGAATTGCCTTGTTACACTATAATACCGAAGTAAAATACTTTTTTTTTAGCTTTTCTCTAATATACGCACAACAAGAGTGCAAGTTGCACATGGATGACTACTGTACAAATTGGAACAGTATGGCATAAGAACAAGTTGCTACAATGGATAAAAGGATGGTACAGTGGGAGAAGACAGAGAGTGGTAATCAATGGACACTGCTCTTCATGGATTAATGTTATTATTGGAGTCCCCCAGAGTTCAGTGTTGGGCCCATTGTCATTTTGTTTATTTATCAATGATATTGATGAAGGTATATCAGGGTTAATGTCCAAGTTTGCTGATGATACAAAGGTTGTCAGGGTTCTTAATGATAGTAATGAAAGTATGCTACTGCAACAGGATCTACAAAAGTTGGGCAGATAGGCTGAGAGGTGACAACTGAAGTTTAATATTGACAAATGTAAAGTACTGCACATGGGTACAATAACCCCAGAGAAACGAAGCAACTGTTTGGTATACACTCAGGTGGTAGAGAATGAAAAAAGCTGGGGGTAATTGTGCAGTCAGATATGAAGTTTTCTGAGCAGTGCAGACAGGCTGCCAGAGCAAGTCACGAGGTCTTGTCAATGATATACAGGAATTTTGCTAGTAGAGAAAAGGAGGTGATTATCCCTTTGTATAAGGCAATAGTCAAGCCACACTTTGAGTACTGCGTACAAGTCTGGGAGCCTCATTTTAGAAAGGATGCAGAGTTGCGAGAATGAGTACAGAGAAGGGCAACAAGATTGGTGAGGGGAATGAAGGGGTTCTCTTACCAAGAAAGGCTTAAGTTCTGCAAATTGCAGCATCTGGAGACTAAGCACCGGCAAGGTGATCTGACTGAGGTGTATGTTGCTCAGATTATGAACCGGTGGGGGCATAAATTCAAATTGGGGAAAGACAGAATAGATGTGTGGAAATTTGCCTTTAGTGAGTGGGTAGTTCATTACTGGAACAAACTTCCATCTGCATTGTGGAAGTTGATAGCTTAAATAAATTCAAGGAAGAACTAGACAAAGTTTTGGAACAAATGGATAGGTGAAATGGGGAGGGTTTTTTTTTTTTTTTTTTTTGGTTAATGCTGTATAAGCTTGCTTTCTTGTATTATATGCCTTTACTAATGCTAGGTGTGAGGACGAATTTTTAGCTGAGGAATTCTTAATGGGGGGAGATGCAAGAAGTTTATCAAACTTTAATAGGGAGATAAACAACTTTGTGATAACTAAAAGGAAAGTGAAAGAGAAATTGTTGAAGATGATATGAAAAAAGGTTCCTGGGGAAGATAGAATCAATCTGATTATATTAAGGAGGCAGGATGCAAGTTAAGCAAATCCTTAGCCATAATTATAAGAATAACCTTGGATTTAGGAAAGTTTCCTACGACCTTGTGATGTGCGAATGTATCCACAGTTCATAACGGGGGGAAGAATCTAAAGATGACATGAGTAATTTTTTTTTTTTTTTTTTTTAATGAAAACCCCAAACACAAGAGGTATTAGAATCTATAGTACTTAGTGTTGTGCTTGGGTTGGGTTGGGTTAGAGAGGGAGAAGATGAAAGAAGATATTTATTGACATCAGACTTGAACTTCTGTAGACTGTAATTTTCAGGAAATACATATGAAGAAAGGTTGTTCCAGAAAACGGCAGTTGAATGAATAAACAAGGAAGAGGAAAAATTGGTTCTGCGAGTTTGCAGATGGACAGTAAATGGATGTTGGCTGGTGGTGGCAGCACGTGTTCAGACTGTTTTGAAAGAGAGAGTGGGAATTATCAAAGCCAATTCAGAAGAACAGTGCCCATGGAAGTATCTGTAGAAAAGGAATGCGGCAGAAACAGTACGTCTATGAGACAGAGAGTGGAGAGACTCTGTTAGAGATGAGTCATTAATTAATCTAACTGCCCTCTTCTAATGGAATCTAAGAGCCTGAGAGACGTTTGGGGCAGCACCGCCCCAGATGTGGGAACAATATTCCATGGTATAGCATATTTGCGATTTGTACAGAGTGAACAGCTGTTTGGAAAAAAAAAAGAAAACCAAGTTTTTTGGATGCAGATGAAGCAATATTTGTAATGTGCTTGTGCCAAGACAGATTAGAAGTTAGGATAATCCCCAAAAGAGATATAACATCTTGCCTAGAAATCAGAGTGTCACCAAAGATAAACATTGGAGCAGAAGAATACTTTTTTGCAAGATACAAGACAAGACTGAGTTTTAGATGGATTGAAATCAAATAAGTTGTCTTTGTCCCACTGGAGATCGGCATTTAAGGAATTGGTAGCAGATATTTGAGAAGTTGAAGCTGATTGAGCATGGCAAGGTTTCTCAAACTGGAAAGGAGAATGCAATGTGCTGTCATCAGAAAAACTATGGATAGGATTTCTGGTCAACGAAAGAAGGTCATTAATATACAAGAGGAAAAGAGTGGGGGAAAGAACTGAACCTTGGAGGACACCAGCATCAGTGGAGAACTTAGAATACAGAGAGCCATCTACCATCATCCTCAGTAAGCGGTCAGAGAGAAAACTGGATAACCAATTACAAAAACAGTTGGCAAACCATAAGATGGAAGCTTGTTTAGAAGACCTTTATGCCAAACATGATCGAAAGCCTTTGAGATGTCAAGAGCAACTGCTTGTGTTTCAACGAACGTTTCCATTGAATTTGTGCATAAATGGATAACGTAAGCCAGAATATCACCAGTGGATCGACACTGACGGAATGCATATTGGTTGGTTGGTTGGTATTTGGTTTTTAGGAGCATTAGCAACTAAGGCCCTATTGCTCTGAGGATATGCGGTCGTCATTCCCTGATCTTTCTGCACTCTCCGTATTTGGTGGTCATGTGCTCGAACCCCGGTCTAATCAAGAAGCGTGTGCTACGCACTGCTGCTCCTGCTCACCTGGCTGCAGAGGCGCCATCTATACTGGTGATTGTTGATCAGATGGAAGGTTTCTAGGTAGTTTAAGAGTTGGCAGTTAATTGATTTCTCCATTACTTTAGAAAGAGAAGAAGTAATTGCAATGGGACAATAACTGCATGGGAGGGTTTTGTCACCCCTTTTAGGAACTGGCTGGATATGAGCAAATCTCCAAGTAGAAGGAAAAACACCTTTGGAATAAGAAAGTGAAAAAAGGTGGCAAAGAACAGGAGTAAGTTCAGGAGCACAGGTTTTAAGAACAAGTGGAGAAATACCATCAGGACCAGGAGCTTTCTTAGCATCAAGATTTGTCAAAAACCTTCTGACATCCTTTTGACGGAAGACCACAGGAGGCATTGAATGGAGCGTGTTGGGAATAGTGGAAGGTGTTTTACCAAGATCATTAATACATGAGTTGGAAGAAAAATGGGATGCTAGCAGGTAAGCTTTATCCTTGGCCGAAGTGACAACGGAACCATCTGGTTTTGACAGAATTGGGAGCAGAGATGGGCAAAAGTTTCGGCCAATAGCTTTGGCAAGAGACCAGAATTCTCGGCTACCATTCGGGTAAGAAGCACGTTTTCTACCTTTAGCCTGTTCACAATCTAGTTTGGACTGATTAATAACTGCTTTACAATTGTTGTGAGCTTTGGTGTAGGCAGAAAATGAACCTGAAGATTTGGCTATGAGCCAATTATGATATGCAACATTCTTCTCTTGAACAGCCTTAGCACATTTATTGGAAAACCAAGGTTTAGATAAAGGACGAGATTTTAACATGTTTCAAAACTTCTGACATTAGAAGTTTTGACACAGTAATCCGACCAAGGAAAAGAAATCTTGAAAGTCATCGCATTTTGATTTCTTGTAAACAACATGAGTTTGGGAATAGCCGTGAGATAAAGGCTCCATTGGAGAAGAGACAATCACCAAGTTGTGATATGAGGTGCCTAAAGGACCACTCACTTCGAACGCGTACTTAGAAGGGTTGTTTGTGATAAAAAGATCAAGCGTGTTGGATGTATGGTTAGGATTGTCTAGTATTCTGGTAGGTAAATGAACAATCTGTACGAGGTCATTATTAATTGCAAAAGCTTCAGCATCTCGACCAGCTGGGTCTGTGTGTCTAGAGAATGGAAGCCAGCTGGATTACAGGCTAGCCAATCTGATAGGTTACTATAATGCCGTGACTGATTAAATGAAAAGAAAAAAATCATTTTGATAACATATACTTGGATGTCAGGAAGACTTTTGATACTGTTGCACAAAAAAAAAAAAAAATAAATAAATTCTGTACAAAATAGCAGTAACTTGCCATTAATGTGACATTAATGGCAAGTTACTGGTATTGATAAAAGGATGGTTAAGTGGAAGAAAACCGAAAGTGATTATCAATGGTCACTGCTCTTCATGGACTAATCTTATTTATGCAGTCCCCCTGGGTTGGTGCTGGGCCCATTGTTGTTTTATATATTTATTAATAACATTGAGCCGACTGGGCTAGCCGGGTGGGTATAGTGCCTGCCTGGCAACCCAAAGGTCGCGGGTTCGAATCCCGCTTCGGGCTTGGATCAAAGTACTACGAAAACCTTGGGAGGTGCATTATGGCCACAGAAGCTAATGCGCCAACAACTACCAAAAAAAAAAAAATAAATAAATAAATAACACTGATGAAGGTATATCAGGCTTACTATCTAATTTTGTGGATGAAATAAAGGTTGGTAGGATGGCGACAGTAATCAGGGTAACCTACTGTAACAAGGTCTAGGAAAATCAGATCAATGGGCTGAGAAATGGCTGTTGATATTGAAAAAAGACCTTGGGGTGATTGTGCAGACTGATATGAAATTCACAAGCTGCCAAGATAGCTCATATGTCTTTTGTCAAAGATGTGTAGAAACTTTGCTAGCAGGAATAAGGAGGTGATTATTGCTTTGTAGAAGGCCATGGTTAAGCCACATCTTGAGTGCTATATACAGGTCTGGAAGCCACACTTTAGGAAGGATGTAGAGCTAGTGGAACAGGTGTAGAGAAGTGTAACAAGACTGGTGATGGGAATAAAAGGGTGTTTTTACGTAGAAGGGCTTCAGTTCTGAAAATTAAAACGTCTGGAGATGAGGCACCTGTGGGGTAATCTGATTGACGTGTTTAAAGCCTGGAATGTATTCATAAGCTGAACATTAATGACATTCTTCCTCTTGCTGAAACTACACAAATGGGGGTGTGCATAAATTCAAATTGAGGAAGGAAGGTTGCAGGTTAGATGTGTGGAACATATACAGGCTTTCAGCCAGCAGATGGTTGAGGTTGGAACAGGCTTCCGTCAGCTGTTGTGGAAATGGATGATTTTAATAAATTCAAGGAAGAACTAGACAAATTATGTGTTTTTTTTTTTGGCTGATGCTATATAAGCTTACTTTCTTGCATCATTTTCCACTACTATACAAACCTGAGCAGTGTGGCATTAAGGAAAGTTGCTGCTATTGATAAAGGGATGGTTGAGTGGGAGAAGACAGAGTGGTAATCAATGGACACTGCGTTCAGTGCAATCCCCCAGGGTTTATGCTGGGCCTATTGTTATTTTCTATATTTATTAATGATAGTGATGAAGGTATATCAGGCTTAACGTCTAAGCTTGCAGATGTTACGAAGGTTGGTAGGGTGATTAATAACAGTAATGATGGTATGATTCTGAAACAAGATGTACAAAAATTAGGCAGTTCTACTGGTAGATGGCAATTGAGGCTTAACAGTGACAAATGCAAAGCACTGCATATGGGCAGTAGTAATCCCAAATCAACGTATCAACTGTGTGGATCTACATGCAGAGTAGTGGAAAATGAAAAAAACCTTGGTGTGACTGTATAGTCAGATATGAAGTTCCCTGAGCAGTGCATACAGTGCATATGACAGCACCTGGGGTTCTGTCAATGATATAGAGCAGGGGTCGGCAACCTGCGGCTCTGTGTACGTGTAATTGCAGCTCTGACTTTTAGCCCACATGTACGACAAGCGACGTATTTTGGCAAGCAAATATTTTCAAACATGTACTAAAGTATATTAAAAATAAATCAAGAAACCGTCTGAACAATGTGTTTTTCAGCATGTTTAAAGATGAAAATTACGGTATACTCACCTGATGTTGGAGACTCGCTCAAGAAGTTCAGCAGCAAAAGTCACATTAATTCGTATCTAATTGGATGTTTGTTACGTTTTTCAGTATTAATAAATAATATTTCAAAAAAATATTTTTTTAATAAAACACATTCCCACTCTATTCCATTTCTTAAAAAACTCCCCCTCTCCCCAGCTTGAGCTGAGGTGAGCTCTTCACTCAAAAAAGGTTGCTGATCCCTGATATAGAGGAATTTTGCTAGCAGGGATAAGGAGGTGATTATTTGATTGTACAAGGCAATACTTATTCCACATCTTGAGAACTGGATGCAGGTCTGGAGACCTCATTTTAGGAAAGATTATGGCTGCTGGAGCAGGTACAGAAGTCAACAAAATCGGTGAAGGGAAGGAGTGCTGTGAACAAGAAAGGTTTTAGTTCTGTAGTCTGCAGAACTGCACCTGGAACTGTGAGGTGATCTAATTGAAGTGTTTAAGGCTTTGAATGGATTGAACAAGCTTGAAGCTTACAGGATTCTTCCTTTTGCTCACACTAAACACATGCAGATGCATATATTCAAATTAAGGACAGATGGTTGTAGAATACATATGCAAAGTTTGCCATTGATCAGTGGGTGGTTGATTACTAGACAAAATTTCCATTTGATGTTGTGGACATGGAAAGCCTCAATAAATTCAATTTAGAACTAGAAAAAGTGTTGGAGGGGATTAGATGAGATGGGATGGTTTTTTTTTTTTTGGCTGATTCTGTATAATGCAAGAAAGCAAGTTTATTGTATAAGCTTGCTTTCTTGCATTGTAAGACAACAGAAATGTGGAAATTTGAACTGTGCATTTCAGGAATACATGTGGTGCATTCAAGTTAAGGCTGCCAAATTTATTTCACAAAAAATAACCAAGAAAAAGAAATGACACATAAGTGATTTTTCAACAAAATTTCCTAAGTCCACTTTGGTGAATGGCTGAAGCAGTTGCATCTTGCAAACTAGAAAAAAGTTATGCTGCAAAGAGCAGCCTTCTTGGTTGGAAGCAATTGAAGGTTACTAGGCACAAGATCAGGAAGAAAAGATGAAGTGGGTCAACCACAATTTGTTTTCTGTACAAATATTTTGCAACAGCAGCAGAATGGGATGGAGCATTGTTCTAATAGAATTGAATGTCATTCAGTCCCTGTGGGACTGAATGACATTCAATTTTATTTTTGTTTACAAATTGCGAAAATGATGGGTAAATGCAAAAGAGTTGCGTTTTAAGTTAAGCAAAAACTTGAAATTATTGTTATTGAATTATTATTGAAGTTTGAAAACGGTGCATCTGTTAAATCTCTAAGGAATCATTATAATAAGGATGTATCAAAATGGCCAAACATTAACAAGTATCACGCGGAATTCAGATTTGTCAATAATAATAATATAGTAGCAATATGTTATTAGTCATTCCCGAGTTACGTAAAACTCGACGAAGTAAGAAGTCCTGGAACGTATCTCTTACGTATGTCGGGGACTTTTGTATTTTTGGATTAACCAGGAAATCGATTATCTGGGATTTGTTTTTTATCATCTTTCCTGGAAACTCGAGAGTCTACTGTATTAGCAATTTTGCATTTACACATTGCAACTATATGGGTTGTGAAACTTTCAGTTATAATAAACAGTAAAACAGGGACATGATATGAATATTCTTGTCATACAATCAAGTATGATAAAAATAATACCATTATACCAGATATCCAAAATGTCAATGTGTACTACTATAAATGGCATGTGCTATTTAACCTGTAATCTTTTATCATTATTATCATTATTAGCCATATGGTGCAAGGAAGCCTGAGGCTTTTGCTGCACCAGGCAAAAAAAAAAATTCTGAGTTACCTTGAAAGAGAGAGAGGGGGGGGGGAATCACCAAGAAACAGAAGAATGATGATATCCAGCTCAGGACCCTGGGTGTGCCAAGTCCATACTCACCAGATATGAGCCCCCTGGGGTATTAAAAACTTTCTTTTTATATTGAAAGTCCTAAGTCCTTGATATACAAATCTGAACTTGACTGCTTGGTTAATAAAGCAACCATCCAATCTTTTTGTTCTTTTAATGAAGACCCACAGGTATAAAGACAATCTCCCACTCTCCAAAAAAAAAAAAAAATCTAAATTACGATTTTTATCCCCGGTTGCACAATAAATATTTTTCCCATGTATATTTTAAATAAAAGTTTTAAAGGGTTATGTACAATTTATAAAGGTGTATACCAAAGATGTACAGTGACTTTACAGACACCCAGTAGTACCAGTACCATGTATTTTTAATAGGAAAGGCAAAATCTTGTATCTTTTATTCGTAGTTTGGCAGAGCCAATTATTTTAAGAAACTCATAAATTAAAGCCTCAATCTGAGTAGATGGCCTCAAAAAAAAAAACTAGGCACAAAAAAAGTTAAACAGAACCTGAGTAACATATATACACTGCCCTGCCTGTGATATTCAAACACCTGTATATTTACACATAACCTTTATTTACAGGAAAACTGATAATTTTGGTGAAATCTTTAGCCTTTATGATAGCCTCTAGTCTCCAAAGAACACTCTCCACAAGTTTTTCTAAATATCCTCTGATAGTTTCTATCATTTGACCAGTCTCTCCCCACATGCATCCAATGGTCTAATTCATCCCAGAGGTTCTCTATAGGATTGAGGTGAGGGCTCTGTGCTGGTGAGTCCAATATTTCTAGGCTCATGTTTTCAAACCAGTCTGTCATAATGCGAGTAGTGTGACATGGAACACTGTCCTGCTGATACAGGTGGGCCTAACATGATGCCACGTAGTAGGTTAGCACATTATTGTCCAGGATGTCTAGGTAGACTTAAGCATTCATGATTTTCTCCAAAACAACCAATGGGCCCATGCCAAACCATGAAAAACAGCCCCAGACCATCATACTGCCTGTAAACTGTATCATCCCAACAATGACTCATTCATTGTTGGGATGATACAGTCCAGCAGGTAGCTTTCTCTGGGCATCAGCCACACGTCCAGGCATGACTGTCAGATGGGCAGACCATGTACTGTGACTCTTCACTGCAAAGCTCATCCGCTGGTCTATGTTTTAAACAGGACAGGCTTTCCACTGAGCTAGATAGCATTTGGCATTAGTCAGATGATTAGTAGCTTGTGGACACTCACTGGTAATCTATATTCTTCACATGGTAACCTATACCATGTAGTATCCTGTGCACTGTACTGGTATATGCCTCAATCACCTTACTGAGGGCCATGTGTGGGCTTTGACAACGTCAACCTACATTCTGAGCAGATAATTTTTTACAGGGCTCTCCTGTCAGGCTCTATCAGCTTCAGTCTGGTTCCATATGAAGATCACATCACCAATCATTGACCTAGGGATCTTCAGTTCTGGTCAACAACCAGTCTTCAAGTCTGGTTGTTGTTATTGTTATTTGGTTTTTAGGAGCATTAGCAACTAAGACCATATTGCTCCGGGAATATGCGGTGGTCATTCCCTGACCTTTCTGCACCCTCCATATTTGGTGGTGACGGGCTCGAACCCTGGTCATCAAGAAGCGTGTGCTACACACTGCTGCTCCTTCCCACCTGGCTACAGAGGCACTGCTAAAAGTCTGGTAAACTCTGCCAATTATGGCATTTCGTAATCACAACTGTATTACTGTTTCCTTAAATAGCATATCTAAAGTCATGTCTGACACATGGTGCTTGGGTAGAACAAGACCAACTATCAAAGGAGGTGTGTCGGGAAGGATATTACTATTAGGACAGTATATATGCATGTATATGGTCAATATATGCATAGTGACCATATACACTGAGTGATCACTGAATTATGACCACCCTTATGAAAAGTGAATGTGACCCATTGACCATGTGAGGTACGAGAGTGTGCAGTTAGTCGACCTACGTAGCATAGATAAGGTGTCAGTGGTTCAGTAGGTAGTAAAATTCTGAGCATGATGGGTAAATGGAAGGATTTATCGGACTTTGATAAAGGACAGATTGTGGGAGCTCGATGAGCTGGTGCCTCAATTTCCCAAACAGTTGAATTGGTGGGGTGTTCAAGAGTTGCCGTAGTTAAAGTGTACCAGGACTGACGTCAAAACGGTCAGACAACAACCCAATGGCAAAACTGCAAAGGTTGAAGTAAGAGGTGAGTGCTGGATCTGATGACTCATACAGGCAAACAGGCGCAGCACTGTTCAAAAGTTGACTACCCAAAACAACATGGGCCAACCCGGAACAATATCTGCCATGACCATGCGTCGCACGCTTATATGTATAGGCTATACCAGCAGATGACCCCTACAGCATCCTCTCCTAACCAAGGTTCATCGGTGTTAAAGATTCACCTAGTGCAAAGAGCATGCAAGTTGGACGTCAGAAGACTGGAAGAAGGTGTGCTGGTCAGATGAGTCACGTTATTTACTCCACATCGTGGATGGTCGTGTACACATTTGGCGTCAACAACACGAGGCTCTTGATTCATCATGCATGGTATCAAAAGTGCAGGTCAGTGGAGGCGGTTGTATGGTGTGGAGCATGTTTCACTGGCAGGAACTTGGATCCCTGGTGCATGTGGAACAACGTATCACTGGCTTCCGCTATCATCAACTGCTTGCTGACTGTGTACACCCTGCTATGTTACACTTTTTCCTGAATGGCAATGGTTTCGTCCAAGGTAACAATGCACCGAGTCATCGGGCACTTGTTGTGCAGGAATGGTTTGAGGAACACAATTCTGAGTTCCAGCATATCGATTGGTCTCCGAACTCCCCTGATATCGATCCCATAGAGCACTTGTGGGACACTATGGAAAGGCATATCAGTATATGCATATAAATAATGTATATATATATAGTCATGACTGATGTCCTCCACACTGTGTGGAAAAGGCCTGTGTTTGAATCCTCAAGATGGGGGATTACTTTTTCGTCTCCCTTCCACTCTATTGCCATGTTAGCTAGTTTTGGATAAGGGCTGTGTGCTCTGCCTGAAACTTAAATTTTTCCATCAGGAAAACAGACAAAATGACACAGAATATACACAATTTAGAGACTACAGTGATGTTCGATAGCTTTAGTTTCTTTGATATAAAAAAAAAACAAAAAAAAAAAAAAACACAAGAATAACACTTAGCATTATAGCACACAAGGTTGTGTACTTGTACTATAATGCTGAGTGCAAATATTTAATAATAATAATAATAAAAAAAAAAAAAGAATGTCGAGTTGTGTGTGCTATAATGTTGAGTACATATCATGAGGATATGTTGTTTTTTTGGTTATAGAGTTCAGTTTTATTCTTTTTGCAAAAGGTAAAACTTAATAAGGGTGATGAAAGAGAGTGAAAATGGGACTAATCAATATAACTTTCAGATCGATCCCATGATAGATCAGCCCTACCTGGGGAGGGTATGAGAAATGAAGTTCCCTTTACATTCTCTGACTATTGAATTAAAAAGACTTGAAATATTTAGCAGGCTCAGCTATTTTTGATTGTCATGGTACAATTGAACTCTATATTCTTAAATACAGTATAAAGGAAGAAAATCGTGAGCATAATTTCACGGTTCCTTATGTGCATTTATTTAGCATGTGCCAATTACTTACCTTAGCAGAATCAGGAATACCACCAACATAGAATTTACTGAGTTGCTGATCCAGATTAAAAACAATATGAGTTCCTGGAAGATAACCTTCCACTGTTGAATCTGGCAGATCTTGGGTTCGTACTGTAAGGCTACACGTTTTTCCAGTTCTGCAGAGATAGTGAAAGCAAACAATATTGGATATAAAAATAGAAAACTAGAAAATTTAGGGTGATAATCCTTTTTTTAAATTATTTAGAAATATCTTATAGATGACAATGGAGTCTTTATAAAACTGTAACTGACAGAGTTTTAGATTTTCTCCACTTCTGTGTATCGTATCTGAAAATTATTTGTAAAAAATGTCAATTTATCTCTCTTACACAAATGGACTTCACCACCCAATGCCTTAATACTATACTAGCAGAAAAGCTCTAAATAAGAGATTCTTATATCACTAATAGATTTGAAATTTTATCCTTCCCAGTTAGCTGGGAAGAGTCAAATACATAAGAGAGAGTCAAATATATTGATTAAGCATGATGGTACATTATGTAAATTAATGAGCATTTTTGATTTCTCAATTTTTTAGAATAGATCATGATATTCATTATGAATTAAATAAGAAGGAAAAATAAAATCTTGATACTGGATATATAAATAGGTATCCCTTCCATATCATTATTATTATTTTTGTAATTTATTTTTATTATTTGGTAACTCCAAAACACAAAAGGTTACTGGAATATATAGTACTCTACTTCTGTGTATGGGTTCAGAACATAATTGAATTGTTTGAACTGCTGGGCTTCAATTTCTGTAGAATGTAATTTTCCAGAAATACATAAGAAGGAAGGTTGCTCCAAGAAGCAGATATAGAAGGAATAAATGAAGAAGAGAAAAGCTAGTTTGAATTTCAAGTTGAACAGTAAATGGATATTGAATAGATGATGTGCTTATTCAACTCGCTTGGAAGGAGAAGTGGAAATTACAGATGTTAATTTGGAAGAACAGTATCCACAGAAATAACTATAGAACAGGCATAACAGAGAAGCCTTTGCCTTCTAAGTCTCACTCTGCATCATAGGAACTAGAATGAGATTGTAAGTGTGGAATCATAAATTAACCTAAGATCTTTTTTGGTTAGAAAATAGGAGTTTAAGAGAGATTTTATGGGTACCACCCCAGATGTCATAACAAAATACCAAAGCAGAGCAGATTTGTAATTTGTAAAGGGTTAGCAACTGTTTAGAATAAAAGTAATGGTAAGCAGAAAGCAGTTTTTTTTTTTTTTTAATTTCTTTTATCCAATGCAATAGAAATTACATCTGAATTAATGGATTTGATGGAGATGATATTATTGTTGCTATAGACAGAACAGAGCACCCTGAGAAGAGCTTTCATGCTCACAATGCTCCAATTGGTTTGTTCTCAAGAAAAAAATTCTTGGGGAGAATCAATTTTACAGAAGAGTCTACCTAGAGATCTTGCTTGCTTGATCATGAGCAAAAGCAGAAGACTGTAAATTCTGTGAATGTGGGCACTTTTGTTGAGATTCTAATGAATTATTTAAGCCACTGGTTGAATTGTAAAAAGAAAAATTAATTTTATATTTATGTCTGTTATAAAATGGTTTTTATATTGAATTAGCTAAAAAAAAAAAAAAATTTGCAATATTTTTAATTTTAAGAGTGGGGGAGGTTCATGAAGTAATAACTGATTTCCTAAGTATTTAGTGGCTGATTTCTGTATGTAGCATTATCTTAATAATTAAGGAAGTTGAAGCACATAAATATAAACTGTCATGATGCTTGGCATAAATGTGTTTGTTTATAAAGAGGAAACCACTGCAAGAAGAATTAATTAATGCAATACTTACTTGTTTGCATTAATTCAATACTTACATTGAATTCATCAAGCAAGTTTCCACTTTCTTGTTGTCAAAATACGTTGTTGACTGATCACACATGCATGCTAGCTTAATAATTGTGAATGTGTAGTTGAGCACTGGCTCTTATATGGCAACAGAGCAGTCACTGTGAGCAAAGAAAGAAAAAGGATACACGAATAGCACTGGGTTTTAAAATTAAGTGTTAATTTTGTTAGCCAAGAATTAGCCATAAATTGTCAAATAACAAAAAGATATTGTCAATTGTATGACAACAATTTAGATTCTTAGCTGACAAAGAAAGGCAAGAGGATCAAAGATAAGTTTATATATGTGCTTTGTTGAAATCTTCAATATGGTTTCATGTGACAATGGAACTAAACTAGAGGATTTAGATAACTTAACACAGCAGTGGTGGCACCCTGCCAATTCTAGTAAACAAGGTGATGGGGTACTTGACAGTGCCCCCCCCTTCCCCTTGAAATTTTTGGAAAACGTTTTGGGATATTTTTGAATTCTGATTGTACAATGCCAATACATCTATTTTTTTCTCAAATGGATTGCAATATTTATTGTATGTAAATTTTCTTTTAAGTTTTAAAAATAAAAAAAAAAAATTTTTTTAAAATATGCTTGTGTTTTACACATTTTATTTAAAAAAATATATTGATTCTGCTGACAATTACAAAAAAAATATTTTAGACATAAAACTGAAGCAATGGTCTTATAGTATCTTCCATTTTCCAATTTAAAGACCATTCAGTGTGTGAAATTTCAACATACGCATGCACATATATGTCTGTAAATTACAAATATTACTTAAAAATTAAACAAACAAAAAAAAATATACACATATTCGACATTATTAGTTCCTTCTGCTTTCAGGTTTATTTAAAATTTGGTGATCCTTTACAGCATGCAAAATTTAATATTATGTATGTACATTGTTTCTTATAGAGTAGCAGCCATTTAGAGAGAATATCAGATTTCAAGTTATCATCTTTACTCTGCAAAAACATATTAATAAATCTTTCAAACACAACTAAGGTAAGATGGTAGATATGTATTGACATAGTGGGAAAGGAAATGAGTAACCTGAAACTTTAAACAAACATGGCATTGCTGTTGTCCAGTATCAAGCCACTCCTCAAGGAAAAGCCAAATAGTTACAAAAGCAGTGACAGGGAGCTTGACTGGTGCTAATTTAATTTCTGCAAGAAATCAATCACTTCAGCCTTGGAGAGACTGTTTTTACAGGGTTAGGATGTACTTTAAATAAAGGGGTGCAAGAATATTTGCTGATGCTACTGAGTCAGTGCTATGTCAGAAACTGCTACCTGGGGAGGATATATAGAATAACAATTTAACAAAAGCCACAGGAAGAGGTGTAAGTGATTCTTGTACTGCTTCTATTGGAACATGAAGCAGCTGGGAAAGCAAGGTGTCAAGGATTTCTAATGCTCGGAATTCTAATGGAATAAGCAAATACATGGGCTATGTTAGGATTGCTAAAAGTAAAAACAGTTGCATGTATACAGGCAACCCCCACATAACATGGTACTTCTACAACACGGTTTCCCTCTAACATGGTTAGGGAATTGTGGCAGACCTTGCATAACACAGCATTTTGTGTGGGGAAACCCTGCTATTATGTTGGATATAATTTTTTAGATTTCCATTCTTTTTTGTGAATCCCTGCCACTGACCTGCTAGTCGTTATGCAAAAAAACAAAAAAAAAAAAATATTGGGAAATACTTGCATTTCATTTTGTTGGAAAATCCTGATGTTAGGTTCTGTGCTAGTGAACTTGAGCTTGTTTGAGACCATAAAAAATTGTGAATTCGGAGAGTGCAGTTCGTGACTTTAAGGTTAATTTGGTTTTTATTTGATCGTTTATAAATTTTTCTGGTTATGTATTACTCAACTTTGTTCTTAAGAACTGTATTTGGAATAATTTCTTTGTTGTGAGTTCAATTCCAGTCCTAAATTATGCCAAAGTCAAGTAAGAAAACACCGTTCAAAAGAAACTATTTCTCTAGAATCAAAGATACAAATTTTAGATCGTCTAAAAAAAAAAGAAAAAAAAAGGGAATTGTAAGAACTGTATTTGGAATAATTTCTTTGTTGTGAGTTCAATTCCAGTCCTAAATTATGCCAAAGTCAAGTAAGAAAACACCGTTCAAAAGAAACTATTTCTCTAGAATCAAAGATACAAATTTTAGATCGTCTAAAAAAAAAAGAAAAAAAAAAGGGAATTGTATCACACGTTGCAAAATGTTTATATTTAAATGAAGCAACAATACACATCATAAAGAATAATGCACAGAAAATTAGAACTACTGTTGTTGCAGGATCTTTCATTTCTGCAAATATGACAGCTCATCCCAAAGAGCCAATAACTGAGAAAATGGAAAAAAGCACCCAGTATTCCAATTGATAACAGCAGTAAAAAACAGATCCCATTAGATGGCAATGAAATTAAACAAACTTCTGTTCCAGGGAAATTAATGGCGGCACTGGTTAAAGAAGCACTGTAGGATCATCTAGACAAGACTTCAGTTATAGCTAAGACACAGCATGGTTTTGTTAAGGGGAAGTCTTGTCTGACCAATTTGATTGGAATACTATGATGTGGTAACAAAGCAACTGGATGCAGGGAATAACTTTAATATCATATATTTGGATTTTAGAAAGGCTTTTGATACTGTTGCACATGGAAGATTGCTGCACAAATTGGAGAAGTGTGGCATTGGAGGCAAATTGCTGCTATGGATAAAGGGATGGTTGAGTGGGAGAAGACAGAGTGGTAATCAATGGACACTGCTCTTCGTGGACTGTTATTAGTGGAGTCCCTCAATGTTCAGTAAGGCGCCTCCGTAGCCAAGTGGGAAGGAGCAGCAGTGCGTAGCACACGCTTCTTGATTAGACCGGGGTTCGAACCCGTCACCACCAAATATGGAGGATGTGGAAAGGTCAGGGAATGACCACCGCATATCCGGGAGCAATATAGCCTTAGTTGCTAATGCTCCTAAAAACCAAATAACAACAACAATGTTCAGTGTTGGGTCCATTGTTGTTTTCTGTATTTATAAATAATATTGATAATGGTATATCAGGCTTAATGTCCAAATTTGCAGGCGATACAAAGGTTGGCAGGGTTGTTAATGACACTAATGTCAGTATGCTGCTGCAACAGGATCTAGAAACGTTGAGCAGATGGGCCAATAGGTGTCAAATGAAGTTTAATATTGACAAATGTAAAGTACTACATATGAGAATCAGTAACCCCAGAGTAACTTATCAACTGTGTGGTACTACACTGACAGTGGTACAGAATGAAAAGGACCTGGGGGTAATTGTGCAGGCAGATATGAAGTTTTTTGAGGAGTGAAGATGGTCTGCATGAGTAGCTCATGGTGTCGTCAATGATATACAGGAATTTTTCTAGCGGGGATAAGGGATGTGATTATCCCCTTGTATAAGGCAACGGTCAGACCACACGTTGAGTACTGTATACAGGTCTGGAGGCCTCATTTCAAGAAGGATGTAGAGCTGCTGGAACGAGTACAGAGAAGGGCAACAAGACTAGTGAATGGAACAAAGGGTTTCTCTTATGAAGAAAGGCTAAAGTTTTGCAGATTACAATGTTTGGAGATTAGGCACCTGCGAGGTGATCTGATTGAGGTGTATAAAGCCTTGAATGGTTTGAGCATGCTCAATGGTGATGGGATTCTTCCTCTTGCTCAGAATAATCACCTGAGGGGGCATAGATTCAAATTGGGGAAAGACAGTTATAGAATAGATATGTGTAAGTTTGCCTTTAGCCAGTGGGTATTTTGATTGGTAGAACATCGTCCATCTTTTGTTGTGGAAGTTGATAGCCTAAATAAATTTAAGGCTGAGCTGGACAGGTACTTGAAATGAACGGAGGGGTGAAATTGGAGGGTTTTTTTTTTTTTTTTTGGCTGATGTGCTGCATAAGCTTGCTTTCTTGCATCATTTGCCTCTACTAATGCTAAAAGGCACTACAAATTTATATCCATTTAAAAGAAAACGGAGAATCTTCTGTTAACCCAGAGACTACTGCCAGTAAACATTGGTTTGAGTGATATTAAAACCGCTTCTCATTACATAACATAAGGATTCAAGGGGAAAATGCATCGACTGACAATGAAGGTGGTAAAAAGTATGCAGAGGAATTTCAAAAAAATTATTGAAGAGCATGGATACCCACTACGTCAAGTTTTCAATGCCAATAAGACAGGTCTTTGGTGGAATAAAATGCCCAACAGAATGTTTATTTCGAAAAAAGAGAAAACTGCACCAGGTTTTAAGGCATCAAAAGATCGTGTACTGTTACTTTCTTGTGATAATGCATCAGGAAATTACATGATAAAATCTATGCTGGTTTATGGATCCTCTAATCCTTGTACAACGCAAGGTGTAAAAGAAAAAAAAAAAAAAAAAAAAAGTGTTACCAGTATATTGGAAAGCAAATAAAAAAAAAAAAAAAGCTGGGATAACTGTCAATTTATTTAAAGAATGATTTCTAAATTGTTTTGTGCCAGCTGTGGAAAACTATTTAAAGTGGAAAATTTAGATTTCAAAGTTTTATTACTATTGGATAACACGATGGGCTATCCAAAAGATTTAAGTCATCCAAACATTGAAGTAATGTGCGTACCACCTAATACAACTTCTTTAATTCAGCTATTAGGTGAAAATATTATATCTATCTTTAAAACTCATTACATCACAAAATCGTTACAATGGATTTTGGAAAAAATTGATTCCAAATCTACTGAAGTGATGGATGCATGGTAACATTTTTCAATTTTGGACTGTATCAGAATCATAGCTTTATCAATCACAGAAGAAAATTCGTCAACATTAAATGCATGTGTTGGAAAAATGTATGACGAGAGTCAGTTCATTAAAATATGGTTGAACGGACAGAAAACAGAATCGGTGCGATAGTAAAACTTGCTAAATCAGTAGGAGTGGAAGGTCTTGATGATATGACTACTGAAAACATTTAAGAATTACTGGTAGAATAAGAGGCTGGCAAAGTGAATTTGGTGGAAATGGCAGGGAAGGTAAATTGGTAATTTACAATTACAGAGAATGGCAACAAGGTAAACTTGTTGCCATTCTCTGTAATTGTTCTAGCAACCCTACATCCTCCCTAAAATGAAGCCTTCAGACTTGTACGCAGTACTCAAGGTGTGGCCTGTCCATTGCCTTATACAAGGGAATGATCACCTCGTTGTCTCTACTAGCAAAATTCCTATATATATATATATATATATATATATGTATGATTGAGAAGACTCCAGGACCTGCTCAGGCAGCCCCCATCTGCACTGCTCAGAGAACTTCTTATCTGAATGCACAATTACCCCAAGGTTTTTTAAATTCTCCACTTTCTTGAGTGTAGTGGCCCACAGTTAGTACGTTTCTCTTGAGTTATTGCTACTCATATGCTGTACTTTGCATTTGCCAATGTTATACTTCAGTTGCCACTTCTCAGCACATCTCCCTAACTTTTCTAGATCTTGTTGCAGTAGCATACTGTCTTTACTGTCGTTAAAAACCCTGACAATCTTTGTATCATCTGCAAACTTGGACATTGAGCCTTCATTGATATCATTGATAAATACACAAAACAACAATGGGCCCAGCACTGAATCCTGGGGGATTCCACTAATAATATTATTCCACAAAGAGCAGTGTCATTTATTACCACTCTCTGTCATCTCCCACTCAACTATCCCTTTATTCATTGTAGCAACCTGCCCTAATGCCATACCGCTCCAATTTGTACAGCAGTCTTTCATGTTCAAAGGTATCAAAAGCTTTCCTGAAATCAAAGTATATCATATAAAAATTATTTTTTGCAACCAGTTCCTTTGTTAGTTAATTAGTTATTTGGTTTTTAGGAGCATTAGCAACTAAGGCCATATTGCTCCGGGGATATGCGGTAGTTATTCCCTGACCTTTCCGCATCCTCCGTATTTGGTGGTCACAGGCTCGAACCCCAGTCTAATCAAGAAATGTATGCTACGCACTGTTGCTCCTGCCCACCTGGCTACGGAGGCACCTAGTTCCTTTGTGACCACATCATAGTATCCAATCAATTTAGTCAGACAAGACTTCCCTTAACAAACCCATGCTGTGTCTGAATTATTACTGCAGTCTTGTCTAGTTGATCCTGCAAAGCTTCTTTAACCAGTGCCTCCATTATTTTCCTCGGAACAGAAGTTAAACTAACAGGTCTATAATTTGAGTCACTCTTCAAACCCCCCTTTGTGAATTGGGGATACATTTGCATATCTCCAGTCCACGGGGATCTCCCCTGAATCTAAGGATGCTCTCATAATTATGGCTAAGGTATTTGCTTACTTATCTTTTGCAACTTTGCTAGATAGATCCATCCACCAAATGTGACTTTCTTATATTTAACTTCAATAATTTCTTCTCCACTTTGCTTTCAGTTATTATAAAATCATTTTACTCCCTGTTAGAGTTTAATAAGCTTCTGTGCTACACTTCCCTACAGAATTCCTCATGTGAGTGTGTAGATGGAAAATACTTATTCAGTTTGTCAGCTATCTGAGCATAACCATCAACAGTCGAGCCATCAATATTAAGTGGACCAATCTGATTCATCCCCTTCCTTTTAGAGTTTACATAAGTAAAGAAGTCTTTGCTATTTTATTTTGCATTCTTTGCCAAGGATTTCTCATAATGAGCCTTTGCTTGCCTAACATCCTTTGTGACTTTATTACAGACTAGCTTATATCTACCATAGGCTTCTGTGTCACCTGATAATACATATATGCATCTCATGCAATTTTCTTCTCTGCCACGAGTCTCATTACTTCATTTGAAATCCATTTACACCTAAATCTTGAACAGTATTTCTTAGTTGTTATGAAAAGCATAGTAGCTTCCAAGATTAATTCCTTGAATGTTTCCCATTTAGAATTTGCTGTTGGAAACATCATCAGTTGGACCAACTGCATAGAATTTAAAAACTCTCTGAGACCAGTGTAGTCACCTTTATGAGAGCAAAAACACTTTCCTTACCCTGATGGCAGTTACATCTTTAAGTAAATCCTACAAGAGTACACTGTGATCACTGCCACCTAGTGGGTCCTTTATCTTTATAAAGGAACCACTAGGTGGCAGTGATCTTGATCTGATTATCAGCCACTAGGTACCTGATAATCAGATCAAGAGTATTACTCCCTCTGATTGCCCCCATACATGCTGTTGCAGAAAACAGTCATTCAGTAAATTCACAAAAGTCTTGCTAGTGTGCGAGTGACAAACTCACAGGTTACAGTGAAAGTTAACTGGAAAGTTAAATCTCCCCATTATAAGACATTCTGATTTAATGGCCACTGTATTTTTCTGTATATCTGTTGTACTTATCAGAGTCATTAGGCCTATAACACCAAACTGACTTAATTGCACTGGCCACCCATGTCAACTGGATGCACTGCTTAGATTTTATGTGTTTCCTAACTAACCGCATAATCCAAATCTTCCCTTTGTATCCGCTCTGTTATTTCTGTACACATTTTCTTCTACGGAACTACGGAAGTGTTCTACGTACTATTTCGAGGTAAATGTCTCTTATTATTTTACAAATTTCTGTACACATTATACTCCCCAAATTCAAATTCTGCATTCCTTATATCCATGTGGAACAATGTCTCTGATATCCCCAAAAAATCTGCCTTTGATGTTTTCAAATTCCAGCACTTCAAATTCATCATATTTTTTTTACTATACTCCTACCATTGGTATATATGCACTTGTTACTCTTAGTTACTCGAACACAGCTCAATGATTTACTTATTCAATGATGACTACCGTCAGTTTTATAAATCCCTTGCTTTGAAGGCTGCTACTCATTTCAATAGAAGCAGTGCAAGAATCACTTTCACCTCAGCCTGTGGCCATTGTTAACCTATTAGTCTGCATATCCTCCCGAGTTTCTGATAGTTATTTAAAAAAAAAAGATGGAAGGCAGTAACCATTATGTACCAGGTACATAATGAATTGTTGCCGCTCTACTCTGAGCTGATAATGTCACAGCGGCAGCCTTTAAAATGTCTTTACTGCAGGAACTCATTATGAAATTGGTACAGTAAATAAAACATTATGAAACTGGTACAGTAAAATTAATAAAAAAGTATTGCTGCATTATTTTTATTGAAAAAATAATTTCAGTACAATGAAATAATTTGTATAAAATATATTAAAATAACACATCTATGGTAACCGAAATAAGATATATAATTCTGACACACAAATGATTTTAATTCCCGAGTGAATACTCAATCGATTGTCATTCCATTATGTGTAGTATTTACTAAAGTATTTGACTTAATATCTAAATTGAAGACATCTTTCATAAATTTACAAAACTTCTTTTCAGTCTCAGAATTTAACTCTAGACTGAAATCACCAGCAAGAACTATAGGAATAGGATCCAGTGGCTCTCCCAATAATTTTGCACCTTCAATGGAATACTGCATCAGATTCTTGTTTATGAATTTTTGAATTATATCTAACGACATCCCTGGAGTAATGTCTATGGCAATGATGAAAATATATTCACTATTGAATCTGCACAAAGATCCACAAATGTCTCCAATTTCATCTGATACCGCTGTCACATTGCTGCTATTATGTTGTGCAAAGATATGTGGTGTACTGATAATGTTGAACCTTCACGTTGATATATCGCAACACCACCACTATGAACATACGACTTTTTAAATTGAGTCACACATTGGAATGATTTAAGTAATATATGTTCACCATTATCCAACCATGTTTCACTTAATATAAATATTTTGGATTGCTGTAAGATTGTGTCTGTTTCGATACCTCGAACATGGTCCCATAAACTTTGTACATTCATTGATGGTATAGATATACCACTTTGTATGAAATATTGCAGTTCATCCTTTAAAAACTCTCTGAGCCCACTGTACGAAAGCAAAAACCCTTCCCTTACCCTGATGGCAGTTACATCTTTAAGTAAATCCCATAAGAGTACACTGTGATCACTGCTACCTAGTGGTTCTTTTATAAAGATAAATGATCTTGATCTGATTATCAGCCACTAGGGGGAGATGTTTAGACTGGATTGCAGGAAGTTTTATTTTAGCCAGCGAGTTATAAATTACTGGAATAAGTTACCTACATGGGTGGTAGAGGCTGACAGTTTGGGGAAATTCAAAGGTCAGCTGGATAATTACCTACGGGAGGAGGGAAACACTTAAGTTGTCCATTTCCTTTTCTCTTATTTATTAATTATTATTTAAAAAATTTTTTTCTTCTTATTATTATTCTTATCATTTTATTTTATTTATTTTTTTGTTATTCTATTATTATTGTTATTTATTTTTTTATTATTATTATTTTTTGGCTGGTGCAGCATAAGCCATATTCTTGCACCATGTGGTCATTGCTAATACTAATACTGTAGAGACAGTAGCTTATTATTTTTAAAGCAGTCTAGTTCAGCATGAAATTCTATATTACTAGTAGCTTTGCCGTGGTGAAATGTGAAATTATTGTGGGTATTTGTAATATACAGGATGTCTCAAAAATATTGGTACAAACGTCTAGGGGAAGTAGGTAACATCTAAGGGAATGTGAATCGCATAGGAACTCATAACTGGAAATCTCACCTTAAGTTAGTAGACCGCGCTGTTCATCAGTTCGCGAGAGGGAAAATTTCTGGTTTACTCATTCAAGCAGTAGTCACTGCACAAAGAGCATGCATCGATATACGAAGTGTGAGCTGGCAGACATGCACCTAGTGTATGGATTAGCAGAGGGCAATGGACGAGCCGCTCAACGAATTTATGGAGAACGCTTCCCAGACAGACATGTACTGGACCACCGTTTGTTTGCACGTGTGCATCAAAATTTGTGCGATTATGGGTCATTTAGAGGTAACAGGAGTAGTGCGGGCAGACCACGTTCGACACGAACTCCCACCATGGAAGAAAGTGTGTTGAATGCTGTACAGAATAATCCTACTACCAGCACACGTGCCGTTGCCTCTGCCTTAGGAGTGTCTCGTTGCGGTGTACAGCGTCTCTGGCACAACGATTCCTTACACTCCTTTCATCTCCAAAGGGTTCAGTTACTGCTCTCCCAATATTATCCTGCACATGTGGCTTTTGCGCAGTGGTTTCTCCAAGAAAGTGTTCAAGACTTGAATTTTCCAGCCTATGTTTTGTTCATGAATGAGGCTTATTTCACTCGGGAAGGCTTATTCAATCAGCAAAATGCTCATGTGTGGGCTCACAACAACCCACATGGTGAGCGCCCCCATGCGGCACAACATCGCTTCGCAATAAATGTGTGAGCAGGTATGGTCGGTGACTGCTTAGTCGGCCCATACTTGTTACCATCCCGCATGAACTCCACTAAATATCGGATCTTTCTTGAACAAGTTCTACCAGGGTTACTTGACGATGTTCCAGCAAATGTGATACGCAACATTTGGGTTCAACATGACGGGGCGCCTGCCCATTATGGAAGGTGTGTTCGTAACCATTTGAACAGGCATTTTGGGCATCGATGGATTGGGCGTGGTGGGCCTGTTGCCTGGCCCCCACGCTCACTTGATTTATCGAGCCTTGATTTCTTTCTGTGGGAGTGCCCTCAAATCTATCGTGTATGAATCTCCTGTGGAGATGGAAATGGATCTCGTAGCGAGACTGGTCTGCAACTGTCAAAGAAACTCCAGGTGTGTTTGACTGTGTCCGCCAATCCATGCTGCGTCGGTGTCACGCATGCATAGCGTCTCATGGTGGAACCTTCAAGCATCTGTTGTAACATCATGAAATGCATCCATCCATCTCGTACTCCATTGTTAATATTATGTCAAATAAATGTTTGCCACTAATTACTGTCTTGTGTAATTTTGCTTCTTGTGCCTTTGCTACTACTTTCCCGTGACGTTTCTGGTTATGGGTTCTTTTGCGATTCACATTCCTTTAGATGTTACCTACCTCTCCTAAACGTTTGTACCAATATTTTTGACACACCCTGTATAAACCTTGCAATGCGGTCACTCAAGATAACGCCACGTATCCGTAGCCGAGTGGTCAGGAGCGGGAGTGCAGTAGCACACACTCTTTGAGCAGACCGGGGTTCAAGCCCCTGACTGCTGAATATGGTCGATCTGCTCACCCACACTGGACCAGCGTGGCAGATTATGGTCCATTTCCCTCAGCATGAATTGTTGAGGAGGCTTCCATCCTGCAGTGGGTTGATAATGGCTGCACTTTACTTTTTTATACAAGTTGCTGTTGATGATCTTTCTCATAATTATATACAACTCTGTCAAAGGTCCCTCTTGAGATTTATGTATAGTCAAAGCACAAGAGCAGATACTAAAGGAAATTGTATACGGCTACATGTTAATTTCCTATTGTTCTTGAATGGAATCGTAGTTGATTGTTTTATAATAGGTACGGATTGACTAGGTAAATGTTTATCTTTCGCATATTGTTTATAACGAGATTGAAGGTTATGTCCTATTTTTTACTCAGGAAATTTCATCCATACTTGTTTAACTGTTTCGTCATCCTCAAATTCGAAATATACTAAAGTACCTATTGCACTGTTTACCAATCCATCGACCACATCTATATTTGTAGTAATCAAATACGGTTTCCTTTCAATAATGGTAGAATGTATGGAAGTCCTGCAGCTTAAGTAAATAATGTGAAATAAAAATTCATTTTATGAATTTTTATTTTGCATACTTGCTAATTGTTCTTCAGAATGATATCCTTGGTATAAATCTTGTGCAACCACGTCATGGGTTTCATATGAACTAAAGCATTTGTATTATAGGCATTTAGATCACTATTTCCTAAAAATAGTCAGCAGCATAAATTAGTAGCATCTTCTTTGGTAACAAATCTCGATTCTATAATTTTAAGTTCATATTGTGATAACGCTTCTATGTTGCCTATTTTTGTAAGAATTTTAGAAAATGTACTATCAGACTGTTGAACAATTTGTACTAATTCATGAAATTGTAGTGAATGCCATAACTCTGGAGTAATCAATGAGTTCTTCAGGCATTTATATATAGGTGTAGCACACACACACATACACACACACTGGAGGCAATTGCCATAAATCTCCAATGAAGCATATATTCATACCTCCAAATGGTATTTCACGAACACTAGTTATCTGCTTTAAACACATATCTATAATCGATATTAGTTCTGCACTAATCATACTAACTTCATCGATTATAATAGTAGGTACACGTTGAAATGCAGTTCGATATTGCTGAAGAATTTCGTTACTAAGTTGAAGATTATTTGATAGACATATACGGAAAGCAGAATGCACTGTTGTACCATCGATTGCCACAGCAGCGTTGCCCATGGAGGCACAAGTAACATATGCATTGTGAATATGTGATACATTACAAAAGTGATTATACGTATCCATCAATAATTGAAGAGTAAATTTCTTTCTACAGCCAGCAGGGTCAAGTGAGAAATACTTGTATCAGTTCATGTCTCTGATTATCAATTTAATGATAAACAGCTTCAAGTAATAATGCGCATTGTTCTTTATTAGTACTACTCATCAAATGACAGTATTCTTCAGATGGTAAGACATTCTCTCGTTTCCTAATGACATGATAATTTATCCATCCTCGCCATTGTCATCAATAGTTTTCTTGTAGGTAAAGAAATCATTATCAATTTCGTTTGATTTAAGAAATTCTTAATTTTTTTCCACTGCCAGTTCATTTTCATCATTCTCATCAAGTTCGATACAAAGTTGCCTACAAACTGCTATCATCTTTTCAATATCAATATCAGATTTGAACTCTTTTTTTTTTTTTTTTTCTCAAGGTAATTATCTCTTTGTTGGTTTCATAAAGTTCAAAATATTTATTTTCATTCAAAATTTCGTTCTCCTCAATGATAAATGATATGTATAAAGTTATCGTTTTGCGTATATGTTCATGAAGACATGTTGTATTATAATTTCGATACTGAATTATTTTAGGAAATTATCTTTTTACCCATCCCCCATTTGCTTTTTACAATAATGAGCAGTAAATTGTGCAAGAGTTATATCTTTTAATGTTTCGCCCCATTTTTCATATTTATAAAAAATACTAATCTTTCCGTATATCCAAAAACTCACTATCAACTTGATCATCCAATTCAGCTGTTGATTTACGTAATTTCTGAGGCTTATGTGGCTATACCATTGGCATGTATTCAATTGCTCTTGAAGACATGGACATTGGGTATCATAAAAAAAAAAAAAAAATTACCAAGCTGCCTCTTGTGAAATCATCTCTACAGAATTTAATACATCTACACTTAATGCTTGTGTTAGATCAGTTACCCTATTTCCCCTAGTATAAGATGCACCCTTTTTCGAAAAATTTGGGGTCTAAAAACTGGCTGTGTCTTATACAGTGGTTGTAGATTTTTTTATTTGCATTTCCTGCTTTTTCGCGCTTGTTGTCTTTGCGCTCATTGTTTTGCACTTGTTACCAGTATATTAGGTTACGTTTTGCCACGTTCTGCCCAGAAATGGCCCAGAAAAGATTTTCGTACAGTGCTGAATTCAAGTTAAAAGTGATCCAGTTTGCAAAAGTGAATGGAAATCGTGCTGCTGAACATAAATTTGGTCTTCCTCCAACTGAGAAAACAATCCGAGACTGGCTACGGGAAGAAGAAACCCTACTGAAAATGCCACGGCAGAAGAAGGTCATGAGAGGCAAGTCAGCAAAATGGCCTGATTTAGAGAGGGAATTGAAGATATGGATTGAAGAGCAAAGGGCAATTGAATTCCTGTGTCCACAAAGATGGTTCAGCATGAGGCAAGAAGAATTGCTGTTAAAAAAGAAGTTACTGATTTCAAAGGAGGACACAATTGGTGCTTCAGGTTCATGAAACGGAATGGACTAAGCATGTGTACACGCACCACACTTGCCCAAAAGATGCCTGAAAGCTATGATCAGAAGGTCTTTGAATTTCATTGTTTTGTCATTCAATGTCGGAAGACACATCAGTTTGAGTTGGGACAGATTGCAAATATGGACGAATGGTTCCAGAAGTCTTCTGGGAACAATTTGACACCAGTAGGAAGAGTGAAGAAACCAACTATAGGAGAAGTTTGTACCTGGGTGAAAAGATCCTGGGATAATATCAAGATTGAGATCGTTGTCAAATCATTTAAGAAGTGTGGTATTTCATATGCCATAGATGGAACTGAGGACGAGGCAGTATATGAAGACAGTGATTCGTCATCAGACACAGATGAGGACAAGATAATGGATGGGAGTTTTGACAGTGATGAGTTGTATGAATAAAACTTGAGTTCAATAACTTTATGTAATACATTTTTTTTTTCAAATTTCGGGCCCCAAAATTAAGGTGCGTCTTATACATGGGAGTGTACATGGGGAAATACGGTATATCCATATCAGGATATTCTTCTTGTAGTTCTATAATTTTCCATTGCAGGTTGCTTATTCCTCTGTTAGTTTTATTCACATATTCAACTACATATGCTGCACATGAAATTCTTGTATCATAAATTATAAATCCGAATTAGACTTGAGCCCTCCTAAAATCCAAGGATTGTAATTATTCATAAATTTCTCTTCTATCTTGCATTTAAGAAATACACGTGGTTGTTTGATACCAGCCCTCAAAATATTTAGATATTCTTCTTCTGATTAGCATTAATTTGATTTAAGGAATTCTTCGAAATTAACATGGTTATCCAATTCTAATGAATCATGCATTTTACAATATTTTTTGGGATAAGCTGATCTTTGATTGTCATCTGTGGCCATCGGTATCAATATATGAGTTTGCAACATTGGCCAAAAATGTGCTTCAAATCGACATTCACATCGGTTTGCATTATTATTTTTATAACAGGTAATAGTATGTTTATGTTGCTGTAAATTTGAATAATCTGAAGTTCTCTATAGAACATAATGCATCTATCATTTGGATTGCTTCTTCCATCCCACCTTCTTTTTCTTCTAATGGTGCAGAGGGTGCATTGTTCATCCTTAATAGTATATGTGCATGTGGTCTTTCTCGATGTTGAAATTCAATGTGTTTAAAGAAATTCACAACATAATAATTCCCAAAAGGACTATAGGTTTTCGATTTTAAAATTTTGAGTATACTCTCAACTATTTTATTAAAGTATATGGCACATGTTACAGGGTCCTCATTTATTAATCTAGCTCTTTCCATGTAAGGTAGGTCCATGACTTTGTTAGTTGTAATTTCTCGTTTATATCTGAATTTGTATAACATACATAGTAATACGGGCCATGTTGGTTAATTGCACTCAACATCAAGAACATTTACGTTGACTCAAATAATATGCTGAATTGGGTATTGATTTTAGAAATGCCAAGTTAGACTCTAATGACTTGTTTATAAATTTTTTTGATTCCAATATAGAATGAGTAATGTTAGCTGTTATTCCTACTGATTTAAATGCAATTTGCAAATTTTCTGCAGTAGCATTTGCATACTTTTCATTGCCATATATAACAAATGTTGGGGAGTTACTCCACGATAATCAAATCTATGAATTTCATTCGATGCCATCATAAAGGGAGTAATTTGCAATCCATTTTTAAATTTTCGTGTATGTCCAAAATATATAAATGGAAAAGAAAGTTCTCCTACATGTATATCAAATATGAAACATGTTGGAGATGATTTCTGACCTGGTGCTATACATAAATATTTATCTTCAGACCATAATAATGTTTGTTGTTGAATTAACAATAGTTCATCATCATTGTTGACAGGTTCCACAATTTCATCTGAATGTTCCTGTTCACTATCATCATTTGTCCCCAAGAAATCGCCACTCACTTTTATGCCGTAGAATTTATACAAAGGTGAATTTATCAAATACTGTAATCTATTTTCACTATTTTCTTCTGCACACATCCTTGTAGATATGATGATTTATGCATGAGTCTTCGTTTTATATGTACATTAATGGCATACTCGTCATCTAATTCTCTAGGTAATTGATGAACCATCAGATTTATGTATAACTGGTACATTTATTACTTGTCCAATGATCCGAAATATGCATAAAGGGTAATCGTGGTGATATCAAATGCTCAGTTACAACAGCCAGTGGAGGCAAATCGGTAGGATATGTTAGATATATAAATCCATTTGACGTGGCCATAGTTGGTATCCTCTTGTAATGAAGTATGACATGTATTACATGTCACGAAATTACTCACTTCTTGTAAAGGAAATTCATTTTGAAGTAATTCATATGAAGTTGTTGGAAATGGTTTCAAATCTAATTAAAACCATAAACAATCGCAAACATTACAACTAAATCCAAATGGGTTTTTGTACACTAGTTTTTCAAACTCACTGTCAGCTCGTGTAGACACTATAGGGATGTAATCAGGAATCTCATTATTAGCCATTTATAATTTCGCTTTTTTTCGTGCATGATATTCCTTCATTTGTTCTGCTGGAGTTTTAGATTCCTGATAAGTATCAGGCATAGTAGAACTCTGTTGTCGCAAGTATCAGGCATAGTAGAACTCTGTGGTAGTATCAAGGCATAGTAGAACTCTATGGTTGAATTTCATTATGATTCGGAATAGTTTGAATTTCTAATTTCCTTATCTTCCGTTCATGATATTCCTTCATTATTTCAGCTTGAGTTTTTTGGGTGCAGTTTGAGAAGTCCCAGGCACAACGAAATACTCTTGTTGAATTTCATCTGGATTCACATTTCTGTCCAATTTCCTTTCCTTTCTTTCACGATATTCCTTCCTCTTTTGAGCTGAGTTTCCTTGTGGGCAGTTTCAGAAGTTCCAGGCACAGCGAAACACTGTTGTTCAATTTCATCTGGATTTACATTTCTGTCCAACTTCCCTTTCTTTCTTTCACGATATTCCTTCAAATGCTGGGCTGCAGATTTTGGCACAGTTACTCGTGTATTAATCATTACGCTGATATAATGGTATAACGTAGCGTGTCACTGCTCAATTGTACTTGTCGTGTCACTGCACTTGTTGCATACAATTGAGTTTTCTTCGGCGCATGCATTGTACTTGTTGCATCACTCCATGCAACAAGTACAATGCATGTGCCCAGGAAAAGACATTTTTAACGTCAAGTACAATGCACATGCATAGGATTTTGTGACAATTTTATATAATGATTTCTAGGTAATGTAATGCTTTTTTTTTTTTCCAAATAACACTGGTAAGGACATTTTTAATGTCAAAACACTGACAAAGACAAAATTGAGTATATTATGAGAGACTCAGAGAAGATATAACAAGTTTTAGCAAAAGAAAAGTAGAAAAAGCATTAAGGGAAACAAAGGACTTAAATCAGCAGTCATGAGCAGTAAGTAATACAAGAAGATAAATGAAGACTATTATAAATTATTATATAAGGAGCAGGGGGCGCCTCCGTAACCAGGTGGGAAGGAGCAGCAGTGCGTAGCACATGCTTCTTGATTAGACCTGGGTTCGAGCCCATCACCACGAAATACAGAGGGTGCAGAAAGATCAGGGAATGACCACCGCATATTCCCGGAGCAATATGGCCTTAGTTGCTAATGCTCCTAAAAACCAAACAACAACAACAACAACATAAGGAGCAGAGGAACGATACCAGCATTGGGGATGATGGATTACAAATTAGCAACACATACAACATACCAGATAAGGCAGAATATACATTGAAAAAAAAAAAAACACGAAGAATCAAAAATCCCCAGGTGAAGATGAAGTTACTGTAGAGTTGTTAAATTTGAGACATGATACACAAACTGGCAAGGCTCTCCACAAAATACATTTGGAACGGCATGATGCCTAAGGAGCAGAATAATGCAATCATAATTTTGCTGCATAAGAAAGAAGATAAATCAGAAATTGGAAATTATAGACCAATTAACTTGTTGTCCCACATTTACAAGTTGTTCGCAAGGGTCATTACTAACAGATTAGAAAGAAAACGATGAGAATCAACTGAAAGAGCAAGTTGGCTTCAGGAGAGGATTCTCAACTAGATCACCTTCACATAATATCACAGTTAACGGAGAAAGAAAGCAAATTAATATAAAACGTCAATATGCCTGGCCTTTGTGGATTATGAAAAGTCATTTGACTTCATACAGAATAAGCAATGTTTCAAGCACTGGAAAGACAACATATAGACATCCCATACATTAGGTTTTTGAAGAAAATATATTAAAATGCTACCTCTTTCATTAGACTAGAGAAAGACAGTAGCAAATTTAAAACTGAGAAATGAATTCAACAGGGAGACACAATATCTCCGAAGTTGTTTACTGCTGCTCTTGAAGAAGCTTTCAGAAAATAGGACTGTTTGCAGAAAGGAGTCAATGTGAATGGAGAGGATCAAATGACACTGTAATCATAAGCCACGATCCCAAAGAATTAGAGGAAAACCTTAATCAGTCATGCAGAGTTAGGAAGGATTTCGGATTAAGGATGAATATGGTTAAAACAAAATTAATGATGAACAAGTATGCCACAGAAAGGGAAATAATGATTGAAGGAATAGTAATTGAAAAGGTGGAGACATACACTTATCTGGGACAAGTTATTAGCTGTAATAATGATAAATGGCTGGAAGTCAAGAGAAGAATAAATTTTGGATGGATAGCATTCAAACTACCCACACATAGGAAATATAGTCACATACTGAGATGCAACATCTCAATTTGTCTAAAAAGTAAAATAATGAACCAATCACCATGACTTATTGAAGTGAAACTTGGGCACTCACCAAAAGAACGAAGAGAAGCTGAAATCTACACAGCAAAGAATGTAATGAATTATATTAAGAATTAGTGTTGGATAAGAAGAGAAACACATGGATTAGGCAGTAAACTCAAGTAAAGGACATTCTTATCAAAGCTAAAGAAATGAAATGGACTTGTGCAGGACACATAGCTCAAAGATATGATGACAGATGGACTAAGAAAATAATAGAATGGTACCCAAGAGGAGCTAAAAGAAAACCTGGAAGACAATTTTTAAATTCTGTACAGTGGGACCAACTGATGACGTTACCAACAGCAAATTCTAAGTGGGAAGCATTCAAGGAATTAATAGTGGAAGCTACTAAACGTTTCATACCTATTAAGAAATATTGTTCAAGGTTTAGATCTAAATGGTTGTCAAATGATCTAATGAGACTCGTGACAGAGAAGAAAAATGAATGGGATGCATATAAATTATCAGGCGACACAGAAGCCTATAATATATATAAGCTAGTCTGTAATCAAGTCACACAGGAGTTTAGGCAGGTGAAGGCAGATTACGAGAAATCTTTGGCAAAAGATGCTAAGAAAAACAGCAAGGATTTCTTTACTTATATAAATTCTAAAAGGAAGGGGATGAATCTGATTGGTCCACTTGATATCGATGGTTCGACTGTTGATGATCCTGCTCAGATAGCAAACAAACTGAATGAGTATTTTGCATCTACATTCACACATGAGGAGTTATTAAGGTTTGAAAATGCCACAAGGTTATCAAATTGTAACAGGGTGCTTAATGATTTTATAATAAATGAGAACAAAGTGGAGGACAAATTGTTGAAGTTAAACATAAGAAAGGCACCTGGGGTGGATGGGATCTATCCAGTTCTATTAAAGGAGGTGGCAAAAGAAGTAAGCAAACCTTTAGCCATAATTATGAGAGCATCCTTGGACTCAGGGGCAGTCCCTACGGACTGGAGATGGACTGGAGACTGGATGGACTACGGACTGGAGTCTGCTGACGAGGCTACTAGAGACGGTCGTTTTCAAAGCCGCTAAGTGGATTTTTGTTAATTATTGATTTGAAATTATTGTTTTTCTAAAACTTTTGATTTAAATTTAGTAGTATAACATTATTTTGTGATTTTCTGATTAATTTGGTGTATTTATTCTTTACTCGGCCTTGTAATTGCATAAAAGTATCGGTAAAGGTTTCCACGTGTTTCAACTCCGCTAACCGTTCGTAATTTTCCCGCCTTTGTGATACGATATACCGTACTAGATAGCGTTAGTTGAACTTCGTTAGCAGCTAAATTGTACGTTTAAATAAATACATATAACGACTTAGATTACAAACGTAATATAATTAATTTTATTTAACATAATTAATTATACATATAACCACTTAGGTTACGTAACATAAATAATTAGTAAAAACAAATAATTAATACATAACTTGATACGAAAGTTATATAAAGGGATTTCGCAGATAACACTCGTTACTGAAACGTAAATATTTCGTAGATAACACTCGTTACTGAAACGTAAATATTCCGTAGATAACACTCGTTACTGAAACATAAATATAGCGTTATAACTGTGTTTGGATACAAGTTTAGGATTTAATTTTGTACAGAAATTGAAATTTTATTGAAAGTAAATCTAAATCATGACTCAAACCAGAGCAGCAAAGCAAAGGGCTCAAGCTAATGGGAATGCTGTGGCCCAGGGGAGAACTGAGGGGGGCAGTTGTCCTCTAAATCACAGACTTGTAAGATGCACTATTTGCTTGATGTTTGCGGAGCAGTCAAGTATGGGACATGATACTGCCATGGGGGATGTCTTTGTGTGTGTGCGATGCAAGGAGTGTAAGGAGATAAGGCGACAACTCAGCGTTGTTATGGGCCTATATGAGAGCTTGAAGGATAGGGTGGATGCCCTCGAAGGATTACAAGTCAGGGGCCCATCAAGCTCTCAGCTGCCCACACCAATGCCAGAGCTTGCACTTGGTCATCGCGGAACACAGCGGCAACCCCCAAGGCAGAATGCGCTGGTCCCAAAGGAACTAGTAGTTGTTGGTGACTCTATTGTCAGGGAAACGGGAAACATGCTTTGTAAAAAGGATAGGTGGAATAGGACCAGGGTATGTCTGCCAGGGGCAAAAGTTGATGACGTTGTAGAGCGGATATCATCTTTTAAGGGCACAAAAGGTGATATAGTTGTACACGTTGGCACTAATGACATTAAGAGTAGGAGACCGGCGGAATTACTTGACAAGTACAGGTCACTGATGAAAAAAAGCCGTGAATTAGGGTTGAAATTGAAAGTGTCTGCAATTCTGCCCAGACACGATAGGAGGGAGTATATGATGAGAGCCCTGTCAATCAATTCGGCCCTGGAAAGATTGTGCAGGGCTCAAGGGGTAGAATTTTTTTCAGCCTGGTCTGTACTTGTTAACAGGAGAGACTGCTTCTACAGGGATGGGATACACTTAAATAGAAAGGGTGCAAGAATGTTTGCTGATGCTATCGAGGCAATGTTAGGTGGGTCGGAAAACTGCTAGATTGGGGGGATACAAGGACTAATAGATTAACAGTAGCCACTGGCAGAGGTGAAAGTGATTCTTGCACTGCTTCTATTGGAATGAGCCGCAGCCTGGAAAATAAGATGCAGGATATTTCAGAGACTGCTGGAAATCATTGGGGTACAAGTAAACACATGGGTTGTGTTAGGGTAGCTAAGAAAAAGAACAGGTGCATGTATACTTGTGTGTACACCAATGCTAGGAGTTTAGTAAATAAATTTGATGAATTTGAGGTATTGCTCAAAACATCAAAGGCAGATATTGTGGGGATTTCAGAGACGTGGTGTCACACAGATATAAGAAATGCAGAACTGGAATTTGGGGAGTACAATGTGTACAGAAAGGATAGACAGGATAGGAAGGGAGGAGGGGTTATGCTATTAATTAAGAAACACATAAAATCCAAGGAAGTGAAGCCAGTCGACATCGCTGGACAGTGCAGTGTCGAGTCAGTTTGGTGTGACATAAGCATTGGGAGATCAAAATTGAGAGTAGGAGTGTGCTATAGGCCTAATGACTCTGATGAGTATAATAAGAAACTGTTCGGAGAAATAGAGTGGGCCAGTAAATCAGAGAGTCTTATAATGGGGGATTTTAATTTCCCAGATATTGACTGGAATTTGGGGGCTGGTCACTCACACAGTAGCAAGGCTTTTGTGGATTTATTGGATGATTGTTTTCTACATCAGCATGTTCGGGAGGCAACTAGAGGGAGTAATACTCTTGATTTGATTATCAGTAGTGATTCTTCATGCATTAAGAATCTGCAGATAAATGAACCACTTGGTGGCAGTGATCACAGTGTGCTGAAGTGGGAGTTACTCAAAGAGGTAACTACCATTAGGGGTAAAGGGAAGGGGTATTGCTTTCGTAAAGGCGACTACAATGGACTGAGACAGTATTTAAATTCTATACAGTGGGATCAACTGATGATATTGCCAACAGCAAATTCAAAATGGGAAGCATTCAAAGAACTTATCGTGGAAGCTACTAGGCTTTACATACCAACTAAGAAATATTGTTCAAGGTTTAGGCCTAAATGGTTGTCAGATGAACTAATGAGGCATATGGCAGAGAAGAAAAATGCATGGGATACATATAAATTAACACGTGACACGGATGCCTATGATAGATACAAGTTGATCTGTAACCAAGTTACAAAGGAGGTTAGGCAGGCGAAGGCAGATTACGAGAGATCCTTGGCAAGGGATGCGAAGAAAAACAGCAAAGAGTTCTTTACTTATGTAAACTCTAGAAGGAAGGGGATGAATCAGATTGGTCCACTTGAGATCGATGGGTCAACTGTTGATGACCCTGCTCGGGTAGCTAACAAACTAAATGAATATTTTGCATCGACATTCACACATGAGGAGTTATTCAGCGAGGGGAATGCCAGAGGTGTATTCAACTCTAGCAGTAAGCTAGAGAATCTTGTAATAACTGAGAGCAAAGTGGAGGAGAAATTGTTGAAGATAAACACAAGAAAGGCACCTGGGGTGGATGGGATCTATCCAGTTATATTAAAGGAGGCAGCAAAGGAGGTAAGCAAACCCTTAGCCATAATTATGAGAGCTTCCTTGGACTCAGGGGAGGTACCCATTGACTGGAGATGTGCAAATGTGACCCCAATTCACAAAGGGGGATCAAAGGCTGACACAAGTAATTATAGACCTGTGAGTTTAACTTCTGTTCCCGGAAAATTAATGGAGGCACTGGTGAAAGAAGCACTGCAGGATCATCTAGACAAGACTTCAGTTATAGCTAGGACACAGCATGGTTTTGTTAAGGGGAAGTCTTGCCTGACCAATTTGATTGGATACTATGATGCAGTCACAAAAGAACTGGATGCAGGGAATAACTTTGATATTATATACTTGGATCTTAGAAAGGCTTTTGATACTGTTGCACATGGAAAACTGCTGCACAAATTGGAGCAGTGTGGCATTGGAGGCAAGTTGCTGCTATGGATAAAGGGGTGGTTGAGGGGGAGAAGACAGAGACTGGTAATCAATGGACACTGCTCATCGTGGACTAATGTTATTAGTGGAGTCCCTCAGGGTTCAGTATTGGGGCCTTTATTGTTTTCTGTATTTATAAATGATATTGATGATGGTATATCAGGCTTAATGTCCAAGTTTGCAGACGATACGAAGGTTGGCAGGGTTGTCAAGGACACTACTGACACTATGCTGCTGCAACAGGATTTGGAAAGGTTGAGCAGATGGGCTTCGAGGTGGCAAATGAAGTTTAACATTGACAAATGTAAAGTACTACATATGGGAAACAGCAACCCCAGAGCAACGTATCAACTCTGTGGTACTACACTGACAGTGGTAGAGAATGAAAGGGACCTGGGGGTGGTGGTGCAGGCAGATATGAAGTTCTCTGAGCAGTGCAGACGAGCTGCAAGAGTAGCTCATGGTGTATTGTCAATGATATATAGGAATTTTTCTAGCAGGGATAAGGAGGTGATTATTCCCTTGTATAAGGCAATGGTCAGGCCACACCTAGAGTACTGTATACAGGCCTGGAGGCCTCATTTCAGGAAGGATGTAGAGCTGCTGGAACGAGTACAGAGAAGGGCAACTAGATTGGTGAATGGGAGAAAGGGGTTCTCTTACGAAGAAAGGCTTAAGTTTTGCAAATTACAGTGTCTGGAAACTAGGCACCAGCGGGGTGATCTGATAGAGGTGTACAAAGCCTTGAATGGTTTGAGCATGCTCAATGCTGATGGGATTCTTCCTCTAGCTCAGAAAAATCACCTGAGAGGGCATAAATTCAAATTGAGGAAAGACAGATGTAGGATAGATGTGCGGAAATTTGCCTTTAGCCAGCGGGTGGTTGGTGGGTGGAACAGACTTCCATCCCTTGTCGTGGAAGTTGATAGCCTAAATAAGTTTAAGGCTCAGCTGGACAGGTATTTCGAACGAACAGAGGGGTGAAGTGGAAGTGGTTATTTTTATTTATTTATGTTACTTTTTTTTTTTTTTTTTTTTTTGGCTGATGCTGCATAAGCTTGCTTTCTTGCATCAAATGCCTCTACTAATGCTAATGCTAATGTGCAAATGTGTCCCCAATTCACAAAGGGGGATCGAAGGGTGACACGAGTAATTACAGACCAGTTAGTTTAACTTCTGTTCCGGGTAAAATAATGGAATCACTGGTTAAAGATGCATTGCAGAATCATCTAGACAAGACTGCAGCAATAATTCAGACAGCATGGATTTGTTAAGGAAAAGTCTTGTCTGACAAATTTGATTGGTTATTATGATGTGGTTGCAAAGGAACTGGATGCAAAAAATAATTTTGATATCATATACTTGGATTTCAGGAAAGCTTTTGACACTGCTGGCGAAGAAAACTACTCTACAAATTGGAGCAGAATGGTATTAAGGGTAAGTTGCTACAATGGATAAAAGGATGGTTGAGTGGGAGAAGACAGAGGGTGGTAATCAATGGGTGCTGCTCTTCATGGACTAATGTTATTAGTGGAGTCCCACAGGGTTCGGTGTTGTGTCCATTGTTGTTTTGTATATTTATCAATGATATTGATGAAGGTGATCATCATCATCATCAGCCATTTTCAATCCACTGCAGGATGAAGGCTTCTCCAGCAACTTTCCAGTTCCTTCTGTTTTAAGCACTGGCCATCCATTTACTACCCACAAACTCATGAATTTCATCTATCCATCTCCGCCTTTGTCTTCCAGGTTTTCTTCTAGCTCCTCTTGGATACCATTCTGTTATTTTCTTAGTCCATCTGTCATCATGTCTTCGAGCCATGTGTCCTGCCCAAGACCATTTTAGTTCTTTAGTTTTGATAAGAATGTCCTTTACTTGAGTTTGCTGCCTAATCCATGTGTTTCTCTTCTATCTAACAGTCTGATTCCCAATATAATTTGTTCCATTCTTCGCTGTGTAGTTCTCAGCTTCTCTCCCATTCTTTTGGTGAGTGCCCAAGTTTCACTTCCATAAGTCATGGTGGGGACTTATGGAAGTTCATTATTTTACGTTTCAGACAAAGTGGGATATCGCTCTTCAGTATGTGACTATATTTCCTGAATGCTATCCATCCAAAATTTATTCTTCTCTTGACTTCCAGCCATTTATCATTATTACAGATAATAACTTGTCCCAGATAAGTATATGACTCCACCTTTTCAATTACTGCTCCTTCAATCATTATTTCCCTTTCTGTGGCATACTTGTTCATCATTACTTTTGTTTTAGCCATATTCATCTTTAGTCCAAAATCTTTACTAACTCTGCATAACTGATTAAGATTTTCCTCTAATTCTTTGGGATCGTGGCTTATGACCACAATGTCATCTGCAAATCGTAAAGGGTTTAGGTACTCTCCGTTCACATTGACTCCTTTCTGCGACCAGTCTAATCTTCTGAAAGCTTCCTCAAGGGCAGCAGTAAACAGCTTCGGAGATATTGTGTCTCCTTGTCGAACTCCTTTCTCAATTTTAAATTTCCTACTGTCTTTGTCTAGTCTAATAAAGGAAGTAGCACTCTCATATTTTCTTCAAAATCATAATATATGGGGTATCTATGCCTTGTCTTTGCAGTGCCCAAAACATTGCCTTATGTATGGAGCCAAATGCCTTTTCATAATCCACAAATGCCAAGCATAATGGTGTTTTATATTCATTTGCTTTCTCCATTAGCTGTGATATTACGTGAAGGTGATCCATAGTTGAGAATCTCGTCCTAAAGCCAGCTTGCTCTTTCGGTTGATGATTCTCATCAAGTATTCTTTCTAATCTGTTAGTAATGACCCTTGTGAACAACTTGTAGATGTGGGATAACAAGCTAATTGGTCTATAATTTCCAATTTCTGATTTATCTCCTTTCTTATGCAGCAAAACTATGATTGCATTATTCCAATGCTTAGGCGTCACACCTTTTGTAATGCACTTTGTGAAGAGCCTTGCCAGTTTTTGTGTTATGTCTCTTCCTCCCAATTTGAACAACTCTACAGTAACTTCATCTTCCCCTGGGGCTTTCTGATTCTTCATTTTCTTCAATGCTTGTTCTACCTCATCAGGAAGAATATCGGGTATGTTGTATGTGTTGCTACTTTGCAATCCATCTTTCCCACTGCTGGCATCATTCCCCTGCTCCTTGTATAATTCTCTATAGTAGTCTTCTGCTATTTGAATTATGCCTTCTCTGCTGTTTATAAGTACACCATCACGATTCTTCAGTTTCAGTATCATTTGTCTTTCTGTATTACTGCTCATGGCTGCTAATTTAAATCCTTTGTTTTCCCTTAATGCTTGTTCTACTTTTCTTGTGTTATATCTTCTTATGTCCTCTCTGAGTCTCTTTCTAATGGCTTTGCAGAACTCAGTATACTCAATTTTCTCCCTCTCAGTGTTTTTCTTGCTTTTCATTTGTTGTCTTCGGTTCATCATGACAAGTGTTTCTTGACTAATTTTTTCTTCTTTGGATTTCTTTTTTCCTATAGGTTTTTTGGGCTTTATCACTTTCAGAAAGTTGTAATATTCCTCGTCGATATCTTGGTCCTGAGCAGTCTGCAGAAGCTCAAACTTGTTCTTAAGTCCCAGTACATACTGCTTTTTCTCCTCTTCTGTTATCTCAAAGACCTTTGTATTATTTACTCGAGTCAGTTTTTTCCTTTCCTACATCTATATCAAGCGTACATCTTACCATTCTGTGATCACTTCCAACATTTACCTTATTTAGGACGGTAACATCATTCGCAATATATCTTCTGTTAGTGAGGATGAAGTCGATTTCATTAGTAGTTAATCCATTTGGACTCTTCCATGTCCACTTTCTGTTCACCCTTTTCTTGAAAAAAGTGTTAATTAGTGACAATCCTTGAGATTCTGCAAATTCCACAAGTCTTTCACCTCTTTCATTTCTTTCACCAATTCCAAAATTTCCTATAGTTCCCCTTTCTGCGCTGTTTTGTCTTTTTCCAACCTTAGCATTGAAGTCCCCCATAATAATAGTGTAGTGGGTTTTCTGCTCATCTAGAAGACTCTCAATTTCGGTGTACATTTCTTCAACCTCTTCATCATCATGGCTCGATGTTGGTGCATAAATCATTATAATCTTTAGCTTGTATAATCATTATAATCTTGTACATCTAATCATTATAATCTTGTACATCTAATCATTATAATCTTGTACATCTAATCATTATAATCTTGTACATCTAATCATTATAATCTTGTACCTCTTAGAAATCTTGAGTATTAGTCTTGACACCCTTGGTGATGTACTTTTGAATTCTAAAATGTTGTTTTTAAAATCTTTATGGACCAGGAACCCAACTCCACCTTCACTCCTTTCACTGTTTCCATTGGTGTACAGCAGATTTCCACTTGATAAACTTATAAGTGATTCATTTCTTCTTCTTGTTTCAGCCAAACCGATGATATTCAAATTCACATTTTCTAATTCCTTTTCCAGCTCTAATATCCTGTCTTCACCGATGAGTGATCTTACGTTATAACAGGCCAAGTTCAGTTTCCGTGCATGGCAGCCTGGTTGTACCCAGAGATTCTTAGCACCCTCTTCTTCCACTCTGATCCTCTCACTGCCGTAAGAGGGAGAGTGAAAGCTGCTGGGGACTGAGGGCCATTTATTTTGTCGTGCTGTCATATGCTGGAGGGGACTAATGTTATTAGTGGAGTCCCACAGGGTTCAGTGTTGTGTCCACCGTTGTTTTGTATATTTATCAATGATACTGATGAAGGTATATCAGGCTTAATGTCGAAGTTTCCAGATGATACAAAGGTTGGCAGTGTTGTTAATGACAGTAATGGCAGTGTGTTACTGAAACAGGATCTAGAAAAGTTGGGCAGATGGGCTGAGAAGTGCCAACTGAAGTTTAACATTGACAAATGCAAAGTACTGCATATGGATAGAAGTAACCCCAGAGAAATGTACCAACTGTGTGGTACTACACTTAAGGTGGAAAAAAATGAAAAATACCTGGGAGTAATTGTGCAGTCAGATATGAAGTTTTCTGAGCAATGCAGACAGGCTGCCAGGGCAGGTCATGGACTGTTGTCAATGATATATAGGAATTTTGCTAGTAGGAAAAAGGAGGTGATTGTCCCTCTGTATAAGGCAATGGTCGGGCCACGCCTTGAGTACTGCATACAGTTCTGGAGGCCTCATTTTAGGAAGGATGGAGATTTAGTTAAGCGTGTACAGAGAAGGGCAACAAAAGATTGGTGAGGGGAATGAAGGGATCCTCTTACCAGGAGAGGCTTAAATTCTGCAAATTGCAGCAGCTGGAGACTAGTCACCTGCAAGGTGATCTGATTGAGGTGTATAAGTCCTTGAATGGGTTAAGCATGCTGAATTCTGATGAGATTCTTTCACTTGTTCGGATTATGAACCTGAGGGGCATAAATTGAAATTGAGGAAGGACAGATGTAGAATAGATGTTGTTATTTTGTTTTTAGGAGCATTAGCAACTAAGGCCATATTGCTCCGTGATGCGGTGATCATTCCTCTTCCAACTCTTCTATGGTAAAAGGTCCATTATAAGGATGAGAACCCTTAGAGTTGAAGTTATAGGTTAATTGGCTGCTTTTGTGTGTCTGCCTTGTTTTTTTGTTTGTCCCCAGAAATTCTGGGGAGTAAGGGGATATTGAAGAGATGATAGCAAAAGTCTCCTCAAAAGCATTAGAGCGGTTCTGAACGGTCACTTCTGGTCTCTACAAGAATGTCACCTGAGTAAAACATTTTGCTGGGGCGACATTCTTATAGAGACCAGAAGTTTCTCATGGAAACTTTTTTGTTTCAGTTCAGTGCCCAGGCTCCCCAACCACCACAGAGCCTAAATGGGATGCCCACTACTTGGCAAGCAGTAGATGTGCTGGGGAGTACACTATACCCTTAGAACTGCCGGCCTGAATCCTGTCCCTTGGACCACGAGAGCAGGGACATGGCATTGACATGGTTGATCCTTGTAGACAAACCCACCAGTCGAATGATTCTGGGAAAGCCAGGCCAGGACCACCCATCTTGTTGAAGCAGGGCCAAAGTGGTGTCAAAACTGGACCCTCAACAACTAGGATCCCCTTTCTGAGTTTCCAGGGATCACAGTGCGTGGCAAACATGCTGGATTCCTATGGTGGTAGTTTGGAATTTAGGCTGTGAGTATTGAATCCCAGTGATGCTAATTTGTAGGATCAGCAGCATCACCGGGAGGTCCCATCACCCTCAACAAGTGCCCATATTGAGGGGTTTCTAGGCTTTTCATACATTAGATCTAAGCCAGTTAGGTTTAGACTTAAATGGAGTTTATGAACTGATGAGACTCATCGCAGCAAAGAAAATCATGGGATGCATATATATTATTAGGTGACGAATAAGTTGGACAAATGTCAGCTTTTTGTCAAAAATGAGTCCCAGGAATTTTGTCTCTGATACAACTGGAATGGTGCTTTGTCCAAGTCATAATTCAGGCTCGGGGTGGAGGTTACGTTTGCGACAAAAATGGACACAAACGGTCTTCTCCGGTGAGAACCTGAAACCATTGGCCGTGACCCAGGAGTTAAGACGGTCAATAGCTTGTTGCAGTTGTTTCTCAATAACCCTCATATTGCACGACTGAGAAAATATGCTGAAGTCATCGACATAGAGTGCACTGTTTATAGTTGGAGGAAGTTGTTCGGAAATAGAGTTTATTTTAATGGCAAAAAGCGTGACACTTAAGACAGATCCTTGTGGTACCCCCTCCTCTTGGCAAAAGGACCGGGAAAGGGCGGATCCTACACAAACTTGGAAATAACGGCAGGATAAAAATTTTTTAATAAAACCGGGAGGGTGACCTCTTAGACCGAGGTTGTAAAGGTCTTTTAAAATACCAATCTCCAAGTTGTGTCGTACGCTTTTTTCATGTCAAAGAAGATGGACACCAAGTGTTCTCTTTTTAGGAAAGCATCTCGGATAGATGTTTCCAGTCTAATTAAGTGGTCCAGTGTGGACCTGTTTCTTTGGAAGCTGCACTGAAAGCGGGAGAGAAGATTGTTCGATTCTAAATACCATAAGAGACGAGCATTGACCATTCTCTCCAATATTTTGCACAGACAGCTGGTCAGAGCAACAGGACAATAGTTTTTTTGGAGATTTAGGATCCTTTCCTGGCTTGGCAAAAGCAAGAATAGTTGCCTTGTGCCAGGTATCCGGAAAATGCTCTTCAAGAAAGATTCTGTTGTACAGGAAGAGCGCAGACAGTCCATGGATTCTGTGAAAGATGTTTGATCATTTCATAATGGATATTGTTTGGTCCAACAGCATCCAACAGGTTTGTACAGGCAAGTGCTGTTTTCAGCTCATGGATGGTAAATGGCCCATTATATGGGAGGGAACCCTTCGATGTGAATTTAAGGGCTGTTTTTCAGTGTTGTGTTTTAAGACCAGAAACTCTGGGGAGTAGGATGATGTTGCGGCGGATTTGTTAGAAAATGTTTCCACAAGAGCATTGGCTATTGCAGTAGAGTCTGCAATAGTACATCCATTATATTCAAGGACCGACGAGGGGTGTGCTGTGTATTTTCCCTTCATTTTCCGGATTTTTCCCCAGACCACCTTAGTGCTGTTCGTCTGGGTGAAGGATGATGTGAAACGGATCAACGATTCCTTTTGACTCTGACGGCGGATGTAGCGTGCTTTGGCTCGTGCATGTTTAAAAGCTAATAGGTTGACCGTGGTAAGGTATCGTCGAAATATCCCACAAGCTTTATTTTGAGCCTTTTTGGCTGCTGTGCATTCTGGATTCCACCATGGTTTTGGAAAGGGAGGAAACTGCATGGATGTTTTTGGAATTGTAGTTGCAGCTGCATGGACAATATTTTCTGTTATGTACATAACTGCATCATTGATAGGCTCCAGACTGACTGCAGGGTTGTCAAACTTCGCCAGGTGTTGAAAGGCACTCCAGTCAGCCTGATCAAACTTCCACAGTGGTAACCTGACAGGAAGACAAGGTCTCCCAGTAATTAAGGTGGTTATCATGGGGAAGTGATCACTTCCATATGGGTTCCCCTCTACTTCCCAAGTAAGTGAAGGGAGAAGAGAAAGGGAGCTGATAGAAAGATCAATGGCAGAAAACGTACGGGTAGGCATGTGGAAAAAGGTGTTTTTTCCTACATTAAGAAGGGCGAGGTCATTGTCAATGAGCATATGCTCTATGACTCGTCCCCTTCTATTGATGCTAGCACTACCCCACAGGGTGTTATGATCATTAAACTCCCCAAGAAGTAAGAAAGGGGAGGCAACTGCATTACGAGATCATCAAGGTTTTTCTGGCAGATGTCAGTACCAGGTGGCAAATATATAGAGCAAACAGTTAATAAAAACCCCACTGTTATTCGAGTTGCTACTGCCTCTATGCTGGTAGTAAGTTGCAGAGGTGAAAAGGAGTATGGTTGCCCACAAGGATTGTGACTCCTCCATGAGCGGGGCCATCCTCAATTCTATCCTTGCGAATGACCTTATGCATCCTGGGGTCATCATTTGCATTTAGGTAAGTCTCCTGTATGCAAAAGCAAGATGGCTTGTGCTTTTGCAGGAGTGCCTTGATGTCTTCTGCATTTTGCAGGAATCCACAACAATTCCATTGTAGGAATTTAGCCATTATTTTGGCTTGGTGGTTCCTCCAGGCGGCTTCCGAGGTGCTGAGGGCTTACTTTTGTCAGTCTTAGATTTATCCTTTCTGGGCAAGTATGGACACTGCCCCATGCCCATATCCTCCTCAGGAAAGAGTTTCAAGACTGCTTCATCTTCATGTACCTCCTTCTCCTCAACATCCATTTTTTCCTGAGAACTAGGATGTACGTCAGATTTCTTATTCTTTTCTCCTGAAACTTGTTTTCTTATTGGTGGGGCATTAGGAGGTACAAATATTGGAGTGGCAGCTGACTGGTCCTTTTGTGTGGGTAGGACTTAGCAGGTAGCGAGCAATAGGAGTGAATGACTCCTTTGGCAGTATGGTCATTTCAGTCTGAGTTCCGATGGAACATCTGCCTGCTACCTTCTGAGCGTAGGTTGATTTATTTGTATTTAAAGGTTTCATCATTTTCCTTGCCTCTTGATAAGATATGTTCAGCTCTGCCTTAAGTCGTTTAATTTATTTTTCTTGTTTCCATCTCTGGCATGCTCTTGAGTAGGCCGGGTGTTCTTCTTGGCAGTTAATGCAGGTTGGTTTTGCAGCTGAACATGTTGTTTCGTGGTCCTTTGCACCACACCGAGTACATACAAGGGTTCCACGACAAGCCATCAGTGAGTTTCCATATTTCTGTCACTTCAAGCACAGTAACGGATTTGGGACATACGGACATACTGGGCAGTTAATATAGCCAGCTTTGATTTTATGAGGATAAGTTAGTGAAATTAATGTTAAGATAATATTTCTGGTGGGAACTAATTTCCCACCCCTATGCATGGATATACGTTTAACAGCTGTCACTCCCAGTGATTTTAACTCTGAACAGATTTCCTCTTCAGTCACATCCATCAGATCCCATTCCGCGTTGACACCATGGGATGAGTTCAGTAACTTGTGGGGGGGTTATAGTGACAGGCATTCCCCTGTTAGATGTAGCACGGAGGAGCTGTTCTGAGTGTATATCACTTCTGGTTTCTACAAGTATGTCACCCGAACGAAGCCGTTTGACAGACTTAGGAGAGCCTGCCAAACCCTTCTGGATAAAGAAGGGTGACATTTTTCCTATAGGCTTCTCACTAGTTGAGTGAATTATCAGGAACCGAGGTGTTGGACATGATATAACCTCCTCTTTCTGTCTTTTTGCAGAAGTGATGTTCTCTTGGTCTACGGTCAAATTTTCAGTTAGGGACCGGGTTAGGGCCCCAGAAGAAATTAGTTTATCAGGATTCATGAAGTTTTTTAATTGGTTCAGTGCCCGGGTTTCCCACCCACCACGTAGCCCAAAGGGACGCCCACTACCCGGCATGCAATAAATGCGCTCGAGAGTAGAATGCCAAGGCTACCCAGACACCATACTTGCACCGCCGCCAGCCTGAACCTTGTCCCTCGAACCATGAGGGTAGGGGTGTGGCATTGACACAGCTGACCCTCGCAGGCGAGCCTACTAACCGATTGATCCTAGCCGGGCCTTCCAGGACCACCCATCTTGTTGAAGCAGGGGCCAAAGTGGTGTATTGAAGCTGGGCCACTCAACCACCAGGATCCCCCTTTCCGAATTTCCGTGGGTCGCAGTGCATGGCAAACATGCCGGATTCCATTGATGTTAGCCTGGAACCTAGGCTGTGGGCATTGGATCCCAGTGATGCTAGTGATCCCAGTGATGGATCTGGAGGTCCAGCAGCATCACTGGGAAGTCCTCTCACCACGTACAGGTGCCCATGTCGAGGGGAGACTGTCAGCATACAGACACATTTTGATCTAATTCATGGCATTTTTTCCACATGACCCTATATTAACCTACCATATTGTCAGGTCATGTTCATTTAATATCGTTAGTCACTGCATAAATGATAATGCTCTCTCTGAGCAGTGTAAATTGAATAAGACCTATAGGTAATTGCATAGTCAGTTAGGAAGTTCTTTGAGCAGTGCAGATAGGCAGCCAGCACAGCTCATGGAGTTTTATCAATGATATACGGGAATTTTTCCAGCAGGAGTAAGAAAGTGATTATCCCATTGTATAAGGCAATGGTAAGGCCACATCATGAGCTATTACACAGAGGTCTGGAAACTTAATTTTAGGAAGGACATGGATCTGTTGAAGTGGGTGCCAAGAAAAGTAACAGGATTGGTGAGGAGAACAAAAGATTGCTTTTTCCAGGAAAGACTTCAGCTTTGCAAACTGTGACATCTCTGAGAGTAGGCACTTGTGAGAAGATCTGATTGAAGTGTCAAAGGCCTGGAATAGATTAAGCTCAGTGCTGGTGGCTTTCTTCCACTTGCTCAGACTAAAAATAGGAGAGTGCACATATTGTGACCCCTCCTTCCTATTTCCCCCTTCTAGGAGGGGGAAATAGGAAGCTTTTTTTGCTCATGCTGTATAAGCTTGCTTTTTCTTGTATAATTTCTGCTACTACTACTACTATAGTAATATTAATGAAGGAACATCAGGCTAATTTTTAAGTTTGCTGATGATAAAAAGATTTGCAGGATATCTAAATATAATAATCAAGGTATGGCAGCCGCCACTGCCAAGGGCACTTGGGTGCATAAGTACAAGTGCTTTGGGTGATCCAGGTTGAAGTCCATGACCACTAAATACACTGTATTTAGTGGTCATGGACTTGTATTCTCTTGTATTCTTGAATACATTTCTTGTATTCTCTCTCTTTCTCTCTCTATTCTCTATTCTTGTAACCTACTCTGATTACATGGTGAACCCGGAGTATAAACTGAAAATTTATTTATTTATGTTACTGCAAAAAAACCTGGAAAATTTAATAGGTGGGCCGAGAAATGGCAATTGAAGTTAAAAATTAACAAACACAAGATATTGCAATAATACTAGATTAATGTACTAACTGTGGGGCACCACACTCCTGGTAGTGAAGATGAATAAGACCTGGGGGATTATTGTTCAATAAAATATGAAATTCTCTGGGCAGTGCAGTGCAGAGCAGCTGCCCAAACAGCTCATGGGGTTTATTAATGCTATACAGGAATTTTGCCAGCAGGGATAAGGAGGTAATTAGTCCAATGTAAAAGGTAATGGTCAGGCCAGATTTGATTACTGCATACAAGCCTGGAGGTCTCATTTTAAGAAGGATGTGGATCTGATGGAATGGGTGCAGAGAGGGGCAATGAGACTGGTGAGGTGAACAAAAAGCTCTCACAAAATAAAGCTTCAGTTCTGCAAATTTCAGCATCTGGAAACTACGCACCTGCAATGTGATCTGATTGATGTGTTTTTAGGCTTTAAATTGATTTAGAAAGCTTAATGCTAATGGCATTCTTCCTGTTGCTCAGAACACACACGAGGGGGACATAAATTCAAATTGATAAAGGATGGTTGCAGGATAGATAATAACTGCAATGGAATATACCAACCATCTATGACTGAAACTTTATTAAAATAATAATAAACAATATAAGACAGGATAAAATACATAACATCAGCAGGATCATGGCTCACAGCACATGTTACTGAACGAGCATGGGAATTATCATCCACACGTGCATGGAGACCAGAAATGGCTTGGGAATGTGCTAGGTGAAACTGCTCATCCCTTCCAAGAATTATGGTTTCAAAGAGGGGATGAATATGGACTCCCCTATCTCTATTGATGGTATTATGTTCTGAAGAACAAATCTGCAAGCTCTCGAGTCATTTCAGGTTCCAATACCTATGTGATGGCATCACCTGCAGAAATTTGCTGGTTCTCCTCCCAGAAGTGTTCAGTCACAGCAGGTTTCTTATAGTCTGCAGTCTTTATTGTGCTAATATGTTCCCTCCATATGATCTTTAAGCCTGCATTTTGTCTCTCCAATGTAGCACTCCCCACAGGCCAGACATTTGATTTCATATATAACCCCACTTCTATCCTCAATAGGTACAGGATCTCTTACCTTTGACTTGACTGTGTGCAATCTTTGCCCTTGCAGCTGCGCACAGCATCTGACAGGTGCATAATATTCTAGAGATCTAATCTGATAAGCCCAGATAGTAGGGTGTGCGTGTGTGTGTGTACTGGGTGACCCCTAGGCATACACCCATCGCCACCTAGAACTCCTGTTTTAAACAGTAATACTGTTAAATGGGTCTGATTGTGAAAGAATAAAAATCAACACAAAGAGAAAAAATATATATATTTTTTAATTTAGTTAAATTTATTTAATTTAACTGAGCTTAATTTAATAATTTTGTTCAATTTAGAACGGGACAGTAAATAAAAGTCAGTACTTCAAGGATTGTTTTGTCAGTATTGTTTGTCAGTCAGTATTGTTTGCGTGTGTTGGGTGTTGTGTGTGTCAGGCCTCTTAGCCACCAGGGAGCAACCAATGGCTGGACAACTGCTACCTGGGGCCCATCCCCATCACAAGGAGCTGGGCCTGAGTCTACTATTAAACTGTCATGCAAGAAGCACAAATCCTGCACCCACCAGAGGTAGTGCAATACCAGTGGATGCAGATAGTAGAGACTGTATGCAATAGCAGTAAGTGAGAATGCCTCTCTTTGCCCATGTTCAGCTTCTCGAATATATTTGTCCAAGATATTCTGGGGGTAGACACATTTTTGGAGATCTGCTGTGACATGTTTAATCTCCTTCATTCTATCCCTGGAGGTCATACAGTGGGACCCAGCCTTATACAATAGGGCCCTAATTACACTGTTCTTATGATTGTTGGCTTGTGCTGTGCTATAATGCATGTATTGTCCCTGGAAAAAAGGTTTCCCATACACTCTTGTTTTTACTCTGGGGCCATCCCTATAAACCAACACTTCAAGAAAAGGAAGGGTACCGTCTATTTCTACCTCCAAGATGAACTGAATGAAAGGGAAGAAACCTGAGAATCTCAACTTCTCTTCCTCTCTGTACAATGGTGAATGTATTATCAACATAATGTTTCCATGGATGCATGCATGGGGGGGATGCAGAACAGATCCATCAAAATTCTGGACTCCAGCTCTTTTATGGCAAAGTTAGCAACAATAGCACTAATTGGAGAGTGCATAGCTGGGCTTGAACCTGCTTGTACATAGTAACTTGATATAACATGGTAGTACTAGAAAGACATAATTCAACATCACTACAAATATCTTCTATACTCAAGGAAGTCCTTTCCCTTAAGGTGTCATCTCTCTCTCTCCAATGCCATGCATACATGCTTCACACAACAAAATCCTGCAGGGTTGGCTGAATGCTGGGAAATCTCCAAGGATACCAATTGGACACTTCATGCCACGGGATGCCAGTTGCCTAGATTTTATGGCCTGCCAAAAATTCATAAGCTGGGGATTCCACTTAGGCCAATCGTATCATTTGTGAGCAGTACACATGCATTGTCTAGAATTTTAACCAACTTTGAAGTGTGTACACATCTTAACAGAGTAGATCTCTAGAATATTACGTACCTGTCAAACACGCTGTGTGCAGCTGCCAGGGTAAAGATTGCACACATTTGTGTCAAAGGTAAAAGATCCTATACCTATTGAGGTACAGGATCTATGTGATCAAATGTATGGGTAATACATGAGATCAAATGTCTGGATTGTGGGGAGTGCTATGTTGGAGAGACAAAATGTAGGTTTAAAGATCGCATGGGGAAACATATTAGCACAATAAAGACTGCAGACCATGGGAAATCTGCTGTGGCTGAACACTTCTGGGAGGAAACCTACCAAATTTATGCAGGGGATGTCATCATTGTTGATCATTCACATAGATCAGCATTTCCCAAACTGTGTTCTGCGGAACACTAGTGTTCTTTGAGATGTGAACAAGTGTTTCATGAAAAATTGTAATTAATAATTAAAAAAAAAAAAAACAATAAAATAAATAAATTTTACATATTTGTAGCATACACCACTTTTGTATCATTATAATTTTTAACATTATTTTTTTTCGGCTGTTAATATACTGTCAGACTAATAATCAAATAGACTGCGGAACACTATATTTTGGTGGTCTTTTCATAAAGAAGTATGCATAGAGGTAATGACATCTATGAAAAAGTAGCAATGTAGTGGTCTAATACGCTATTTGTATGCGATTTAGCCTGGAGTACAGAGGTTGAGGGAGGGGGGAAAGCAAACCAATATCATGCATTGTTCAGGTTGATAAAACAAAGTAGCCTTCTGCTGACACAGCACTGTGTCAGCCTTCTGCTGACACAGTGCCGGTGGTGCGGACTGTCTTAGCAATTACAAGATTAGTTCTGTAGAAGGCGCCTCCGTAGCCAGGTGGGAAAGAGCAGCAGTGCGTAGCACACGCTTCTTGATTAGACCGGGGTTCGAGCCCATCACCACCAAATACGGAGGATGCGGAAAGGTCAGGGAATGACCACCGCATATTCCTGGAGCAATATGGCCTTAGTTGCTAATGCTCCTAAAAACCAAACAAACAAACAGTTCTGTAGATGTGCAGAAAACTAGTAAGCATAACTAAACTCACTTCCTTGTTTTTTTTTTTTTTCATAATTATCACTATTTTGAAATATTATTATTAAAATAAATGACTGCAGATTTGTGGTTGAAAAAAATGAAAACAAGAAGCAAGTACTTCTAGTATTGCAACTGTGGTCGATTAAAATGAACACAATACTGTCACACTTCAAAGTGAGGATGAACAATCGCAGCCTTTTCTTCCCTAAAAAATCCGAAGTGAAAAAACAGGAACCAACTAATAAAAGAATGAAATGAAAGTATGATGACAGTTATTTGAATTTTGGCTTTACTTGTGTTGGAAATAAAGATGCTCCTGATGAACAGTGTGTCGTATGTAATAAAATATTAGCAAACAGTTCTTTGGCCCCAGCTAAACATCGTAGGCATTTGGAAACCAATCATGCTAAATACAAAGACAAAGATATAAATTTTTTTAAGAGGCATCGGGACTCGATGAAAAATCCTAAACTTTCAATGCTTAAACTTTCTGAAACAGACAACAAAAAAAAAAAAAAAAAAAAGCAACAGAAGCATCTTCTAGAATAAGTTATCGTGTTGCGCTTAATGGCAAAGCTCACACTATTGGAGAAACTGGATTGTTGTTGTTTGGTTTTTAGGAGCATTAGCAACTAAGGCCATATTGCTCCGGGGATATGTGGTGGTCATTCCCTGACCTTTCTGCATCCTCCGTATTTGGTGGCTCAGGGGCTCGGACCCTGGTCTAATCAAGAAGCATGTGCTACGCACTACTGCTCCTGCCCACCTGGCTACGGAGGTGCCAGAGGGAGAAACTGGAAAGTCTTGCATGAAAGATATTGTAACATGCATATTAAATGAGCAATCTGCTCAAAAAATTGATGCAGTACAGTTATCAAGTAACACTGTTGCACGCCACATTAACTATTTTTTTGATGACATAGAAAAAGAGCTGGTTTGTCAACGGAAACTTTGCAGTGAGTATTCACTGCAGATAGTTGAATCCACTGATGTTTCAAGTCTTGCTGTGCTACAGTATTTGTCCGAAATAGATTTAATAATACTATTGAAGAAGACCTCCTCTTATGTGAGTCTCTGCAAAGCAACACCACTGGGGAAGAAATATTCAACTGCATAAATAATTTTATCACAATGCATGAAATTAGTTGGTGAAAATGTATATGTACCGATGGTGCTCAAGCAATGGTTGGGAAGATGAGGGGGAACTGTGACGCAAATCTTAAATGTGGCACCACAAAGCACTAACAGTCATTGTGTTCTAAGTAATTTAGCTACCAGACAAGCTCTGGTAGCTAAATAAAAATACCAACATATTTAAAAATTGTGCTTGATGAAGCCGTAAAAATTAATAATTTTGCCAAAACTCGACCACTTCAATCCAGATTATTTAAAATTTTGTGCAACAAAATGGGTAGTCAGCATAAATCTCTTCTCTTACATGCTGAAGTAAGGTGGCTATCCAGAGGCAAAATATTTGTGGAACTTTTTGAACTTGGTAGTGAACTACTGGTATTCTTCACTTCTGGTAACTCGGGACAAAATTTTATTGACTGTCTGACAAATTCCTCATGGCAAATGAGACTTGCATATCTTGCAGAATATTTTTTCAAAATTAAATGAAATTAATCTGTCACTATAAGGGAAGAATATGACAATTTTTAATACAATGTATAAAATTTCATCCTTTAGAAAGAAACTGGAATTCTGGATGTCTTCTGTAGAACTAAATAACTTTGATTGCTTTCCCACGTTACATGAATTTCTGATAAAATAAATTCTACAATCCAAAGAAGTTTCCAGCGCAATTTTAAAACACTTATGTGACTTGCAGTCACCTTTATTAGGATATTTTCCAAAAACCACCAATGATAATTCTTGGGTTCGAAATCCATTTATTAATCCCAGGGGCTTACATCTGGTGAGGCTTGGCACAGCCAGGGTCCTGAGCTAGATATCATCATTCTTCTCTTTCTTGGTGATTCCCTTCTACTTCTGACTCTTGTTTACTCTCTCTCTCTCTCTCTCTCTCTCTCTCTCTCTCTCTCTCTCTCTCTCATGTGTTAAAATTTAACATTTCATAAATATGTTCATATTGTGTAAATAGTGATTAAGTTTATATTTAAATAGTAACTTGTTTCCTTAGATTTTTTGGTGGAGTATGACAATAATAGAATTTATGTCATTACTGTATCTTGAAAAATTTATTATGCTGAACAACTGTTCATGTCTCGAACTGATTGGACATTAATTGCTGGACTAGGACATTTATCAACTGTACCTCCCCCCCCCCTTTTTTGTATAATTATTTGTATATTTGTTAAATTCTGTACATCTTTGTATATTTTTTATCTGTATAATTTTGCATATTCTGCATTTGTATAACTTTGTAAATTTTCTGTATAATTCCTTCACTTGCAAACAGTTGAGTGGCTAACCAATTCAGGTTATCTACCTCTAATTGGTTCCCCTAATTTTTAAAGAAAGTCTAACTTAAAACAATTTCCTTCAATTTGAATTCCTAATTTAAACTGAAATGGTTTCCATCATGTTTACTTTGTTATTATACCTACAGGCATCTCCTCTATCACCACAGCAAAACACAGCAGAGTTGAGCTGACATTCCAGATGCCACCATTCATCAGACACATACTATAATCTCTCTCTCTCTCTCTGAGTAAGTCAGAATTTTTTTTTTTTTTTTTTTTTGGCTAGTGCAGCATAAGTCACAGGCTTCCTTGCACCATATGGCTAATAATAATAATCACTAGGGGGCTTCTTCCCCTGCTTGCTTTCCTTGCCAACCCCGGACAGTTTTTCTATGCAAAACATAGAGGTATAATGGAGAAAGTCAAATCTTTTTGATGCAAAAGACACACCAGTCAAAACGCATTGATCAATATCGTATTGATCAATAACAAGAAATGACCTATGTAATTATTTCCTTGTGCATTTGTAGTGACATAATTTCCCCGCCTACTAGTACCACGTGATCTGCATCCCTCTTCTCCCATTGGCTACTCCACCCACACCCCACCACACGGCATTCTCAAGGTTGAATAAATATCACTATGTAATTATTTACCTGCATTTACATAGGTCACTTAGGAAAAGGCCTTTTGCTTCAGGTTCCATAATGCATGAGGAATATTGTTGCATCCAAAAGAGCAGGACTAAAATATTTACAAACTATACAAATATTTAAAATATTTACAAAATACTAAACTATTTACAAATATATAAACTATATCGGATCCCTTCATCAGCTGACATTACAATGGAACATCAAATAATGCTGGGCGAGGTCATGTATTAGACAGTGAAGCACGTTATTATTATTATTTTTTATTATTATCATTAACTACATGGTGCAAGGAAGCCAGAGGCTTTTGCTGCACCAGCCAAAAAAAAAAAAAAAAAAATCCTCAGTTAACAGAGACAGAGAGGAAAGAGTCAGAAGTAGAAGGGAATCACCAAGAAAGAGAAGAATGATGATATCCAGCTTAGAACCCTGGGTGTGCCAAGCCAGATGTGAGCCCCTTGGGTTTCACGAGGTTGGTGAATGTTATGGAGACAGTTGTCTTTCAATGGAAGACAACAATGTAATAACTGTATTTACCTGTGCATTTGTAGTGATGTAATTGCCCCGCCCTCTTGAATAAATATTACTAGGAGGAAAACCTTTTTAATGTATAGATAGATAATTACAGCCAAATCTACTAAAATTAACATAGAGTAGACCGCACAGCAATTAGGAAGCCCTTCTGACTGAAATAGAGTAAATTTGCACTATTTCAGTCAGTAAGCTTATCTATACGCAGAAAGTTTTTTTTATTTGTTTTTTATAGTAATCACACTATTTTATGATATTTTATAGTTAGTTGTATATATTTATAAAAAATCATAATTATGCATTCTAATGTTGATTATGTGGTATCTTGAAAAGTAGGATGCAATTGTGCTGTGGTCCTGAGTTCACTTCCTGTTTTTAAATTATAATATTTCAAATATAAGAAATAACTAGAATAAAATATTCCTAGCTTCTCAGTGAGTTAATTATGCAAGAATTTTCTTTAATAAAAACATACCTTTCGATAATTGCTTGATGCCATTTACCATCTGAAACATAACTATCATGCTGAATTTCTTTGGAACCTGATCCCATATCCACTGTAAGTACTAAATGTCCATCACGAATTTCTAATGCCAAAAAGTCATCCTATTAAAAAAAAAAAAAAAGTCTGTCTTTATGTAATTATTTAGGTTTATTAATTTTGCTTTCTGTAATTTTTTTATGAAAATATATTTTAAGTATTAGATTAAAGTGATTTCTGTAAACAGAAATTAGAAATTTAGAACACTTTAATTTATAGCCTGGGGAAACCATTTCAATTTTTTAAAAAGTCATTTCATGTTTTCAGGTTATTGATTATTTTATTGCGACTGTATAAAGTGTGAAGAGTTTGAATCATGTTAGTCACACAGCAATTCTGGTCACTTCTCACTCATTTTATAATTTGTTAACTCCAGCATTTTGAATTGCTAGAGTGCATTGCCCTGGACGACTGAAAACAGTTCAAAACACCAAGAAAGCCTGCCCTACCCCCAAAAACCAGCAAAAGAAAAGTCTGCTGGCTGTCTTTTCCTCCCAACATTAATTCTCATGCCTGGGGAACCCACTTTTCAAACTCTAGGACTGGCTCTGAGTTAAGTAATTGTAACTTAAATTGTTACTCCTATTTAAATTATGCAATAATAATCACCTTCTACATACATTTCCAAAGTTAATGTGCTAAACTGCAGTGATACAGTGATCTTTTTTACATTAAATATTGTGTATTTATATAAAAAAAAGTAAAGTAAAGTGCAGCCATTATCAACCCACTGCAGGATGGAAGCCTCCTCAACAATTCATGATATTTCTATCAAATAAAAAAAAAAAAAATTGTCATTCTAATAATTTGCCCAATTATCCTTTCAAAATTATTCAAACCATCCACTTCCACAATATCATGTGGCAGCTCATTCCAAAAATCAAGCACTCTCTGGATGAAGGAAAATTTCTGCACAACCTGTCCTGCTTCAATTTAAATTTATATTCCTGTTGTGTGTGTGTGTTTCCAGATGCTGCAATTTATAGAATCTTCATCTTCTTTGGTAAGAGAGTCCTTTTGTACTACAACTAATCATATCACTTTCCTTTGAACTATTTCCAACAGATCTATATACTTACTGCCAAAAATGAGGTTTCCAAATCTGTATGCAGTATTCCAGATGTGGCCTAACCATTTTTTTATACAATGAGATAATCACCTCTTTGTCTCTGTTGGCAAAGTTACTGCATATCAGTGACAGTCTGCTTGTTATGTTCAGAGAATTTCATGTTAAACTCTAAAATTATCCCTATGTCTTTTTTACCTTCTCAACTAACTTGAGTTTGGTTCTACCCAAATGGTATGTTACTGCTACTCAAATGCATTTATCAATGTTAAGCCTCAAGTGCCATTTTCATCCTATCTGCCCAGTTTATCCAGATATTCTTAAAATACCATACCTTAATTACTATCACTGACACCCCTGCCCATACTTGTATCATCAGAAACTTAGACATCACTCTTGAAATGCTTACACCAGTGTCATCAATAAATATTAAAAGCATAAGGGGCTTAAAACTGAACATTGTGGTATCCCACCCATAACAGTCCATGAAGACAAGTAACTGTCTACTCCGTCTTCAACCACCCTTAACCATTCTTTTATCTATCGGATAGATTCTATCCCTTGCCCATAATTCTATATTTCTCCAATTTATACAATTATTCAAGTGGACTTTATTGAAATCTATATAGGTATATTCAAAATTTTCATTTGTAATCACCAGTAGCTAATAAGATTGATCAGGCATGATCTCCCTCTAACAAATCCATACTGTACTGTAATTATCTTATAGCACCATTCCTTATCAAGATGAACTTGCATTACTTCTTTAATTACTGACTCTATTATTTTCCCTGATACAAAAGTCAAGTTTAGAGGTCTGTAGATAACCACATCATTCTTTGAACCAGCCCTGTGAATAAGAGAGAGACATTTTCACATCTTCAGTCTCTGTTGATAACCCCTGAATTCAAGGACGTTATACATATTATAGATAAAGTGTGGTAATGCTTCTTTTAATATAACTGGATAAATTCAATCAGCCCACCCCCAGTTGCCTTGTTCTCTTTGGCCAAACTACTTCCTCTGTATTTTTTTGCTAATGTCATTAAGGAATATTATACAGGCTGTGTTAGAGTTACCTAGAGCAGTTACTTATACACTAATGCTAGGAGCATGGTATTTTATGAATTTGAACTGTTGGTTTAAGTATGCGGTATCCGACCTGCTTCCTGTGGGCTACCCCTGCCTTCACAAATTGTGAAGCCCATGGCCAAGTAGGCATTCTTAAGTGTTGTCTCTCCAAGTTTAAAACTACAATATCACAAATTAGGGTTTCACACTGACTTTTGAAAACATCTCTTTTTGGTGGCATTTGATTTTTCTGTATTTTTTTTCTTATGATGACATTATTTTTCTCAAAATCAGCAATATTATTATAACCATATAATAATATTGTCTTGTTTACATTTAATAAATGTAAAAAAATTAATTGTAAATAAAAAACTTGATACAAAAATTAAATTCCACTTGAAAAATTAGTAATTTGCAGTAAGAAACTGTTTCTTGCAGCCTGAATCTGTTAAGTGTGAGAAACTACACTGAGTGGACAGAAATTGGGGAATACCTACCTAGTAATGGGTAGACCCACCTTTCGCCCGGATAAGGGTAGTCACACGGCAAGGCATTGAGTCCACTAGTTCATAAAAGCATTCCACAGGTATTTCCATCCACGCTTGATGCAGTGCTGTCCATAATTCCATCGCATTCCCGGGTGGTGGATCCAAAGCTCGAACAGACTTTTCCCCAGCATCCCAAAGATGCTCCACAGGACATATTCATGTCCAGTGAATGGGGAGGTCATTCCATGGTGAAAAAATCTGCCAAATGCTCTTCAAACCATTTTCTAGTCACCATGGCTCTATGGGGAGGTGCATTGTCCTGCTGGAAGAGTCCATTGCCTATGGGTGCAAGGTTACATTGAAAGGATGCAGATAGTCTGCAAGGATGGACACGTAACCTGGACCATTCAGAGATGCATTTAGAGAGGTCTCACCATGTGCCAGCTGAACATGCCCCAGACAATTAATGACTGTCCATCTGCCTGAACAGTTCCTTGTTGATATGATAGTTGCATGGCTTTGTGCGGTTTCTGCCTGATACACACCCTCCTGTCCATTTGAAATAACTGGAAAACCAGGAGAACCATCTCCAATCATCTGTTCTTTCGCTCAGTTGAGGAGTAGAGTCCTGTGTCGTGGTGTTAGCAATGGGATTCTGGTGGGTCGGCGGCTCCCATAACCTATTGTGGCTAATGACTGCCTGATGATCTTGGTGGAGACGTTTCTGCCTCTTCCCCCATTGAAGCCTGCGGTGATTTGCACCACTGTTGCTCTCCAGTTAGCTGAAACAACGTGAGACAGACATTGATGGCCACATTCATCCACCACCTTTCTCCGCCCACAACGCTGCCCATGATGAGATGTTATTCTGGAAACGGTGTATTCCTGATACACTCTCGATACTGTCAAAACAGAATTTGTGCAGTTTTTGTACCACCTCCGCAATAGAGTGACTCATGCATCGGGCACCCACTATTATCCCTCTTTCAAAGTCAGTTAACTCATGATGTTTATCCATACCGACATTGAATTACAGTCTATGTACCTATAGCTTTAGCATTAGCATTAGTAGAGGCATATGATGCAAGAAAGCAAGCTTATGCAGCATCAGCCAAAAAAAAAAAAAAAAAACCACTTCCATTTCACCCCTCTGTTCGTTCGAAATACCTGTCCAGCTGAGCCTTAAATTTATTTAGGCTATCAACTTCCACAACAAGGGATGGAAGTCTGTTCTACCAACCAACCAACTACCCGGTGGCTAAAGGCAAATTTCCGCACATCTATCCTACATCTGTCTTTCCTCAATCTGAATTTATGCCCTCTCAGGTGATTATTCTGAGCAAGAGGAAGAATCCCATCAGCACTGAGCATGCTCAAACCATTCAAGGCTTTATACACTCTATCAGATCACCTCGCCGGTGCCTAGTCTCCAGACACTGTAATTTGCAAAACTTAAGCCTTTCTTCGTAAGAGCAACCCTGTGTTCCATTCACTAATCTTGTTGCCCTTCCCTGTACTCGTTCCAGCAGCTCTATCCTTCTTGAAATGGGGCCTCCAGACCTGTATACAGTACTCAAGGTGTGGCCTGACCATAATAAATAGATAACGAATATCTGTCAAATTTACAGCTAGCAGCCGTTTTGACATATGCCTTTCTTTAACTTGTTATTGTATTGTCTCCACTTCAACGTATATGAATTTGGTAAAAATAGAGCAATAAATAACAAACGCAAAAGTAGGCAAATGCAAAAGTAGGCAAATGCAATATTTCCTAAGCAACTCTCTATCTATCACACACAGAATGCAAAAGTAGCCCAATATTACCTAAATAACTCTATCTATCACACACAGGCACATGTTCCACACCTGAGATACCCAGTCCATGCAAATGCTACTTTTTAATTCGAGTCCCTATTGTCATAACATAATCATTTTCAATGATAATAAGTAACTACAATTGCTCTAAAAAACAATAATTCTCTTACCTGATCTACTTTTTAAACACAAAAGCTGAATTAGTATAAATGCAAAAATATTATACTGATACAGATATATTATATATCTGATTTACTGATTTAAACACAGCACAGCCACTTGCCACTTCTCGAGACAAACTAACATTAAAATCAAATATTGTCAATAATTGTAAGCTCAAAGCAGAACTATCAACACGTAACACGTGCAATTGTCTTTTGTGATAATTGCCGTCTCAGCTTTTAGCAGCGGCCGCACGGTATATTACAAACAAAAATAATAGCTTCGCGCTGTCAGATCAAAAGTCTTTCGGCGAGCGCTCGCCAACGATGCACCTGCACCAGAAACCGAAATCAAAGGGTACCGAAAGCGCTTAGGCAGAGGTGTGCGATAAATCATAAATCAGATACATCAATATCGGAATAACATAGACCAATATAGAAAAGCGTTGCATAAAGATTTTTAATTATTGAATGGTTCAAAATTGTATTTTGATTTCGCTGCTTATGCTGCCCCCTTATGGTGGCGCCTGATGCGGCCGCCTCTCTGTATCATAGCACAGCACGGCCCTGATTGTAATAACGACATTGAAAATGAAACTCAGTACAACATTGAAAATGAACTAAATTGTCTTGCTCAATTGTGATTTAAATAATAACAACTTATTCTAAAATGATTTGATGTCACAAAAGGGAAAGGAAAATTGGTCTGATTTGTCACAAAACAAATCAGACCAATTTTCCTTTCCCTTTAGTTTTAAATTAACAGCATTTAAATGACTAGAAATGTATATATGAATTGCAATATCAAACAGCCACTCCATATTTGATAGTTGTTTTATTGGTTTCCCTTTTTCTGTGTTGAAACATTCGGTGATGTTTCAACAGCCACATTAAGGCCATGTGATCTTGTAAAATTTACAGTAGAAATAACCACATTCATAATGTGTTGGAGATCCAATACTTTCCCCATAAAGAGCTTCTTGATGCACAATGAATTGAATTCTAATCGAAGTTTCAGCTCAGATATCTATCATTTTCTCGGTTATCCTACCCATAAGCCCAATGTTTTTACCAATCATATTTTTTGCACCGCCAGTTATGACTCCTACCAGGTTTTCAATCTTAACTTTTCGATAGATTGGCAAAAATTTTCAAAAAGATTTTAACCTGTAGTTGTTCCGCGCATACTCTGTAGATCAGGTAAATCTTCAACTGGTACAAAAGTATTATTAATTCCACGTATGAAGATGAGGAGTTCGGCTGTGTCATTTACATCAGTATTGTCATCCAGTGCCATACTAAAATATTTCATTTGTTTTATGTTTTCCAAAAGTTGTTCAAACAAATTCTTTCCAATATCTTCCTACTCTTCGCATATTTTTTGTTGAGACAAGCTAATGTCCTTTATCATTGTTCGTTTCTCCGGACAAATTTCTTCCACAACTTTCAACAAAAAATGCATAACAAATTCACCATTGTTGAATGGTTTACTTTCAAAAGAGATCAAATGTGCAACTTGATAACTGGCACATACAGCAGATAAATTTCTTGACTGATACGTTTTCAGTATGTTTTGTTGTTTTCTTAATTCGTTTTGTAACTTTGAACACTTTTCTTTTCGCAGCACTCCTTTATGTTGATGATAAGATTTATGATTGGAATCAGTGTCGTTGTAAATTATATTCTTTAAAAACTCACACAGTCTCCTGACACACCAAACACACTGCTTTTTCGTGGTAATCAACGAAGAAATAGTCTTCAGTCCACCTTGGATCAAAAACACCCCAAATTGAATGATTTTAAGAATAACTTTTTTTTAATTCAATACAAATTAATAATTAGTTCAATGCAACAAACAAGCTATATTAAAATACATAACTGTATTTAGTGTACATATGACTGCACTGAACCACATGTACATGTTTGATACAGTTGAGCTGGATGCATGCATGCCTGTACATGCAGTGGCGATCCATGCTGTTTTAGTTCACTTTCCGCGCAGGCCTTATAAAAATTATTCGCGGGCCGGATCCGGCCCATAGGTTGGACACCACTGATTTAAGAGATGTAATCAGAAGGAAAGTACCATGGAAATATGTTTGAATGCTGCATTAATATTTCTGTAAATAGACCACTCATATTATATATATATAAACATGATTATGGCAATTTTTAATGCACTTATAAATAAAGTACAATAAAACTCAAAATTAACGATGACATATTCAAAACTATAAACACTCACAGTTTGTACCCTTTTTAATTTTGCATGTGTTCCAGGTTCATTACCAATATATATTAGAAGATTATACTGTTCTTCTGTTTTGAAGTACAGTGATAACTGAGAATATGTAGCAGTACGGTGCAAACCTTCTGGATTTCTCAACTGTAGCGTGGTGTTGGGAAAAAAAGTCACTCCAAGTTTAATCTGAAAAAAAAAAAAAAATAAATAAATAAAATAAGACACAGATTAGTTATATCTACTTTCAATAAATGTTAAAGCTTTATTAATAAACTGAAATCTCTCTTTCTCTCTTCTCATGCCTTTCTTTTTTCTAGAAAAAACTTGAATGTAGTATGTGTATTACATACTACAATCATATAGTAATGCTTGACTTAGGAATGAACTGGAGGAAAACTAAAATAATGTAGGGTAATTATAAAATTATTTTAGGGGTTTAAGGTCTTAATCGTTTAAGGGATTTGCTAGAAAGAGTTGAAACTGTGAAATATTGCTACATTCATAAACCTTCATTGCCTAATATAGGAACAGAATGTAAAAACAGTTGCATAATCACATTAATTCAGGCTCTGTGTAAGATGACTAGTATTAGAATGGTTAAACAATACAAGGAAGAGGACTTTTATCTAGTGCCAAAAAAGAAAAGATAAATAATTATACTTTTCCTGTTGCCAGTATAGTCATCATGCAATTCCACATTACAAACTATATGCTTTGGTCACTTGAATGGTAATTTATAACATCTGTCTACAGCATGATGCCCAGAGGTAAACCTCAGGAAATCCATCCTTCAGTTACTTCCTATATATATTTGTACTCCCTATTTCTTGTCTTTCCTACCAGTAAGGATATAGCCCCCCATTCATTTTACTGGCCAAGATTAATCTGGCTTTTTTTAACCTTCCCTAAAAATTCTTTCCTCTTTAGGTACAGCTGCCAGACCCAATAACAATATTTTCCAAGTGTGGGTCCATTATCATTTTATATATGGGAATAACAGCATCCTTTTCTCTAATTGCAAAGATGTAAAAATTCATTGACAGAACATAATGTTTATTTATTAACTGATAGGACTATTTTTTAACCATTGCAAAAAAAGTGAAGCAGTCATTTACCCACAATGACATTGAGGGGTTGGAATATTCTAAGTTTGAGAATCATTGGTACATGCAGGGATGCAGTGCTTTTGGTGATGGGAGAATCTGCATTGATGTGAGTAAAATCTGGCATAGTCCATGTGGAAGTAAATCCACAATCAACTAAATAGAAATTTTGCATCATAGGTTGAATAAGAAAAAGACCAAATAAAACTACTCATTGACAATATAGCAGCTTAGCCACTTGTTGTGAGAGGTCTTGGTTCAAATCCTGTAGCAGACTAGAGGAATTCTTAAAGGCCCATTCAACTGGTTGCAACTGATTGCCATCTACAGCATGATTTTTTTAAGATGAAGGTCAAGACCAATCTGATCACATACTATGATGCAGTAAGAAAGAAACTAGATAGTCAATAATTTTGACAACATTTAGCATTAGAATTATTAGTAGCATATGATGCAAACAGTAACTTCCCATTTCAAAAGTTAGTTCAATTCTTCCTTGAATCTATTTAAGCTATCAACTTCCACAATTATAGATGGAAGTCTGTTCAGCAATCAATGACTTACTGCCGGCTAAAGGCAAATTTCCACATATCTATTTTGCATCCGTCTTTCCTCAATTTGAATTTATGCTCCCCCCCACCAAATGCATAATCAAATCAAGAGGAAGAATCCCATCAGTGTTGAGCTTGCTCAAACCATACAAAGCCTTATACACCTCAATCAGATCATGTCACAGGCGCCTAGTCTCCAGATGCAGAAATTTGCAGTAAAAAAAAGTAAAGTGCAGCCATTATCAACCCACTGCAGGATGGAAGCCTCCTCAACAATTCATGTTGAAGGAAACGGACCATAATCTGCCACGCTGGTCCAGTGCGGGTTGGCAGATCGACCGTATTCAGCAGTCAGGGGCTTGAACCCCGGTCTACTCAAAGAGCGTGTGCTACTGCACTCCCGCTCCTGACCACTCGGCTACGGAGGCCTTGAAATTACTTAAGTCTTTCTTGGTAAGAACAACACTCTGTTCCTCTAACCAATTTTGTTGCCATTCTCTGTACTCATTCCAGCAGCTCTCCATTATTCCTAAAATGAGGCCTCCAGACCTCTCTGCAGTACTCCAGGTGTGACCTCACCATTACCTTATACAAGGGGGATAATCACCTCCTTATCCCTACTAGCAAAATTCCAATATATCATTGACAAGACCCCATCAGCTGCTCTGGCAGCCTGTCTGCAATGCTCTGAAAACTTCATATCTGACTGCACAATTACTCCAGTTCTTACTCTGGGGTTACTACTACCCTTATGCAGTATTTTGCATTTGATGTTAAACATGATGTTAAACATGCAGTGTTTTGCATTTGATGTTTGCATGTTAAACTTCAGCTGCCACCTATCAGCCCATCTGCACAACTTTTCTAGATCCTGTTGCAGAAGCATACCATCATTACTTTTTCGAGTGTACATTCCAAGTTCCTGATAATGCCTGCAATCCAATACCAGTTTGGCTGAACTGCTGGGTTTATTTCTATCGAACATTTTAAACTGTAGATTACTAAGTGTTGGTCAAATGGGATGGGTAGACATGCTTCAAATTTTAGTTGCATAATTCAGAAGTAACACCTTTCTTCTGAGTCAGAGTGGAACTTCATGGGCTTCAATACAAAGACTTTGTATTGGCAATGTTCTATAAGCAATCCTGAGGGCAGAATGTTGAATAAGGGCAAGCCGTGCTATCATGCTCTCCATAGCAGAGTCATACACTGGGACACAGTAATAAAGACAAGACCTAATTAGAGTTCTATACAAGTGAAGAAGGGTGTAGCAGTCTGCACCCCATGTTTTTAAAGGAAGAACTCTGAGTATGTTCATTTTTTCTGGCAAGTAGTTCGGAGGTATTTGACATGTTCTAAGAAATTAAGCTTACTATCAAAAATCAGACTGAGGAGGAGAATGCTATTCATAACCGAGATTGGATGATTTGTTAAGAGTAGCTCTGGGTCAGGATGCATCTTTCGTTTATTACAAAAGTGAATGACACTATATTTCTGATGAGATAGTTGGGATCCATTCTGCATCATCCATAGTTCAATATTGTCAAGTGAGATTTGTAGTTGCCTTTCAATGAAATTCATATTCTATGAACTTCAGGAAACAGTCAGATCACTGGCATAGAGGTATGAGTTTACAGGATTAGGAATACATTTGGTTATATGATTTATTCTTATTGCAAGTAGGGTAGCACTGAGATTTGCAAGAGGACTATGTACTATGTAGATTTGCAAGAGGACTTACCAATGGTGGACTTGAAAAGATCTATGCTAAAGGAAGTTTTGTATGAATTATGGTAAGTGGCCTCTCAGGTCAGGAGAATGAAGATCTTTCAAGATATCAAAATGCCAGGTGGTAATCAAAGGCCTTCTCTATGTCAAGGCATACCATTACAAGATTCTCATTATGGATAAATGCATTCCTGATATTTGTGTCAATTTTGACCATTTTGACGATTTTTTCTGAAACCAAATTGGTTATCAGAAAGATTTTTGGAATTAAGATACCATGTCAGTCAGTGGTGTATCATTTTTTCTAGGGTTTTACTCAAGCAGCTGGTAAGAGAAATAGGTCTATAGTTGTGAGGGATAGAGTGATCTTTCCCTGGTTTGGGAATTCATCACTCCTAAGAGTACTTAGGAACAGAAGTTAAACTAACTGGTCTGTAATTACTTGTGTCACCCTTTGATCCCCCTTTGTGAATTGGGGATACATTTGCACATCTCCAGTCCGTGGGGACCTCCCGAGTCCAAGGATGCTCTCATAATTATGGCTAAGGGTGTGCTTAGTTGCTTTGCCGCCTCCTTTAATATAACTGGATAGATCCAATCCACCCCAGGTGCCTTTCTTATGTTTAACTTCAACAATTTCTCCTCAACTTTGCTCTCAGTTATTATAAAATCATTAAGCACCCTGCTACATTCTGCCATTTTCAAACCTTAATAACTCCTCATGTGTGAATGTAGATGCAAAATACTCATTCAGTTTGTTTGCTATCTGAGCAGGATCATCAACAGTCGAATCATCAATATCAAGTGAACCAATCAGATTCATCCCCTTCCTTTTAGAGTTTATATAAGTAAAGAAATCCTTGTTGTTTTTCTTAGCATCTTTTTCCAAAGATTTCTCGTAATCTGCCTTCACCTGCCTAACCTCCTTTGTGACCTCATTACAGACTAGCTTATATCTGCCATAGGCTTCTGAGTCACTTGATAATTTATATGCATCCCATGCATTTTTCTTCTCTGTCATGAGTCTCATTAGTTCATTTGATAATCATTTAGGCCTAAACCTTGAAAAATATTTCTTAATAGGTATGAAACTTTTAGTAGCATCCACGATTAATTCCTTGAATGTTTCCCACTTAGAATTTACTGTTGGTAACATCGTCAGGTGATCCCACTGTACAGAATTTAAAAACTGTCTGAGACCACTGTATTATCCCAGTATTGTCTGGAGATTCTGAATATGCTGCCTCCAGTCTCTGTCATATTTTGTAATGTTATTTTCAGTATATATTGAAAAGATGATGTTTAATAATGCCTTGATCTTACAGTATGTACCTATGAAGGCTATGATTTGGAAATAATACCTAAAGTGGTCAGAGGTGTTATTTATATGATATTTTGATGAAGTGCCAATAATTTCTGCATTTTTGGGATTAATATTGGCAACAACATCCCAATTTATGCCTAGTTAAGCGCTGATTTATTACAGTCCATTTATCTGATGATAGCATCATGATGCTCCAAATGGTCTTCTAGTCTTCTGTATACTTCATGAATGTACAGGTTGTTACAATCATTACAGATCATACTATATATGATAATATTCTATTACAGGGGCAGGATAACCATTTTTATGTCAGATGGGATCAATCTCAGCTTTGTAGTAGGGAATAAAATGCAATTAATGCACATTTTATAAATCTTTGAGATGTGTTAAGAGAAGCAGTGGTAAAAATGTATAATGATTGTGGTGATAAGGTCTTACTTCTGGAACATATTATCCTTAGTTTATGGGGCACAAGTCAATTTAATGACACCACTTGGAAAATAACAGAGTTCCTGTTTGATTTTGTCAAGTTCTGTACATTAATATGCAATGCTTAACTGAGAATGTGAAAGATTTATTATGGCTCTAGCTATTTCTTTCTGTAGAGGGTCAACTGAGTTGTAGTCAACACCTACCATGTTGATACGTTGCAGTATTCTGTCAATAGCATTAGCAGAGGCATATGATGCAAGAAAGCAAGCTTATGTAGCATAATCCAAAAAAAAAAAAAAAACCCACACATTTCACACTTCCATCCTTCTAAACATTTGTCCAGGTCCTCCTTGAAATTATTTAAGCTACCAACTTCCAAAACAACAGATGGAAGTTTGTTCCAACAATCAAAAACCCACTAGCTAAATGCAAATCTCCGAACATCTATTCTATAACTGTCTTTTCTCAATTTGAATTTGTGCCCCATCAGGTTTGTAATCTCAGCAAGAGGAAGAATCCCATTAGAATTGAGCCTGCTCAATTCATTCAAGGCCTTATACACCTCAATCAGATCACCAGGCAGATGCCTAGTCTCCAGACACTGCAATTTGCAGAACTTAAGCCTTTCTTGGTAAGACCACCCCTTCTTTCTCCTCACCAATCTTGTTGCCCTTCTCTGTACTCATTCAAGCAACTCTACATCCTTCCTAAAATGAGGCCTCCAGACCTGTATGCAGCACTCAGGGCGTGGCCTGACCATTGCCTTATACAAAGTGATAATCACCTCCTTTTCTCTACTAGCAAAATTCCTGTATAACATTGACAATACCCCATGACCTACACTGGCAGCCTATCTGCACTGCTCAGAAAACTTCATATCTGACTGCACAATTACTCCCAAGTCTTTTTAATTTTTTACCACCCTAAGTGTAGTACTACACAGTTATTACATTATTCTGGGGTTACTTCTACCCATATGAAGTACTTTGCATTTTTCAATGTTAAACTTCAGTTGCCGCTTCTCAGCCCATCTGCCCAATTTTTCTAAATCCTGTTGCAGTAGTACACTGCTATTACTGTCATTAACAACCCTGCCAACCTTTGTATCATCTGCAAACTTCAACATTAAGCCTGATAACCTTCATCAATATCATTGATAAATATACAAAACAACAGTGGGCCCAACACCAAACCCTGGGGGACTCCACTACATTACATTACATTAGTCCATGAAGAGCAGTCCATTGATTACCACTCTCTGTCTTTTCTTCTCCCACTCAACCACCCTTTTATCCATTGTAGCAATTTACCCTTAACTATACTGCTTCAATTTGTACAGCAGTCTTTCGTGTGCAAAAGTGTCAAAAGCTTTCCTGAAATCCAAGTATATGATATCAAAATTATTTTTTGCATCCAGTTCCTTTGTGACCACGTCATAATATACGATCAAATTTATCAGACAAGACTTTCCCTTAAAAAACTCATGATGTGTCCGAATTATTACTGCAGTCTTGTTTCGATGATCCTGCAATGCATCTTTAACCAGTTACTCCATTATTTTCCCCGGAACAGAAATTAAACTATTTGGTCTGTAATTACGCTTGTGAACCTTTTTAAATTGGCAATACATTTGCAAATCTCCAGTCAGTGGGGACTTACCCTACATCCAAGGGTGCTCTCATAATTATGGCTAAGGGTTTACTTAATACCATTGTCACCTCCTTTAATATAACTGGATAGATCCCATCCATTTTGGGTGCCTTTCTTACTTAACTTCAACAATTTCTCCTCCACTTTGCTCTTAGTTATTACAAATTCATTAAGCACCCTAATACAGTTAAATAAACTTCTGGCATTCTCTTCCCTTAATAACTCCTGATGTATGAATGTAGATGCAAAATTCTCATTCAGATTGTCAGCTGAGCAGTGAATAGCACATGCTTCTTGATTAGACCAGGGTTCAAGCCCGTGACCACCAAATATGGAGGATGCGGAAGGTCAAGAAATGACCACAGTATATCCCCAGCCCGGATAAAGGGTGAGAATTGGCATCAGGAAGGGCATCCGGCCGTAAAAATTTTGTGCCAAAACAGTAAAAAAAAAAAAACGCTGACCTCATACATATAATGGGAAAAAAGGCGAGGACAAAAAAAAAAAAAAAAAAAAATTGTCAGCTGAGCAGGATCATCAACACTAGAACCATCAATATCAAGCGGTACAATCTGATTCATTCCCTTCCTTCTAGAGTTTACATAACTAAAGAAGTTCCTGCTGTTTTTCTTAGCATCCTTTGCCAAAGATTTCTCGTAATCTGCCTTCGCCTGCCTAACCTCCTTTGTGACTTGATTACAGGCTAGCTTATATCTGCCATAGGCTTCTGTATCACCTGAAAATTTTTATCCATCCAATGCATTTTTCTTCTCTGCCATGAGTCTAATTAGTTCATTTGACCTCCACTTAGGCCTAAACCTTGAACAGTATTTGTTAGTCGGTATGAAAAGCCAAGTAGCTTCCACGATTACTTCCTTGAATATTTCTCATTTAGAATCTGCTGGTCCCACTGTACAGAATTTAAAAACTGTCTGAGACCACTGTAGTCACCTCTACAAAGCAAAAATGCTTCCCTTTACTCCTGTTGGTAGTTACATCTTTAAGTGAATCCCACATCAGTACACTGTGATCACTGCCACCTAGTAGTTCCTTTATCTGCAAAATTTCAATGCATGAATAATCAATGTTGATAACCAGATCAAGAGTATTACTCTCTCTGGTTGCTTCTCTAATGTGTTGCTGTAGAAAACAATCATTGTAAATCCAAAAAAAAGTCTTGCATGTGTGTGACTGACCAACCCACAAATTCCAGTCAATATTTGGGAAGTTAAATTCCCCATTATTTGACAATATGATTTAATGCCCCCCCCTCTACTTCTCTGTATATAGTTGTTCGTTGTACTCATCAGAGTCAGTGTCTAGTGTCTACTTGAAGGATCAAAAAAATATCTGTTCAAAGAACATATAATGCTTCCAAACTCTCATGGGGATGAGGGTCAGGTAAGTATATCAGAATTGTTTCAAAGTGTTTTTAACAAGATTGGTAACAGTCATGCTGATAAGAGGAGGGATTCCACTGCTATGCTCTATACCTGTTTATAGAGAGCCTGTAGTTATAACTAACCAGGTGTGGAGCTCAAATCTGTACAGCTGAGATTAGTTATGTGTATGTTTATATAGCTATACATGATGACTACAATTAGGACACATATAGCAATCACTTGTACAGCAGGGATCAAAGCATAATCAATAATGTTATTTTGGAAAATATATGGTAGCATAGTATTTTAACCTATACTTTCATACAGGATGTGCTTCTACATTCTGTATGAAACTATTTTAACATGTACTTTCATACAGAATGTAGAAGCACAGTTGAAGGCATCTGCATTTCATACCATGGACTCAGGTTTGATTATGGTGGCCTTCATCTGAAGTGAAGTTAAAAATACTTTCATGGGAGGATCACTGCATTTGATTTCAGAAGAATATCAGCAAGTTTTAAATTAACATAATTTGATAATATTTTTATTAAATATTAATTAAAATGGTAACAGTGTAAAGCATTCTTTGACAATGTATTACAAATTTATAAAAACGAATACAAACCCTATTTGCCTGGTCACGGGCCAATGCAACTTTTCTTCGAAGTTCAGAAATTTTCTCTCCAACATCTTTCCCTATGATTCTTACAGAACTTTCTTTGTGACCAACACGATCCATTAGGTGAGAAATATCAGGGACAATAGAAGACACTCTATCCACTAAATAAAATATAAAAATGAGTTAAGGGAAATTGTTCCCTTTGTGAAGCAAGCAGGTTAGACAAGTGATATTACTGTTCAAAGAACATTGTGTTAGAAGTCTTATTATATTATTTATGGAGTGAAAATTTAATATTCCACTTATACAGAGAATAAATTTCAGGAACATTTGAGGCATATGGGACATATTAGTCTTGGTGATGGTGGAGAGAAGAATGCAAGGGAAGTGGTGTATTGTAGATCAGAGCTATTGCAAGAATAGTGAAATTCTGTTTGAACTATTATGAAGATTTCTGTATATCCTTGGAAAGTTAAATTAAGATAATTACTTTTAGAAAGCTGAATTAAACATGGACTGAACGACAAGAAAGTGGGAAGAAAAGTGAGACAAAGTTTTTGATTAAGTAATGTAATATCTTAATGACTAAAAGTGTTAAAATAATTAGAATATTAAAATAGAGTATAAAATATTATTTATCCATTTTAGGTAGCTAACTAATAATATGTATAACATATCATAACTGAATGAAATAATGTAAAGGTCTTACACTAATAAATAAAAAAATTATTAAAATAAATAAAATTTTTATTTATTGGTGGGGATAAATAAAAAACACTGGAGGAAGAAATGGATCTGCAAGTTATGACATGGGCAAATATGAAGTTTTCTGAGCAGCGTAAAGACTCAGCCAGGAAAACTCATGGTGTGCTATTGATGATTTATTGAACATTAACTTGTAGAGTTAATAATCCCACTGTATAATGCAATTGTAAGACCACATTTGGAATGTATTGAAGTATGTAAATCCCATCTGAAAAAAATATAATGAGCTCCTTGAAAGGATCCAAAGACAGACAACTTGCATACTGAGATTAACGAAAGGGGCTACCTGCATGCTGAGATTGACAAAAGGGGACAACCATAGCAGACGTACACGGAAAGACTCTGCTTATGTGGGATACAGAGTTTGGCAACCAGGCATCTCATAAATGACCTGATTGAGGTTATAACACTCTGAGAAGGATTAGTAAAATGAATGAAGGTGTAATTTTCTCTTAAAAGGAATTCCAGGACTAGGGGCCATGAATTCAAATTATAGGGGAAGATGGAAGCTGTTTAGACTAAACTACGAAAAGTTACAGTTTAAACAGTTTAAAAGAAAAGTTACAGTTACAGACTAAACTGTAGGAAAAGTTACAGATTACGGTTTAGACTAAACTGTAATCTCTTGTACCCAACAAGTTATTGACTGCCACAACTAGTTGCCTTTGCAGATAGCTGAGGCTAACAGTTTGAATAAATTCAAAGGTCAACTTCCCTCCTCACATAGTTACCTATGTGAGGAGGGAGGCACATATTTTATATTTTCTTATCTGCTTATTTTTTTTTCTTTTCTTTTTCTTTTTTTTTTTGTCTAGTGCAGCAAAAAACTGTGGCTTCCGTGCACAATATGGCAAATACTATTACTATTATTAATTTGTACAGCAGTCTTTTGTATGCAACAGTATCAAAACCTATTCTGAAATCAAAGTCAAAATTATTCTGTGCACTCAGTTCCTTCATTACTGTATTGTAGTATCCAATCATTCTGACAAGATCACCCCTTAACAAATCCATGTTGTGACTGCAATATAATAGTATTGCAGTCTAGATAGTCCCACATTATTTCTTTAACCAGTGATTCCATTATTTTCACTGGAAGAGAAGTCCAGCTAATAGGTCTGTAGTTACTCCTGTCACTATTTAATCCTCTTTATGAATTGGGGATACATTTACACATCTCCCCTTGATTCAAGGATGCTCTCATAATTATGGCTAAATCTTTTCTTACCTATTTTGCTATCTACCTTATTATAATTCGATAGATGCCATCCATACCAGGTGCTTTTTTGTGCTTAGCTTCAACAATTTCTCTCAGTTATCACAAATCATTTAGCTCTCTGATAGTTTGATAGACTATTGGCATCCCCATCCCTGAAAAATTCCTCATGTGTGAATGTAGATGTGCAATATCTATTCAGTTTATCAGTGACCTAAGCAGGATCATCAATGGTTAAGCCAATGACATCAAGTGAACCAAAGTGATTCAGCCCCTTCCTTCTAGTGTTTACATATGGAAAGAAATCTTTGCTGATCAGCTCTGCATTCTTTGCCAGATTTCTAATAATCTGCCATAGCTTGCCTAACCTTCTTTGTAATGTTATTGCGGTGCCTCAGTAGCCAGTTGGGCAGGAGCAGCAGTGCGTAGCACATGCTTCTTGATTAGACCGGGGTTCGAGCCTGTGCCTACCAAATATGGAGGATGCGGAAAGGTCAGGGAATGACCACCACATATCCCCCTGGAGCAATATGGCCTTAGTTGCTAATGCTCCTAAAAACCAAAAAACAAACAAACAATGTTATTGCCGGTAGTTTATATCTGTAAGCATCTATATATCACATGATAATTTATATGCATCCATGCATTTTTCTTCTCTATTCAAGACTGTTTATATTTCACCATTTCTTTTTACAGTGTACTTCTGCAGGTCATCCCAGGACTACCCCTTTTATATGTGCTTCGTGGATTCCATTCTGATGTCCATTTAGGGTAAGCTTTTTATACTTACTTTCTTAATCCTGTTTAAGCCATTTGGAGAATAGGCCTTCCAAGGCAGCTCTCTATCTGATTGAACTCAGAGTTCTCTCTTTATTTCTGTCCAAGACTGTTTATATTTCACCATTTCTTTTTACATTGTATTTCTGCAGGTCATCTCAGCCCTACCCCTTTTATATGTGCTTTTTGGATTCCATTCTGATGGTGTCTGCTCAATCACTTTATCTCAGTTTCATAACACATCACCAATCCATATCCATTTTCTTTTTAAAATTTTGATTCTGACTAGCATCTGTTCTATTTTTTCTCATAGTCTTTTGTTACTCATTTTGTTTGGCTAATGTATTTCTATTACAATTCTCATGAATTTGTTTATGAATATTTGTAATCTGTTAGCAAATTACAAATGTTTATAAACATGGTCATTCTCGATCTTTCTGATCTGTACAGTAGTGTTGACTTTACATTTGTATTGGACAGCATAATAGTAGTAGTGGCTAATCATGCAAAAAAACAAGCTGCTATAGCACAAAAAAAAACAAACTTCACCAATCCATACCATCCAAGAATTTGTTTAGTTCTTCCTTGAACTTATTCAAACCACCCACTGACTGAAGGAAAACTTCTGCACATGTATCCTACAACCATCCTTCCTTAACTTGAATTTATGGAAACCTATGTGCATAGTCTCAGCAAGAGGAAGAATGCCATCAACATTTAACTTACTTTATCCATTCAAAGCCTAAAATACCTCAATCAGAGGTTCCTAATCCCAATACTGCAATTTGCAAAACTGAAACCTTTCTTGGTAAGAGCACTTTACTGTTCCCTTCACCAATCTGGTTGCCTTCTTTGCACCCATTCCAGCAGATCTACATCCTTCCAAAAGTGAGGCCACCAGACCTGTATATCTGTGTATTATACAGTACTCAAGATGCAGCCTAAACATGGACTTGTACAAAGAGATAATCATCTCCTTATCCCTGCTAGCAATGTTTCTGAATATCATTGACAAAACACCATGAGCTGTTTGGGAAAGCCTGTCTGCACTGCTCAGAGAATTTCATATCTAACTGCACAATTAACCTCAGGTCCTTTTCATTTTCCATACTCTGAGTGTAATACCACACAGTTGATAAGTTACCCTGGGATTACTGCTACCCAAATGAATTACCTTTCAATTTTCAATGTTAAACTTCAACTGCATTTCTCAGCCCATCGATCTAGTTTTCCTAGCTCTTACTGTGGTACCTCACCCAGATTAATGTACCAGCAGCCTGTCTGTACTGCTAACATAACTTCACATCTGAGTGCATAATTATCCCCAAGTCTTTTCATTTTCTACTACTCTGAGTGTGGTGCCACACAGTTGATACGTTAATCAGGGATTACTGCTACCAACATTCAGTACCTTGCATTTGTCAACGTTAAACATCAACTGCCCTTGATCAACCCACCTGTCATTAACCACCCTGCCAACCTTCTATCATCTGCAAACTAAGACATTAAGCCTGATATACCTTGAAAAATATCATTAATAAATATTCTTGAATTCATAAAGAGGATTCGCACTGTATCCATCTCGCAGGATCAAGTTATGGCATCGTTCGACGTCATATCGCTCTTTACCTCCATCCCTGTGGAACTTGCCATTTCTTGTGCAAAACAACTCTTGGACAATGATAGAACCCTCAACGAAAGAACTGGTCTCACACCCGATGACATTTCCGCCGCCCTCAGACTGTGCTTAACAGGGGGTGCGATCATATTTAATGACTCAGTCTACCAGCAGATACATGGCACGGCCATGGGTTCCCCTGTCAGCTCGGTCACAGCAAACATCGTGATGGAGGAGTTAGAGGGACGTGCGTTTGCACACGCACCAGATCACATCGCCTTTTGGTGTCGCTATGTTGACGATGTGTTCGTGGTCATCCCTAGAGACTCAGGTCAGCGACTTCTATCATACCTCAACTCACTATCGCCCTTCATAAAATTCACGATTGAGCTGGAGTCGAACAACTCCTTACCATATTTAGACACACTTGTCCGACGTGAAGGCACATACCTGAGGACTACAGTTTATCGTAAGCCCATGTGTGCTGGCCAGTTCACCAACTTCCGGTCAGCACACGCGCGAGGCCACCTCCTCTCCACTGCCCGAACCTTGCTTACTCGCGCCTGGACACACTCCAGCTCCGCTGATGAAAGACGCAAAGAGGTCACTAGGGTCAAAGTAGACCTTACGAGGTGTGGCTACCCCATTGACGTCCTCGACAGGTGTGATCTACAGACACGTGACATCGTGACGACCAGCTACAACACCAACAGTGACGAGCCATCCACGAGGGCATTCATCCCATACTACCCCAACCTGTCACAACAGATCGGTAGAATCCTGAGAACGCACGGAATAAAGTGCATCCAACTCCCAGGCAAGAAACTGCGTTCTTTCATTTCCAACGTGAAAACACCTGTCCCCACCCTTCTGCAGAGCGGTTTGGCCTACCGCATCTCTTGCCGTGACTGCACTAGCTGCTACTTTGGAGAGACTGGACGTCGACTCGAGAAACGTCTCTCGGAGCACAAAAGAGCGATCCGTTTAGCGGATATAGAACACTCAGCTATCGCCGAACATGTCTGGACAACCCACCACGACATCGACCCACACCGCGATGTCGTGGTGGTAGACAGATCCCACCATTACCTAAAACGTACCTGGTTGGAATCGTTAAATATAAAATCTTCGGATAAATCCTTGAACAGGAACAGTGGTTGCCAAGTCAACCCGATCACAGAGTCAGTAGTTCTATCATTGGACAAGCGCTGGCCACGTCATCATGCGTCACAGCCACAGACGTCAACAAACAATTAAACCTCGCGTCTCACGCACCTGGCAGTGCACATCTTCATTCCAACTGCCATTCATGTATTTTTAATTCTGATGAAGGCTACCATATAGCCGAAAGCTCATATATTTCTTCCTTTATTTGTACGCTCTGTGTATACTGTAATAAATTCTTAATTAATAAATATTGAAAACAAGGGGCCCAGCACTGAACCCCTGGGGACTTCACTAATAACATTAGTCCATGAAGGGTAGTGCCCACTGCTAACCACTCTGTCTTCTTCCACTTAACCATCCCTTTATTCACAGCAGTAACTTCCCCTTAATGCCACAGGGTACCAATTTGTGTAGCATTTTTATGTTTAACAGTATAAAAAGCCTTCCTGAAATCCAAGTATATGATATAAAAATTATTTTTTGAGATTATTTTTAAAATTATTAACGAGAGACTTCATTATTTTTCTGGAAACAGATGTTCCGCTAACAGGTCTGTAATTTCTCATGTCACCTTTTGATCCCGCTTTATGAACTGGTGATAGCTTTACACATTTCCAGATTTTAGGGCCCTCCCCTGAAATCAAGGATTTTTTCATAATAACAGCTAAGGGTTTGCTTACCTCCTTTGCTGCTTCCCTTATTATAATTGGATAGATTCCATCCACCCCATGTGCCTTTTTATGTTTAGCTTCAACAATTTCTCTTCCACTTTCCTTTCAGTTATCACATTATTTAGATCCCCATTAGAGTTTGATAAACTTTTGACATCCTCTCCTATAAAGAATTCCTCATGTGTGGATACAGATGCAAACTACTTATTCAATTTATCAGCAACCTGAGGAGGGCCATCAACAGTTAACCCATTGACTGTTAATATAACCATAGAAGCCATTCTCTGCATCCTTTGCAAGAGCCTTCTCATTATCTGCCTTATCTCTTTACCTTCTTTGCTGCCTTCCTTAATATAACTGGACAGATTCCATCCACCCCAAGTCCAGGTGTTGACCTCCTAGAGGTTGAAATCATCAAAAAATGGATAAACTAATAGCCTTATATACAAAGCACCGGATAAACTAATAGCCTTGTATACAACCACTGCATGACAGAAGGAACATTCCCTAAAATCGGGAAAAATGCCATACTAAGATTATTATTATTATTAGCTATATAGTGCATGGAAGCTTGAGGCTTATGCTGCACTAACCAAAAAAAAATTGAGTACCCTGAGAGAGAGAGAGAGAGAGAGAGAGAGAGAGAGAGAGAGAGAGAGAGAGAGAAGTAGGAGGGAATCACCAAAAAAGAGAAGAATGATGATAGTCAGCTCAGGACCCTGGGTGTGCCAAGCCATACTCACCAGATCCCCCACTGATCCAATTTCATACAGACCAATAGCACTGCTCCTGGTACTAGGGAAAATATATGAAAGACTAATTTACAATAGGATATCTGTGTATTATACAGAAGCAGGCTTTCACTCAAATAATCAGTATGGTTTTTTAAGCAGGGCAAGTGTACAGAGGATGCCATGCACCACCTACTGACAACAGCAAAAAATACAAATACTCTCATGTGTGTGTACTCATGTGTATACTAATGACAAGGGTGGCACCCAGCCTTGCAGCTATCTCCACCTATATAATCTGTAGACACAGAATCCCATATTACGGCCTGAAATGTAAGTGTATATGTGTCTGTGATGTGTGTAAAGTAGACCTCTCTGCCACCACGGAGCATCCACCACCTGAGCAGATGCACCCTGGTGTGCATCCCTGGCACAAAGAGCCGGGCCTGTATTACTAACATTGTCTATACAAAAATGTATTAAAAATCCTACCCACTGGTCTTGCACCACGACCGGTGGGTGCCAGCAAAATCCAGCTCATAGGTTGCCCAAACCTACGAGCCTGCATAAAAATAAAAATAACCCACACTCAAGTAGTAGGGGAAAAAAAAAGAGGTCTCCTTTTCAGGAAAAAACCACTTAGTAGCTTTATGATTCCACACATATCTGACTTTAGGGACAAATAATCTAGTTACAGCTCCAGTGTCACTTAAGTTCCACCTATCCTGCAACTTTTCAATTAAGAGGTTCATAATAATCTTTTTGGCCTGTGGTATACCTATAGACATATCACTAGTAATATCCACGAATGTTAAGGTTCTGCCTTCCTCAAATAATAAGAAAAAGCTCTATAGGAAATATACAAGTTCAGGGGTATCACCCCAGCTAAAACCTGTATAGTATTTGTTGATACTGTTCTACAGAATTTAAATAAGGATAAGATCATCTTCCTCTGTACAGACAAAAGCTTTTGCTTAAATTTAACATTAACTACTCTATTATAATACACATTCACATCTTATGTGTGAATGTGTGGTATAATTCACACTATTATATACAGAAAAACTGCTTTGTAATACCCTGTTAAAACCTTCTTTTTAAGGACCACTCAGATCTACTTAACATTGCAGATAAAATTTTTTTGACCTTATCACTCATAAATGTGGCAAAAAAAAAAAAAAAGATAACTGCCTGTCAAAAATTATTCCTAAGTGCTTAGTCACCTCTATCATTGGAATTTATTTATCCTCCAATAAGACCTCTTGGGGGTCTACTTGGATCCAATCTACTTTTAAAAACCATCATAACAGTTTTCTTTGGAAAAATTTTTAACTTATGCAGTCTAGCCCATAACACTAAACATTACAATCTTAGCATTTATTTCTAACATCTATCTGGACCTACCTGGCAAACAGACAACCAAATCATCTGCATATGCTATTCTTTTACAAAAATCAAACTTCTCCTGTAGCCATAAATTTAGGAAAAGGTTCCAAAGAAGAGGCCCAGGACAGAGCCCTGGGGACAACCTCTTGAAACCTGCTTACTATATCTAAGATGGTGTGAACATATAATTATCTGTCTATTTATTAAATAACTTCTAATTAAACTATATAGATGTTCAGGGCAATGTAATTTTCTTAGGGAATATAATATGCTTTGATGCCATAAAGCGTCAAAGGCACCTTCAAAATCAATATACAAAACTAGTACATATTTGGATTGAGCTGTCTGTATACTATTTGACAATTCACCAGCAGCATCTTCAGCATCTTTACAAACCCATATCGACACTGTAAAGTAATATTATGTCTAATCATCCATTCATTAAGTTTCATTTGAATTAAATGCTCAAAAAGCTTTTCCAAATTCGGAAGTTATGAGATTGGTCTATATCCTCTGGGATCAGTTATCTGTTTGCCAGGTTTATGAAGCAACTTCAACAAAGCTACTTTCCAAAATCATGGAAATGTGCTGTCAATATAACACCTATTAAACATGTTTAATATGTATCGAGGAAATATTTCAACTATTTTAATCATTATTCTCAATGGGATTAATCCCAGGGGCCTTTTTCACATTTAATTTCCCACAATTATCTTTTAATTCTGTCAAAGTAAATAGCTCAAATTCAACAGAACAAGATTAATTACAATTATCTTGTCTAATATGCATTTCTTCAATATTATCATTATCTGCACATCTTCTGGAAACAAAGTCTGAATAATTGTACTAACTGTAGAATTCCAATCACTAGATTCCACCCACTCACTAATAACTTGAAGGGGGAAAAAAAAAAAAAAAAAAAACGATACTGTATTTTATCATTAGTAAGTTTGTAGACAAGACTCCAGGGATCTGAACTGGCAATTTCTGCCAGGATTTAATTTCTTGATCTAAAATTAATTTTTTATATAAATTCCTCTTATTTTTATACACCTCCCTAAAAAAAAATCTATATCCTCTATTCTATTAAATCTATGTTTCTGAAAAGATCTTCTGGCATGAAATACATCCTTTAGGAACAATTTTGGATCTAATTTTTTTATTTTTAGCTGATTTTGATAAAGCATTCATAAGAAGGCTCCGAATGAAAAAAGAATACTCCTCTGCACTCATGTTAACATCCTTGTCTAACACTACTATTAGTAGTAACAACTTCAGTTAATTAACCATTACAGAGTATCTTCACTTTATATTCTACATACATTTTTTTCTACGACTATAGAAAAAGTTTATTTTTTTTAATTTAATAAATAATATCTTTGTTGGTTATAGCAATCATTCATTCATTCAGATTGCTAAATAATTCAATTAGAACACTGAAATTGTGAAGACTGCATTATTTAAAACTGCTAATACATTATATTTCAAAGGGAAGGATTTAATGTGGTAAGCCAAGGCTTGTAGTATTGGCACTTTACATGGAATTGGTTTTACATAGCAAAATAGTGTGTGGGAATAATGCCGCATGAAAAGACAATGGCCACACAGCTTGTCTAAATCTTTGTATTTATAAAGCTGAGTAGAAACCTGAGGTAATGTTATTTTTATAATGGCAGTTAATATTAGCATTAAATGTAAGTATTGTCATTACACATCTGTTTAAGTATTCAAATAGTCCCATGTACTCTTCAGAATGGCACAACATCAAAAGGTTGAAAAGATTTTCTGGCATGAAATACATCCTTTAGGAACAATTTTGGATCAAATTTTTTTATTTTTAGCTGATTTTGATAAAGCATTCATAAGAAGGCTCCGAATGAAAAAAGAATACTCCTCTGCACTCATGTTAACATCCTTGTCTAACACTACTATTAGTAGTAACAACTTCAGTTAATTGCTCAAATATTGTTTTTGTTTATTATTAAGAAGCTACTTTGCCATACGTAAATAGCTGTTTTTACCTAAGACTGATCTCAATTTTCAGCATATTTCTGCTTATATGAATGATATGCCTAAACTTAAAAAACTATTTTAAAAAATACAAAAAATATTAAAAATTTTTAGAATTATTTTTTAAAATTAATTATTAGAGGCAAGCAGGGTTTAACACATTTGCTACCTTTATGCATATATATCCGTAAAATGGCACCAGAAGTGGTATGCTACAACACATAATGAGTAGTTATTTTTAAATGATCAACTAATAAGCATAAACATAAAGGCACATCAAATTAACAACTATTCAGTATTGCCACACTGACTAAATGCTTTGTACAAATGGTTGGCTTATATGGCCTTGGCACACAGTTTTTATTTGTTTTTTGCTTATGTTGACATTAGTTTATGTATATGAATAAAATTTTTATAAAATTTTAAGATTTGTTCGTATTTACAGTCAGCACATTGCTTTTCGCAATGCTTTCAACCATTGTGTATGAATTTTCGGATTGCTCAGGATGTCGGAATTTTGATTTTATCCAACACTACAAAAATTACGACATTTAATGATGATGCTGTTGTTGTTGCAGGTGTTTGATGGTGCATAAAGTGCTTTAGCTATAATGCACTTATTCATTTATTGTATTAATAGATGAGAAATTCTCGTAATGTCAGAAAAGGCTGAGATCAGAAATGATTAAAAACTCCAATTTGCTTCAGAAAGTTGAAAAATTTAGAAAAATATCCATTGTCACCGATAAGATTCTCTAGATTTATTGGTTTCTGAAGGTTAATCAATGATAGCAAGGTTGAATTTCTGCCTTGTTTATAGTATGAGCATTCAATGAGTATGTGTTTAAGAGTCAGATTTATATAACAATGTGGACACTGTGACATCTACTGTGAGTAAATGAAAATGGATGAGATGTGTATGACCTATCGTTGCTCTTGAAAGGACTACTTCTACTTTTTATAATTATGGCAGAGGGTTTGCTTACTTCCTTTGCATCTCCTTTAATATAACTGGATAGATCCCATTCACCACAGGTGTCTTTCTTATGTTCAACTTCAACAATGTCTCCTCCAATTTATTCTCAGTTATTACAAAATCCTTTACAGCTTGATAAACTTCTGGCATTCTCCCTTAATAACCCTTCAAGTATGAATGTAAATGCAAAATATTAACTGTTTGTCAGCTATGCGAGTAGGATCATCAACAGTTGAATCATCGATATCAGGTCGACCAAACTGATTCATCCCCCTCCCTTCTAGAGTTTAAATAAGTAAAGAAGTCTTTGCATCCTTTGTCAAGGATTTCTCATAATGTGCCTTCACTTGCCTCTGAAGGCAGATTACGAGACTTGATTACAACCTAGTTTATATCTACCACAGGTTTCTGTGTTCTTGATAATTTATATGCGTCCCATGCATTTTTCTTCTCTGCCGCAAGTCTCAATAGTTCATCTTACATCCATTTAGGCCTAAACCTTGAAGAGTATGTCTTAGTTGGTATGAAAAGCCTAATAGCTAACAACATTAATTCCTTGAATGCTTCCCATTTAGAATTTGCTGTTTATAACATCATCACTTGGCCCCATTGTATAGAATTTAAAAAATGTCTAAGATCACTGTAGTCACCTCTACGAAAGGAAAAACCCTTCCCTTTACCCCTGATGGTAGTTACACCTTTGAGAAAATCATACATCAGTGCACTGTGATCACTGCCACCTAGTGGTTCCTTTATCTGCAGATTCTTAATGCATGAATAATCACTGCTGATAATCAGATCAAGAGTATTACTCTCCCTGGTTGCCACTCGAACATGCTACTGTAGAAAACAATCATCAAAAAAATCCACAAAAGTCTTGCTAGTGTACAAGTGACCAATCCACAAGTTCCAGACTTTATCCGGTAAGTTAATCTCCCATTATAAGACAATCTGATTTACAGAACTATAATTCGGCCCTGGAAAGATTGAGCAAGGCTCAAGGGGTAGAATTTTTTTCAGCCTTGTCTGTACTTGTTAACAGAAGGGACTGCTTCTACAGGGATGGGATACACTTAAATAGAAAGGGTGCAAGAATATTTACTGATGCTATTGAGGCAGTGTTAGGTGGGTTGGAAAACTGCAAGCTTGGGGGGGGGGATATAAGGACTAATAGATTAACAGTAGCCACTGGCAGAGGTGAAAGTGATTCTTGCACTGCTTCTATTGGAATGAGCAGAAGCCTGGAAAACAAGATGCAGGATATTTCAGAGACTGCTGGGAGTCATTGCGGTACAAGTAAACACATGGGTTGCGTTAGGATAGCTAAGAAAAAGAACAGGTGCATGTATTCTTGTGTGTACACCAATTCTAGGAGTTTAGTAAATAAATTTGATGAAGTTGAGGTATTGCTCAAAGCATAAAAGACAGATATTGTTGGGATATCAGAGACTTGATGTCACACAGATATAAGAAATGTAGAACTGGAATTTGGTGAGTACAACGTCTACAGAAAGGATAGACAGGATAGGAAGGGAGGAGGGGTTATGCTATTAGTTAAGAAACAAATAAAATCCAAGGAAGTGAAGCCAGTCGACATCGCTGGACAGTGCAGTGTCGAATCAGTTTGGTGTGACATAAGGATTGGGAGATCAAAATTGAGAGTAGGAATGTGCTATAGGCCTAATGACTCTGATGAGTATAATAAGAAATTGTACAGGGAAATAGAGTGGGCCAGTAAATCAGAGAGCCTTATAATGGGGGATTTTAATTTCCCAGATATTGACTGGAATTTGTGGGTTGGTCACTCACACACTAGCAAGGCTTTTGTGGATTTATTGGATGATTGTTTTCTACTTCAGCATGTTCAGGAGGCAACTAGAGAGAGTAATACTCTTGATTTGATTATCAGTAGTGATTCTTCATGCATTAAGAATCTGCAGATAGAGGAACCACTAGGTGGAAGTGATCACAGTGTGCTGAAGTGGGATTTACTCAAAGAGGTAACTGCCATCAGGGGTAAAGGGAAGGGTTATTGCTTTCGTAAAGGCGACTACGATGGTCTGAGACAGTATTTAAATTCTATACAGTGGGACAAACTGATGATGTTACCAACAGCAAATTCAAAATGGGAACCATTCAAAGAACTTAGCTTGGAAGCTACTAGGCTTTACATACCAACTAAGAAATATTGTTCAAGGTTTAGGCCTAAATGGATGTCAGATGAACTAATGAGACATATGGCAGAGAAGAAAAATGCATGGGATACATATAAATTAACACGTGACACAGAAGCCTATGATAGATATAAGTTGATCTGTAACCAAGTTACAAAGGAGGTTAGGCAGGCGAAGGCAGATTACGAGAAATCTTTGGCAAAGGGTGCAAAGAAAAACAGCAAAGAGTTCTTTACTTATTTAAGCTAGATAATCTTGTAATAACTGAGAGTAAAGTGGAGGAGAAATTGTTGAAGATAAACACAAGAAAGGCACCTGGGGTTGATGGGATCTATCCAGTTATATTAAAGGAGGCAGCAAAGGAAGTAAGCAAACCCTTAGCCATAATTATGAGAGCTTCTTTGGACTCAGGGGAAGTACCATAGACTGAAAATTTGCAAATGTGACCCCAATTCACAAAGGAGGATCAAAGGCTGACACAAGTAATTATAGACCTGTGAGTTTAACTTCTGTTCCAGGAAAATGAATGGAGGCACTGGTTAATGAAGCACTGCAGGATCATCTAGACAAGACTTCAGTTACAGCTCAGACACAGCATGGTTTTGTTAAGGGGAAGTCTTGCTTGACCAATTTGATTGGATATTATGATGCATCACAAAAGAACTGGATGCAGGGAATAACTTTGATATTATTTACTTGGATCTTAGAAAGGCTTTTGATACTGTTGCACACGGAAGACTGCTTCAACAATTGGAGCAGTGTGGCACTTGAGGCAAATAGCTACTATGGATAAAGGTGTGGTTGAGGGGGAGAAGACAGAGAGTGGTAATCAATGGACATTGCTCATCGTGGACTAATGTTATTCGTGGAGTCCCTCAGGGTTCAGTGTTGTGTCCATTATTGTTTTCTGTATTTATAAACAATATTGATGATGGTATGTATATCAAGCTTAATGTCCAAGTTTGCAGACGATACAAAGGTTGACAGGGTTGTTAAGGATACTACTGACACTATGCTACTGCAACAGGATCTGGAAAGGTTGAGCAGATGGGCTGGGAGGTGGCAAATGAAGTTTAACATTGACAAATGTAAAGTACTACATATGGGAAACTGCAACCCCAGAGCAACGTATCAACTCTGTGGTACTACACTGACAGTGGTAGAGAATGAAAAGGACCTGGGGGTAATTGTGCAGGCAGATATGAAGTTCTTTGAGCAGTGCAGACGGGCTGCAAGAGTAGCTCATGGTGTCTTGTCAGAGATATACAGGAATTTTTCTAGCAGGGTTTGCTCATCAAAGTTATTTGGCTTATAACACAATAAAACTGACTCAATATTGCACTATCCACCATTGTGAACTGGATGAAATGCCTTAGATTTTAGGTGTTTCTTAACTAACAGCAAGCTGTTGTTGTTGTTATTTTTTAGGAGAATTAGCAACTAAGGCCATATTGCTCCAGGGAGATGCGGTGACCATTCCCTGACCTTTCCGTGACCTCCGTATTTGGTGGTCAAGAGCTCGAACCCCGGTCTAATCAAGAAGCGTGTGCTATGCATTGCTGCTCCTGCCGACATGGCTAAGGAGATGCCTCTCTTAACTAACAGCATAACCCCTGCTCCCTTCCTATCCTGTCTATGCTTTCTGTACACAAATTTACTCCCAAATTCCAATTCTGCATTCCTTATATCTATGTGACACCACATGTCTGATATATCCAAACAAGATCTGTCTTTCATGTCTTGACCAGAAAACTTAAATTCTTCAAATTTATTTACTATACTCCTAGCATTCCTAGGTTTAGAGGGGAGCATGCATTCTGAGTGTTAGCTGACACTAGTCTAAAACACTGATGGATCCAATATCCTTCTGTTTTAGAAGATTTAGCAGAAATCTAGTTGGCTTGCCTGCCCAAAATGCATTCATGCACGCCTTCTCATTGTTAAGCCTAGGTACATTATTTTAGTGGTAACAAATGTGTAGAGTGGTTCTTTCAAGCCGCCTGGTCAGCATGAAGAGGAAAAGACCAAACCTTCTAGCACTTTATAAAATATGACAACGTGATGAAACAAATGGCCCTTAGTTCCCAGTGGCTTTCATTCTCTCTGAATGAAACTCTGGGTATGACCAGGCTGCCATGAATGGAAACTGAACTTGGCCTGTTAAAATATAAGATCATTCATCGGTGAAGATAGGATATTACAGCTGGAAAACGAATTAGAAAATATGAATTGGAATATCAGTCTTGGCTGAAAGAAGAAGAAGAAATGAATCATATACAAGTTTATCAAGTGGACATCTTCTGTACTCCAAAGGAAACTGTGAAAATAGTGAAGGTGGAGTCGGCTTTCTGGTCCATAAAGATATTAACATAACAACATTTTGGAATTCAAAAATATATCACCAAAGGTGACAAGACTACTACTCAGGATTTCTAAGAGGTACAAACTAAAGGTTATAATGATATATGCACCAAAATTGAGCCATGATGATGATGATGAAGAGATTGAAGAAATATTCACCAAAATTGAGCCATGATGATGATGAAGAGATTGAAGAAATATTCACCAAAATTGAGTCTTGTTGATAAACAGAAAACACATTACACCATCATTATGGGGGACTTCAATGCTAAGATTGGAAAGAGACAAAACAACACAGAAATGGAAATTATAGGAAATTTTGAAATTGGTGAAAGAAATGAAAGAATTGTGGAATTTGCAGATTCTCAAGGAATGTCAGTAATGAACACTTTTTTTCAAGAAAAGGGTAACAAAAAGTGGATATGGAAGAGCACAAATGGATTATCAACTAATGAAACTGACTTCATCCTCCCAATTTTGGTACATATTTTATTAGCGGTAGAAAACGCCCGGTCATATTTTATACTGAATGGTGCTATTGTACTGATAATCGTAGACGATCTGAGTCCATGGTTTTTAGGCTTTGAACTTTTTTAGAAAAAACAGTTAAAAGTATTACATTAATTTCCGACTCAAGTTCATCTTTTAAAATTCCATTGGAGTCAGGTAATTTCTTATTTTGGAAAGAATTTGCGAAACACTGATGTTCTATTCCATGTTGGTCTTCCATGGTTGAATTATGTTCGTCATTTTCTGAAGGAGAAAGACGTTTTGTTCAATGAAGTATAATTTTCACTACAGTATCTTTACTGAGTCTGGGAGAGAGAGCAAAGAGTGGGGATAAGGAATGAAGAAGAGAGCAAAGAGTGCAGTTAAGGAATTCTTCACATATATAAATGCAAAGAACAGAAGGACAAATCAGATGGGGTATCTAATACTATCCCATGACTATTACATCCCTTATGAAATGGACGTGGGATAGTATTAGATACCCCAAATGATGTTGCAGATGAACTCGACAGTTACTTTGCATCGATATTCACATAAAAAAACCCTTTGTCAATGAGATATTATCGAAGTGAAGTTGAAAAAAATGTAATTAATGATATTGAAATTTCAAATGATTATTTAATGAGAACTTTTGTGCCTAGAGGCAAGTAAGGCTCCTATGGTTGATGGCATATACCCTATAATCTTAAAGGAGCTGGCAAGCGAGTGCATTGAACCATTAAGGGTAGTTATGAGAGCATCACTGGACTCAGGAGAAATTCCGTTGGATTGGTGTAAATTGGAACATAAAGGTGGTTCTAGGAGTGTAATGGGAAATTACCAACCGGCCAGTCTAACTTCAATAGTAGGGAAATCATGGAGGCAATGATCAAGGGTGGAATTCAGGATCACTTAGATAGAAATGGAATTCTGAAGGATACTCACAGCATGGTTTTGTAATGGGGAAATCGTGTTTAGCAAATCTGGTTAGTCATTTTGACAGGTCACTCGTGAGCTGGATTTAAGGAATAATTTCGATATTGTTCATTTGGATTTCAGCAAAGTATTTGACTCAGTCCCACATGTGTGGTTACTTTATAAGTTGGAGCAAGCTGGAATCATAGGGAAAATCCTTAGATGGATAGCACGATGGCTTGAAGGCACCAGGCAGAGGGTTGTGATAAATGGTTATTCCTCAGATTGGGTTAATGTAAGAAGTGGGGTTCCCCAAGGATCAGTATTGGGACCACTGTTGTTTTTGATTATCTTAAATGACATCTATGAAGGGATGGATGGCGTGAGGTCTCAACTTGCATGTGATATAAAGATCAATAGAGCAGTTAATGATTGCCGCCAAGCAGAGCTTCTTCACAGTGACCTAGATAGACCTCCGAGATGGTCAGAAAGTGGCAGCTATGCTTTAATTCAGCAAAATGCAAGGTCTTACACCTGGGGAACAGCAATCCCAAAATAACTTATACACTTGGTGGAGTTGAACTAAAGTCAGTAGTGGAGGAACAGGACTTGGGAGTTACGATACGGTCGGATGTGAAGTTGTCCGAGAAGTGTGGACAGGTTGCAATGTTGCATGGTGTCCTATTGATGATTTATCGAACATCTGCTAGTAGAGATAACGATGTCGTAATCACATAAAGGTGATTTTATAACCTTTGTGATTAAATTATAAGCAATTATTTTTTTTTTAAATTAGTACCGAAAAACCGGTATTTTTTGTATCAATACCAGTATTTCAATACCAAAAAAAAAAAAAAAAAAAAGACCGGGATCCCGGTATTCGACATCCCGGTATTGTAAGCCCAAATCTGGTGGGCTTGGCATACCCAGGGTCCTGAGCTAGATATCATCATTCTTCTCTTTTTTGGTGATTCCTTTCTACTTCTGACTCTTGCTTGCTCTCTCTCTCTCAGGGTAACTCGGGAAATTTTTTTGCTGGTGCAGCAAAAGTGCTCATGCAGCATAAGTGCTGGTGCAAGGCTTCCTTGCACCATATGGCTAATAATAATAATTCACACAATATCACAGCTAAGGGAGAAAGCAAGTGAATATAAAATGCCATTATGCCTGGCATTTGTGGATTATGAAAAGTCATTTGACTCCATACAGAATAAGGCAATGTTTTGAGCACTGGAAAGACAAGGCATAGACATCCCATACATTAGGTTTTTGAAGAAAATATATGACAATGCTACCTTTATTAGACTAGACAAAGTAGTAGCAAATTTAAAATTGAGGAAGGAATTCGACAAGGAGAGACAATATCTGCAAAGTTTTTTTACGGCTACTGTTGAAAAAGCTTTCAGAAGACTGGCCTGGTGACAGAAAGGAGTCAATGTGAATGCAGAGTACCTAAACCATTTACAATTTGCAGATGACATTGTGATCATAAATCATGATCCCAAAGAATTAAAGGAAAATCTTAATCAGTTATGCAGAGTTAGTAAGGATTTCGGAAAAAAAAGATTAATACAGTTAAAACAAAAGTAATGATGAACAAGTATGCCACAAAAGGGATATAATTGAAGGAGTAGAAACTGAAAAGATGGCTTCATATACTTATCTTGGACAAGTCAGATGTAATAATGGTAAATGGCTGGAAGTCAAGAGAAGAATAAATTTTGGAGGGATAGCATTCAGGATATCGAATCACATACTTAGGAGCAATATCCTAATTTGTCTGAAATGTAAAATAATAAACCAATGTATACTCCCCACCATGACTTATGGAAGTGAAACTTAGACACTCATCAAAAGAATGGAAGAGAAAGCTACACAGGGAAGAATGGAATGAATTATATTAGGAATCAGACTGCAGGATAAGAAGAGAAACCATATGGATTAGGCAGTAAACTCAAGTAAAGGAGCTTCTTATCAAAACTAAAGAACTGAAATGGACTTGGTCAGGACACATAGTGTGAAGACATGACGACGGATGGACTGAGAAAATAACAGAATGGTAAACAAGAGGAGCTAAAATAAAACCTTGAAAATAACCATGGAGATGGGTAGATGAAATGCAAGAGTTCGTGGGCAATAAATGGATGGCCACTGCACAAAACAGAAGGAACTGGAGAGGCATTCATCCTGCAGTGGACTGAAAATGGCTGATGATGATGATGACTCCTAGCATTGGTGTACATGCACCTGTTATTATTCTTAGTTACCCTAACACAGCCCATGTATTTACTTGTTCCATGATGACGCCTAGCAGTTCTTGAATTCCCTAGTTCCTTGCTTTCCAGGCTGCTGCTCATTCCAATAGAAACAATGCAAGAATCACCAACCTCTGCCTGTGGCTACTGTTAATCTATTAGTCTATGAATTCCCCCAGGATAGCAGTTGTCAGACCCACCTAACACTGCCTCGATAGCATGAGTAATATTCTTGCACTCTTTCTGTTTAAGTGGATACCATTCCTGCAGAAGCAGTGTCTCCTGTTAACAAGCACACACCACGCTGACAAAATTCTATCCCATGAGCAATCTCTCCAGGGCTGAATTGATTGACAAGGCACTTGCCATATACTCTCTTGTATTGTATTCGAGCAGAATTGCAAACACTTTAAAATTTAACCCTAACTCATTTTTTTTTTTTTTAACATTGACCTGTACTTGTTAAGTAAGTCCAAAGATTTTTTACTCTTAATGTCAGTAGTGCCAATATGTACAACAGTATCACTTTATGTGCTCTTAAAAGATGATACTTGCTCTACAACATCATCAACCTTTGCCTCAGGCCAACATACCTTGGTCTAGTTCCACCTATCCTTTTTGCATAATATATTCTCCATCTCCCTGACAACAGAGTCACCAACAATAAGTAGAACGTGGGAGACCAGCACATTCTGCCTTGAAGATTGCCAGGGTATTGCCTGATGCACAAAGTGAGCTCAGGCACTCAGTTGGGCAGCTGACAGTTTAATGGGTACCCCATTTTAATTCCTTCAGGGGCATCTACCCTACTCCTCAATCTCTCATATATGCCTATCAGAATGCTGAGTTGACACCTAATTTCTTCACACTCTCTTCACCTAACACAGAGAAAGACATCATCTGTGACTAGATCATGTCCTGTTCCAGAAAGGGCTGCAAGCATTTCACAAGTTTCACATGTTTTTAGACTGTGATGCATTGGAAAATTGACTTCTTAGATTCTCCCTCAACGCAAAGCACTCCTGATACTTTGTGCCCGCTGCTTTGCTTTGCTGCACTGGTGTCGGTCATGATTTTCATTTAGAATTAGCATTAGCATTAGTAGAGGCATATGATGCAAGAAAGAAAGCTTATGCAGCATCAGCCAAAAAAAAAAAAAAAAAACAACACTTTTCCATTTCACCCCTCCGTTCGTTCGAATTACCTGTCCAGCTGAGCCTTAAATTTATTTGGGCTATCAACTTCCACAACAAGGGATGAAAGTCTGTTCCACCAACCAACCAACTACCCGCTGGCTAAAGTCAAATGTCCGCACATCTATCCAACATCTGTCTTTCCTCAATCTGAATTTATGCCCTCTCAGTTGATTATTCTGAGCAAGAGGAAGAATCCCATCGGCATTGCGCATGCTCAAACCATTCAAGGCTTTATACACCTCTATCAGATCACCTCGCCGGTGCCTAATCTCCAGACATTGAAATTTGCAAAATTTAAGCCTCTCTTCGTAAGAGCAACCCTTTGTTCCATTCACTAATCTTGTTGCCCTTCTCTGTACTCGTTCCAGCAGCTCTACATCCTCCTTGAAATGAGGCCTCCAGACCTGTTTGTTTGTTTTTTTTTTTTTTTAGGAGCATTAGCAACCGGTGCTCTGGGGTTGCTAATGCTCCTAATGCTCTGGGGTTGCTGTATCCCATATGTAGTACTTTACATTTCTCAATGTTAAACTTCATTTGCCACCTCTCAGCCCATCTGTTCAACCTTTCCAGATCATGTTCCAGCAGCATACTGTCATTAGTGTCCTTAACAACTCTACCAACTTTCGTATCGTCTACAAACTTGGACATTAAGCTTGATATAACATCACTCAATGATGAGCAGTGTCCATTGATTACCACTCACTGTCTCCTCCCACTCAACCATCCCTTTATCCATATCAGCAATCTGCCTCCAGTGCCATGCTGCTCCAATTTGTGCAGCAGTCTTCATTTGTGCAACAGTATCAAAAGCTTTTCTAAGATCCAAATATATGATATCAAAATTATTCTTTGTATCCAGTTCCTTTGTGACTACATCATAGTATCCAATCAAATTGGTCAGACAAGACTTCCCCTTAACAAACACATGCTCTGTCCGACCTATAACTGAAGTCTTGTCTAGATAATCCTGCAATTCTTCTTTAACCAGTCCGTCCATTAATTTCCCTGGAAGAGAAGTTAAACTAACAGGTCTGTAATTACCAGGCGTCTCCGTAGCCAGGTGGGAAGGAGCAGCAGTGCGTAGCACACGCTTCTTGATTTAGACCGGGGTTCGAGCCCGTCACCACCAAATACGGAGGATGCGGAAAGGTCAGGGAATGACCACCGCATATCCCTGAGCAATATGGCCTTAGTTGCTAATGCTCCTAAAAACTAAATAACAAACAAAAAATAACAACTGTAATTACCTGTGTCTCCCTTTGATCCTCCTTTGTGGATTGGGGTCACATTTGCACATTGCAGTCCATGGGCACCTCCCCTGAGTCCAAGGAAGCTCTCAATAATTATGGCTAAGGGTTTGCTTACTTCCTTTGCTGCCTCCTTTAATATAACTGGATAGATTCCATACCCCCAGGTGCCTTTCTTATGTTTATCTTCAACAATTTCAGCATCACTTTACTCTCAGTTATTACAAGATTATCTAGCTTACTTCCAGAGTTTAATACACCTCTGACATTCCTCTCCTTGAATAACTCCTCATGTGTGAATGTAGATGCAAAATATTCATATAGTTTGTTAGCTCTCTGATCAGGATCATCGATATATAAATCTGATTCATCCCCTTCCTTGTAGAGTTTACATAAGTAAAGACCTCTTTGCTGTTTTTCTTTACATCCTTTGCCAAAGGTTTCTCGTAATCTGCCTTTGCCTGCCTAACCAACTTTGTGACTTTGTTACAGACCAGCTTATATCTATCACAGGTTTCTGTGTCACCTGTTAATTTATATGTATCCCATGCATTTTTCTTCTGTGCCACATGTCTAATTAGTTCATCTGACATCCATTTAGGTCTAAATCTTGAACAATATTTCTTAGTTGGTATGAAAAGCCTAGTAGCTTCCAAGATTATTTCTTTGAATGCTTCCCATTTTGAATTTGCTTTTGGTAACATCATCAGTTGGTCCCACCATATAGAATTTAAATAATGTCTCAGACCACCATAGTCACCTTTATGAAAGCAAAAATCCTTCTCTTTACCCCTGATGGTAGTTACCTCTTTGAGTAAATCCCACTTCAGCACACTGTGATCACTGCCACCTAGTGGTTCCTTTATCTGCAGTTTCTTTATCAGAATCACTACTGATAATCAGATCAAGAGTATTACTCCATCTAGTTGCCTCCCAAACATGATAATGTAGAAAACAATCATCCAATAAATCCACAAAAGCCTTGCTAGTGTGTGAGTCAACAACCCACATATTCCAGTCAATCTCTGGGAAATTAAAATCCCCCATTATAAGACACTCTGATTTACTGGTCCACTATTTCTCTGCACAATTGCTCATTATATTCATTAGACTCAGTAGGCCTATAACACACACCTACTCTCATTTTTTCCTTTCCCAGTGCTTATGTCACACCAAAAAGACTCAACATTGCATAATCTGAAGCAATACCTTTGCTTTGCAACAAACAAAATGACTCTAATCAAACAATATCTTAAACGTTTCACTAGAAATGTTACTTTTACGGTGATGGAGATTTTTTGTCCACCACTCTATATGTGCAACAATAAGTAGCACAATCAGTTTGAATATATATATATTTCCACCCTGTGGGCTTATGCTCTGTGTAGCCCTTCCACATATTCTTCAAACTTGCAACAGCCACCATTAACACACACACACACACACACACCACACAGAGCAAACTAGCATCAAATGCTCCTAACTTGAATTGTATTGAAGTCATCGCCTCCAATTCATATCATCCCCACTCTTATCTAAAATTCAACAAATGCTCTAACAGGCTCTGTTTTACATGCCGATACATACATCTGCAAAATTTTTCTAAGAATACTGAAGAACCTATATTCTGCAAATGCAGTGGTGTGGTTTATCTCTTAACCTGTTGAACCTGTAATATGAAATACGTAGGACAAACTGCAAATATAAGCACTACCTCAGGCTTAACCTACATAGATCTAACATCAAGAAGTACAATAACCATAACATCCATAACTCTGAACAAGAAGTAGATTGTTGTTATTTGGTTTTTAGTAGCATTAGCAACTAAGGCCATATTGCTCTGTGATATGCGGTGGTCATTCCCTGACCTTTCCACATCCTCCGTATTTGGTGGTGACGGGCTCGAACTCCGGTCTAATCAAGAAGCGTGTGCTATGCACTGCTGCTCCTTCCCACCTGGCTACGGAGGCACCACAAGAAGTAGAGTGCAATCACTTCCAGACACACTGCTTTACCAACATTTATATTTCTATCCTAGCTCAAGTACCTGGGCCTATTTCCCAAAATCAACAGGAAGAATTATTCATGCTAAAACTAAAAACTCTCTATCCATATGGGCTTAACAACAAGTTCAATCAAAAAATCATCATGAATAATATTACAGATATTTGCATATTTGATAAATTCCAAGTCACCAAAGGACTTTCTGCATCCAGACCTTATAGGAAACACAAAACTAATAGTCCTACTACACATAAATACAAGCTTGGTGATTTTCAAAAGACCATTACTGAATAGTCAGTTCAACGTACAGAAGATTCATGATCTGCTATTTTCTACCAAACACAGTATACTAAAGGCACTTTACCGATTCATTCTCACCTGTAATTTCACATCTAAACACTTACTTGACCTTATTACAGATATCTGTAAATTTAAACTAAAATCTAACTCCAAGCTTACCAGCGGAAATAATAATAATAATACTACCATAAATTTTATAATATATACAGTATTTCCCCATGTATAAGACATTCCTTAATTTTGGGGCTCAAAATTTGAAAAAAAAAAATGTATTACATAAAGTTATTGAACTCAAGTTTTATTCATACAACTCATCACTGTCAAAACTCCCATCCATTAGCTTGTCCTCATCTGTGTCTGATGACGAATCACTGTCTTCATATATTGCCTCGTCCTCAGTTCCATCCATGGCATTTGAAATGCCACACTTCTTAAATGACTTGACAACGATCTCAATCTTGATATTATCCCAGGATCTTTTCACCCAGTACAAACTTCTCCTATAGTTGGTTTCTTCACTCTTCCTGCTGGTGTCAAATTGTCCCCAGAAGGCTTCATCCATTGGTTCCATTCATCTCTTGTGGCAGCTTTGAAGGGTTTGTTAATGCTTACATCAAGTGGTTGGAGCTGGGATGTCAAGGTATGACGGCAAGTTTTGTTTTTTGCTCTGCAGCAATCTTCTTCGTATTTTTTGTTATGTGTGCTCTGAACTGATCAAGCACCAATAGGGCAAGTTTGCGTAAGAGCCCACCTGGTCTACTGCTCCAAACTTTCTCAAACCAGATCTTCATCCCATCCTGATCCATCCAACCCTTGTCATGAATGTGGACAATCACTCCTCGAGGAATGTCTTCTTTTGGCATTGTTTTGCATTTGAAAATCAGCATAGGAGGCAACTTGGTTCCGTCGGCACAACAAGCTAGAACAACTGTATAATGGCTCTTTTCATGTCCACTTGTCTTCACAGTTACAGTTTTCACCCCCTTCTTATCAACAGTTCTGTTACTTGGGACATCAAATTGAAGGGGGACTTTGTCCATATTTGCAATCTGTCCCAACTCAAGCTGATGTGTCTTCCGACATTGAATGACAAAACGATGAAATTCAAGGACCTTCTGCTCATAGCTTTCAGGCATCTTTTGGGCAAGTGTGGTGCGTGTACACATGCTTAGTCCATTCCGTTTCATGAACCTGAAACACCAATTGTGTCCTCCTTTGGAATCAGTAACTTCTTTTTCATCAGCAATTCTTCTTGCCTCAATACTGAACCATCTTTGTGGACACAGGAATTTCAATTGCCCTTTGCTCCTCAATCCATATCTTCAATTCCCTCTCTAAATCAGGCCATTTTGCTGACTTGCCTCTAATGGCCTTCTTCTGCCATGGCGTTTTCAGTAGGGTTTCTTCTTCCTGTAGCCAGTCTCGGATTGTTTTCTCAGTTGGAGGAGGACCAAACTTACGTTCAGCAGCACAATTTCCATTCACATTTGCAAACTGGATCACTTTTAACTTGAATTCAGCACTGTACGAAAATCTTTTCTGAGCCATTTCTGGGCAGAACGTGGCAAAACGTAACCTAATATACCGTAACAAGTGCGAAACAATGAGCGCAAAGACAACAAGCGTGAAAAAGCAGGAAATGCAAGTAAAAAAAAAAATCTACAACCACTGTATAAGACGCAGCCAGTTTTTAGACCCCAAATTTTTCAAAACAAAAAAGGTGCGTCTTATACATGGGGAAATACGGTAATATGGGCACTCCTCGACTTACGTACTTAATCGGTATTTTTTCATGTACGTAAGTCCAACTTTGGTCTTGCAGATACAAAATACATGTACAGTACAGTAAAATGCCCTGAGATTATAACCCCCAACAAACTTCATCATGTACAGCATTTTACGATTTGTAACCGAGTTAAATGAGGCTGAAAAAACATACATACTGAATAATAATTTAGAGTACAGTATTTATTCAAAACTAATTTAATCTAAATACGATACTTAATTTAATGAGGCTGAAAAAACATACAATGAATAATAATTTAGAGTACAGTATTTATTCAAGACTAATTTAATCTAAATACGATACTTAATTTAATTTAATCTACAATCATATCACTTTACGATGGACTCTCCAAAATAAAATACCGTTCACTACTGTATAAGACATGTAGTAAGTGCTGGTGATTGTGAGCTCGTTTGCAAACTGAATTTTAATTGTATTAAACGGCTATTCTAATAAGCGAAAATAGGAGAAATATTATCAACAGGCTATAAAAGTAAAGATATAGAGCACAAATTTACACTTTACTTCCTCCAATTAACAAAATTAAATGATGCATTAAAATCAGAAGAATATTTCCCACAGGTCAGCAAAATAAAAATAAATTTACACTGATGTGCATAGCTTAATTAGTTTTACGTACTGTAATATGTACATACTAACACTTGATGTTTCTGTTCACTGACATTTGGGGGGGATTAAAATTTAAAACAGTAAAAAAGATAAGCAATCAATAACAAAGAACACGGCACACACAAATTGCACCTAACATGATACAGGCAAGTGAGATACAGAGTAACAACTTTACAAAGCTCAAAAAAATAGGAATAAAGAGAAGATTCTGAAAATTTATTTATGGTTTTTATATGATTGAAGATTTCAGTGAAGGGAAAGCAACATTTCACCATAATAACGTAAAATTCCACAGAATTCCAGCTATCGGTATCATTGCAAATGCAATAAGATCGAGTTTACTACCCATTTTTAATAGATTTCACTAACAGAAAAGCCCAATAAACCAGAAACTTCCAATTTTTTTTATTGTTTTATGGTGGTGACCTCCAGAAATCTGCTTTAGAAAAATATAACAAAGGTGTTCAAAACTCATTCTTACAACCGAACATAACAACAGCTTTGTGCTTTCTAGGGTATCTGTGAGTTGTACGTAAGTCGTTTGTACGTAAGTAGAGGAGTGCCTGCACCTGCCTGGATAATTTCAACAGTAATGATTGCATTCAGTGGCGGATTAAGGATAGTTGGGGCCCCTAAGCAAATTATATTTGGGAGCCCCCCAAAAAATAATAATAAAAAAAAAAAGAATAAAAAATAAATAAAAGTTAGGTGGCAAATAAATGAAATTTTGTACTTTTGAATTTTTTGCTTAAATTAATCAAAATTTTCGTTTAAATTAATCAAGATTTTTATGATGTTTACTGAAAACAATCTATTTTAGAACACTATAGGAAAATGTCTTGGCCTGGGGGGGCCCCCCAAAGCCTGGGGCCCCTAGGCACGTGCCTCATTGCTTTAATGGGTAATGCTCCACTGATTGCATTAATAATTCTAATGAACTACTTCCAGCTGGCTGCAATAACTTGATTCAGATATGCTAAACCTTTTGGACTCAGAGTCTGTAATTACAAGCAACTTGCAACTAACATGGATAAATTTAATTTTGAAACTGTTTGAAACAGGCTAATTTCCAACCGTTTATCGATACACACTATGGCTATATTATAACAGGCAACTTAGAAATTAAACCCAACAAGAAACTCAGAAACATCATATCTTATGGCTTCAAATACAGGACATATTTTAAGATCAGCTTTAAACCTTTCAAAAAACAGTTATACCATGATTTGCTTAACTTCTGTTTTAAGCTCTTATACCTTCAACAACATACCAATTGAAGCCTTCCAAATATGGATAAATTCAGTATTAACGATGATGCTACAACATTACAAGTAATCATTTCAAAATGCACAACCACCTGCAGGATTAAAATTCAATGCTTCCACATTAAAACAACAATTGGCGGACCTGCATTAACATTTCATCATCACCCCTGTGGATAAAGCTGCTTGCAATTACGCCATAATCTGTACAACCTTTTATTTCCAAACATTAAATGCAGAATTAAATTCCTGTGCCACCTACAAGTCCATCACTAACAATAGCAGCATCATTACAAAAAAGTTGATTGCTTTTAGCAAGAAACTTAATATTAGCTTTAATAATTACAAATTTCCCTATATTTATTTCATTCCCAAGTTCTAAGAAAACCCCACAGGCTTCAGGTTCATTGCTTCCTGCAAATACAGTTACGCCCATAAACCTAGAAAAGTTACTTAAACCTATCATGGACATCCTTCCTGATAGTAGAATAATTAATAACAATATGCCAGTTATTAATGCACTGAAATATGATAACATCACTCATGTGCACACTTTTGACTTCAATAATCTACTCACCAGCATAGACCTAACCAACTTAAAAAAGGTACTAAATGAAATTTTCAAAAGCTACAAACATATTCTTGGTTGTAATTCAGTTTATTGGAACAATCTCATTATCCCCATGGGTAGCCCTGCTAGCTGTGTCTTAGCTAGTCACGGGTATTTACCCTGAACTTACTCTGGAGAAAACTAATAATGGCCTTTCAGCCAATTACTTAGACTTAGATATAAAAATCAACAGCCCTCATACCACAATCAACATATATAATAAAAGAGATGCATTTACCTTCAATGTAGTCAGTCTTACCCACTGGCACTCTAACATTTCCAAAATAGTTCATGCAAACATAATACTCTTCCAATGCATCAAAATTGCAACAATATGCAATAGCAATAGTCTCTTTATGACAATATAAAACTACTCCATAATAAATTGCTATGCAATAATTTCCCAGCAGCTTTCCTCTACCATCATTTCAAAAAAGTAATAAATATAATAAAATTAAAAAAACTTATATACTACTACTTTGATTAAAACAACATATTTACAGTCTGACTTCATTTTACTTTCAGGCCTGTACATAATGTATAGTTTTATACCCCTTAGACTATGTCATGTCTCATGGTGTAGAAAGCTTGTGCCCACGGATTGTCTACCGATGGGGGCATTGTGTTTTTGTTTTGTCGTGTTTTGTTTGGTTTTGTCTACTTTATTTTTATTTCTATTTTCTTTCCGGTTACATTTCTTCAATAACAATACCATTACTGACTTAAACACGAGGCATTTGTCCAGTCATCCGCCCAGGGAATGACTGTGTTACGGGTTTTTCAATCCCGGATAGCCTGAGCACAACTACATTTCCTGCTCTTTCAACTGCTTTCTACTGTCCTTAATTACTACAACTTATTTCTTGTGCACGATTGGGCTGGCCGAAAGCAATATCGAGATGCTATTCCTCTATTATCACTACTTTATTCTTCTTAAACAAAGTTTAGTGTTTTTTTCCATACTAATTTGTTAGTTTTTGTTTCTCTCTCTCTCTATGCTAGCACTTTGTCTCATTTGTTTAATAGCTTACTTCCCCACCATCACATGGGTATGATTCACTTTGACGAGCTCACACTCTTTCCCCCCACTCTGGGTTATTTCAACTGACATAAATACACCATACAGTGAACTTTCTGTTTTCTTCTCTGGTCTCCGATGGCACTCAGCTATTTCAATGTTTTCCTGTTCATGCACACAGTAAGTTTTCTTATTTTGCCTTCTTTTGGATTTCATTCATTTTTTATTTTACAGGATTCTATCGGCATTATTTTAGCTTTACTTTATTTATTTTTCTTTTTTATATATTCTTTAATTTTAATCCTTCCTTTTGGTCTCTGGCGGGTCGGCTATGATGTATACATAAGCACTTTTTAATGCGTACATCATAACTGAAACAGAGACCTGGCTTATTGTGGTGGCTCCTATGATTTTCGCTGCCGACACTTTGATGAAATAGTTAAAGTCCTAGGACCCATGGCTTTAGGTACTATCATTTATTTTTATGTTAAACCTTAATGTCATTTTATTTCAGGTAATCTGTTTTTACCATGCATGTGTTCTCAATTTATCCATGGTAATTACACCTGACAGTTCGGCTCCTCCATCTAATACATTGATAATAATATACTGTATTTTCTATATTTCATTATGGTTGTCAGTTTTTTTTCTGCTATAACTAGTAGTAGCCTGGATCTGTAACCCAGTTTAATATTTTTAATTTTATTTTTTAATACTTTTCTTGTTTACTAATGCTTTCAGTAATTTCATTATATCTTATTTTTATCAATATTTTATATATATATACAGAGAAAGAGAGAAAGAAAGAGAGAAATCTCTTCAGAAGCATGTATCTGTGTTTCATGCAGTACAGTATTTTAAAGTCTTTATAAAATCTGTAGTCTTAATGAAATGGATACAAGGCAGAAGGGATTTCTGTACACTGCTCACTTCAAATTGAAGGTGTTAAATTATGCCACAGAACATCTAAACAGGGCAGCACATTTTAGTCCTCCACTAATCTACAACATATATCATTACTCGTGATTTTTTATTTCAAATATATGCAATAAAATATTTTTTCCCAAAATTCTCTTTCTAAAATCTGTGTGCATCTTATCGTCTGGCAAATACAGTAATAAAAATTTAAAATGTATAATTTTTTCAACATCCGGAAGAAAAACAAACCATTCCATCAGTTTTTGTCAGTTTGAATTGGTGATTAAAGAAACCTTGATATTATTATTATTATTTATTATTATTATTAGCCTTAAGGTGCAAGGAAGCCTGAGGCTTATGCTGCACCAGGCAAAAAAAAAAAAAAAAAAAAAAAAAAAAATTCTGAATTACCCTGAGAGAGAGAGAGACAGAGAGAAGTAGAAGGGAATCACCAAGAAACGAAGAATGATGATATCCAGCTCAGGACCCTGAGCCACTGGGGTTATTGCTGAGGCCTTTTGGGCAGGAATTCTTTTAATTGGAATGTCTCTTCTAAAATGCGATCTGTGCAGAGCTTCATAAAACACACGTGAGAGAGAGAGAGAGAGAGAGAGAGAGAGAGAGAGAGAAAGATTTGTTTAGATAGCTTCTTGCATATGAAAAGAAAAAAAACAAACCCTAACAATGATGCAAATACTTATCATGGCTGCTATAACAGTTCCAAAAATATGTAACACATTCTACAAAATAAGATAGACCATAATGTTGGGGTAATCAGACGTTTTGATTTAAAAAAATGAAAACTCACCATAATTATGTGCAGCTCTAATTGCTTGCTCTGCATCTTCAAAATCTTTAGGAACTTTCTTTGCTCTGGCTGCATCTTCTGGAACTTTATCAACTATATCTTGAATCTTATCAAGAGCATGTTTAGCTTCAGCATCGGCTCCAGCTGAATTATTAGCAGCAACTTCAGAAAGGAGACCAATAGCACCTATAAGAAATGCTGAGCATTATTTCAAATATGTTGAAAGACTTAATATGTTGTTATTATACAATATATTAAAGTCTTTTTTTATTATAGCTATAAAAAAAATTTCTTCAGCTTAATCAAAAGCTTGAAATTCATATTAAAAACTAAATTGAATGCTAAAGTTAGAATTCCAAACACATTTAATAATCATTTTTTGTGCAAGGTAAGAAGTGAATTTCATTAACACAGAAGCTTGTAAATTAAAAAAAAAAAAAAAAAAAAAATCAATCAAACTATTCTGAGAATGTACCTAAGAAAGCACAATCAAAGGCACAAAGTGCACTGGGAGAACATAAGTTTCAGGCAAGGTATTTGCTGATAAAGACAGAGAGAATTTAATATTTTTGTTGGGAAACAAGCTTTTGGTACCTTAAATTACAGAAAAACATTATATGCTTATTTAAACTTAAAACTTAAAATAAATGTCAAGTGTTATACTGAAATAAGAACTGTGTATATTAGTCAAAATTCAATATATATTTACATTAATCGTAATAACAGACTAATGACCCAGGCACATAGATTTAGTAATGGTATGTGGGGGTTTCAAGTAGCATTAAAAATACAAGCAATGTCATTCACACATCCATCTTATCATTAACTAACATGTTATCTTGTGTTCAGGTCTCAAAAAATACAAATATACTACCCATGACAGATTTACATTCCAGGGATGATTGCAAATAAGGTAATGGACTCAAATATAACCTTTTAATGAAATATGTTTACAAATAAAATGCAACTTTAAAGACAGTTTTAAAGTTGGCAATACAAAAAGTAAACTAGAATGCCTATTGATATTCAAGGTTCCAATGATCCCTCATTAAGTACAAAATTTCTCTTTAATGTCGGTGGTTTGTCATCAATGCCGTCTGTGTATTATATGATGCCTATAATAATTATATAATTAATACTGAACACATGCTTAAAAAAGAATATTACAGCATAAACATTAAAACTGAAATGTATAATTTTTAATAAGATAGTTGAAGTCCAATAGCATTTGATTTAGCAGAAAATCTGGCATCTGAGCATACAATCAAATAAAAGGGAACCCACCTACTAATGTATCTTGCCATTGAATCCATGAGGTTCTTAAAGGTGTTGAATAATCTGCTGCTAGGAAACCAGCAAAATATCTTGCAACCACCCCTTTTAAAGTAGAGGATGTGGAAATGAATATTTTATTCCATTTAAATTTTAAAAATCATTCAATTTACTTAAATTTCAGATACGGATTTATATTTTAGATTTTAAAAAAATTACTTAGATTTTAGAAGGCCTTTTGATGAAGTTACACAAATGCTTGGACAAGCGCTGTATTTGGGATGGACCTATGGTGGATATAGGAGTGATTACCTGATAAAAAAAAAAAAAAATGGTGGCTATATCAGGCAATGATCTAACTATACCAGTATTATGAGTGGGGTTCTCTCAAGATTCTGTGCTAAAGCCTTTTTTATTTTTAATTTTCATTAATGATATTGATAAAGGTATCACAAGTTTCATGTCAAAATCCTTAAATAAGTAACAACAATAAGCCTATTAGGGTTGTTAACAATCTTTAAGATTGTCAAGGCTCTGAATCTTGGAAATGGTAATTTAAATCTAAGTTATCAACTGGAGCAAGGAATGACATGCTCAACATGATTTAATGATCAAAAAGTATCTGGGATTTATATAACAGCCCAACATGATGCTCTCTCTCTCTATGTGGTTTATTATACTTCATATTACACAGAATGACATGCTAGGACGGTGTATTCTGGGTCAGTCAGTGTCATTCTCCTATGATATATACTATTTTGTATAGAAATTTTGTCAATGGAGGTAATCATTACAATGTACAATTGATGGTCTGACTCCATTGTGAAAACTGTAGACAGGTCTGGAAGTATCATTTCAGAAAAGACATCCTTTCTTTAAAGGGTACAATGGTACACTACTGTTTGCATCAAATTAACATAAAATAAAATTCAATTAAAAAAGATAATGAGATATTGGATTAAGGCAACATCCAGCCTTTTACAGCATTTGAGAGCTTATTGAATTAAGGAGTAATAAGATAAATATTTGGAAGATGTAGTTAAAATGTGAAAGTAGAGTGACAAATTTAATTAGGAAAGGACATTACATGGATGTTTTCCATTAAGATTATTACTATATTTAATACCACTCATATACCACACGAAATTAATAATATAGTTTATTAGGCTATTTGCCTAACTACTGTACAGGTGACATTTCAGGTATCTTACCGATACCCATCATCAGACCGTTGTTGGGGAACGGAAAATAGAAAGGGTTACAAATTTGAATATATTACAATATTAAAATTACAATTACAAATTGCAAATATACGATTCTAAAGTATTAAGTTTGAATCACCGTTACAATAGAAAACAGATCTTAGGTAAATACAAAGATTAAATTCTTACTGCTGACAGATTCTTCTTGCCGATGCTCCCAGAAACCTGATGTGCACACAGGCAAGGGGTGCTGCCAGCAGTTATTTTATAGGTGTGGGATTAAGTCCATTAGGCCAGTAGAATTGTGCCATGTTTTCTATCCTGGATCCAAGGTTCTTAGGTAGTGGATCCAGGATAGAAAACCTGGTAAAATTCTATTGGATAATAGACTTAATCTCTCACCTATAAATTAAATGCTGGCAACATCCCTTGCCTGTACGCACATCAGGTTTCTGAGAGCATCGGCAAGAGGAATCTGTCAGCAGGAAAGAATTTAATCTCTTTGTATTTATCTAAGATTTACCTAAATTAACATCTGTTTTCTATTGTAACGGTAATCCAAAACTTTAGAATCCTATATTTGCAATTTGTAATTGTAACATTAATTGTAATGATAATATATTCCAATTTGTAACCCTCTCTATTTCCTATTCCAATCCCCCCCAACAGCATGGTCCTATTCCAAACCCCCCAACAGCATGGTTATCAGTAAGATACCTGAAACATCACCTTAATATGTAGTAGTTTAGGCAAATAGCCTAATAAATTATACTATTAATTTCATGTGGTATTAAATATAGTAATAATCTTAACAGTGACAAATGTTTTTCTTTTCTTTTTTGACAGCAAGTGATGTGTGGGTTTTGCTTTCTTGTGTCATTCTACCATTTCAATACTGAATGAAATGAGATTTGAAGGTTGTGAATCTAGTGCATATATATGTGAAATATCTATTAGGTACCTCAAATCATTTTCACATAGGTACCTCAAACCATTTTTACATATATATAACACTCATATATATATATATATATATATGTGAGGCTAAGGTAAAGAAAGCCCACACGAGAAGCATGCAAAAGTTCGATGAAATTTACCGGTAAAAGTACTTTGCTGTAACGGCATTTGTATTGTTGCTCGCTTGGTAAACAGATGGTGGGTGTTATTGGTCTGGAGTAGAAGTTGAATCCCACGAGAGCTTGAAACCTTCCTGAAGTGGAGGGGGTAAAGCTGACCTTTTTTCTTATTGGAAGTCATATTGGAAGTTCTGGCGTCGTAAAAAATGTTCGTAATGTAGTTTCACCAGTAAACTTTTTAAACTTTGCCATGCTTCTCATGTGGGCTTCCTTTACCTTTGCCTTTTTTTTCTTAATAAACAATTTATCCACTAGTCCACCAGTGATTCTAAAGAAAAAAAAGGTCAGCTTACTCCCTCCACTTCGGGAGGGTTTCAATCTGCCATGGGATTCAATTTCTACTCCTGACCAACAACACTCACTGTATGTTAACTGAGTGAGCAACAATACAAATGCCGCTACGGCAAAGTACTTTTACCGGTAAATTTATCGAACTTTTGTGTGCTTCTCATATGGGCTTTCTTTACCTTCGCCATACGTGGGATAAAAAAAAGTAAAGTGCAGCCATTATCAACCCACTGCAGGATGGAAGCCTCCTCAACAATTCATGCTGAGGGAAATGGACCATAATCTGCCACGCTGGTCCAGTGCGGGTTGGCAGATCGAATGTATTCAGCAGTCAGGGGTTGAACCCCGGTCTACTCAAAGAGCGTGTGCTACTATCTCACATGTGTGTGTGTGTGTGTGTGTGTGTGTGTGTGTGTGTGTGTGTGTGTGTGTGTGTGTGTGTGTGTGTGAGAGAGAGAGAGAGAGAGAGAGAGAGAGAGAGAGAGAGAGAGAGAGAGAGTCAAATTTGCATGGTTTAAGTTCTAATAGGAGGCAGGTCTTGCAAAGTACTTGTAATCAAGTCACAAAGGAATTTTGGCAGGCGAAGGCAGATTATGAGTAATCCTTGGCAAAGGATGCAAAGAAAAACAGCAGAATTCTTTATTTATGTAAACTCTAGAAGGAAAGGGATGAATCAGATTGGACCACTTAACATAGATGGATTTACTATTGATGATCATGCTCAGGTAGCTGATAAACTGAATGACTATTTTGCATCTACATTTACACATGAGGAGGTATTCAATGAGGGGAGTGCCAGAAATCTATCAAACTCTAACAGGGACCTAAGTGATTTTGTAATAACTGAGAGCAAAGTGGAGGAGAAATTGTTGAAGTTAAACATAAAAAAGGCACACGGGGTGGATGGGATCTATCCAGTTATATTAAAGGAGGCAGCAAAGGAAGTAAGCAAACCCTTAGCCATAATTATGAGAGCTTCCTTGGACTCAGGGAAGGTCCCCATGGACCGGAGATGTGCAGATGTATCACCAATTCACAAAGAGGGTTCAAAAGGTGACACAAGTAATTACAGACCTGTTAGTTTAACTTGTGTTCCAGGGAAAATAATGGAATCACCGGTTAAAGAAGTATTGCAGGATCATATAGACAAGACTGCAGTAATAGTGTGTGTGTGTGTGTGTGTGTGTGTGTGTGTGTGTGTGTGTGTGTGTGTGTGTGTGTGTGTGTGTGTGTGTGTGTGTGTGTGTTTCTGAGGAACTGAATGACAAAAATAATTTTAATATCATATAATTGGATTTCAGGAAAGCTTTTGATACTGTTGCACATGGAAGACTGCTGTACAAATTGGAGAGATATGGCATTAAGGATAAGTTGCTACAATGGATAACGGGATGGTTGAGTGGGAGATGACAGAGTGGTAATCAATGGACACTGCTTTTCGTGGATAAATGTTGTTAGTGGAGTTCCCCAGGGTGTGGTGTTGGGCCAATTGTTGTTTTTATATTTATCAATGATATTGATGAAGGTATATCAGGTTTAACGTCCAAGTTTCAGATGACACAAAGTTTGGCAGGGTTGTTAACGACAGTAAAGACTTTTTTCTACTCCAACTGGATCTAGATAAGTTGGGCAAATGGGCTGAGAAGTGGCAACTGAAGTTTAACATTGACAAATGCAAAGTACTGCATATGGGTAGCAATAACTGAAGAGAAACGTACCAACTGTGTGGTTCTACACTCAGGGAAGTGGAAAGTGAAAAAGATTTGGGGGTAATTGTGCAGTCGAATATGAAGTTCGCTGAGCAGTGCAGATGGGCTGCTAGAGCAGGTCGTGCAGTCTTGTCAATGATATATAGGTATTTTGCCAGCAGGGACAGGGAGGTGATTATCCCAATATACAAGGCAATGGTCAGGCCACACCTAGAGTACTGTGTACAGGTCTGGAGGCCTAATTTTAGGGGATGTAGAGTTTCTAGAATGAGAACAAAGAAGGGCAACAAGATTGGTGAGAGGAACAAAGGGGTGCTCTTACCAAGAAAGGCTTAAGTTCTGCAAATTGCAGCACCTGGAGATTAGGCACCTAGGAGGTGATCTGATTGAGGTGTATAAGGCCTTGAATAGCTTGAGCAAGCTGAATGCTGATGGGATTCTTCCTCTTGCTCAGATTAAGAACCTGAGGGGGCACAGATTCAAATTGAGGAAAGACAGTTGTAGAATAGATGTGCAGAAATTTTTCTTTAGCCAGCGAGTAGTTGATTGATGGAACAGACTTCTATCTTTTGTTCTGGAAGTTGATAGTCTAAATAAATTTAAGGCTGAGCTGGGCAGGCATTTGGAACGAATGGAGGGGTGAAATGGGAGGGGTTTTTTTTTTTTTTTTTGGCTGATGCTGCATAAGCTTGCTGTCTTGCATCATATGCCACTACCAATGCTAATGAAGGTACTATACACAATGCTATTGTTTGATGATCATTTGCCTTAACAATCTGTTTGGAATGTCGTATACCACAACCCTAGACTTGAACAACCCTTGGAGTAACCTTACACTTGTAAAATTTTGTAACATTAAACTACAAGACATGCTTCTGTTATTGTCTGTTTTTAATGAAGTTCTTCTTTGATGTTGTAATTATCTTGGAGCTTAACAACACATAGGCTTCCAGGGCCATATTCTGTTTTCTAATGATTATTTATGGAATACTGACTTCATTTAAAATAGCTCTTATATTTTATGATATATTCTTAAGCAGTTTAGAAAGGTAAACAGTTCTGTTTTATTAGAATCGTCTCCAAGAATCTGCGATAATGGTAGTGACGAATGTGCATTAGCAAATGATTTAAAGGTGTTTGAACAGATATTTAGAAAATAGGGGCAGTTCACTAAGAAATGGTGAACAGTCAGTTGTAATGGCATGATGTGCATTGGGAAGCACTGTCATTCATTAATAGAGGCAAATGAGCGAGGTGAGTATGCCCTTGCCTCAGCCTTGCCAGAATTATTTCTTCTTGCCTGCTTTTCTGGAAGCTGGAGTGCCACAACTTTGGGTCTGGTTTTATTTGGTAAAATTTGTTTCCTGGATAACCTCTCCTGATTAGTGACCAGCTATTGTAACATGCTTTATAGATAATATGTTTGTAATCAGTATATGGAGCTTGAAAAGTCTGAAATGGTAGAGTCTGGTTGTTTGGATACAAGATCTGCTCTCTCATTTCCTGCTATCCCAGAATGCCCTGGAATACAGCAGAATGTCACAGTTTGGTTTCTCTCATTATAATCAATTAACTTAGAATGAATTTGCTTTATTACAGGGTGAGAGGGGTTGGTATTACTACTTATCATGGAGACAGCACTGAGTGAGTCAGTGAATATTAAAGAAGGTGTAATTAGAGGTTCAATAATGTGGTCCAGATCTAAGTTTATGGTGTAGAGCTCAGCAGTGAAGATATTGCATTCTACTGACAATGAGACAGAAGTCGTGAATGAGGGGAAGATAGCTGCAGCACCTACTTGGGTCTCAGTTTTGATACATCTGTATAAATCTTACAGGCCTGTGAGTTAGAAAGACAGTGAGTTTTATATAACTGTGCGATATTGGATGGAGACAAGATGTTCTTTCCCCACTGTTTGAAATAGTCATCGCAAATTGCAGGAATATTAGCCCAAGGTGGATCTGATGGTGTCATACCCTGAAATATATTGCTGATTTCTATATTCCATGATTGAGTTAGTTCTTTAAGTCTGAGTGGAAGACATCTGTTTTCATTTGACTCCCATTTGGGTATTGTAGGGGAGTCTACAATTAGGGTGAGAAGGGAGACTACGAATTTTTGCGGCATATAGGAGATGTAATGGAGGTTCATGAGCTTCGATTTAAAGACTGAACTGGGGAGGTCCTGAAAGCCTCTAGAGAAACTCTCAGAGCATTGTGCTAGATCGTGCTTAAACACTCTAATGTACTTTTCCTCACAGAGTCATACACTGGAGAGCCATAGTCCAAGCGGGACCTGATGAGAGCACTATAAAGATGGATCAAGGTATGTCAATCAGCCCCATGACATAGATGACATGCAACAGAGGATAATCAACTTCTTCAAACAGATAGATTGAAGATGGGCCACATGTGCTTGAAAGTTTAGTTTCCTATCTAGCACCAGGCCAAGGAAATGGGCAGTGTGAGCAAGAGGAATTGAAACATTATTGATCTTTAGCTCAGGATCAGGATGTAGTGACCGTAATTTGCAGAAGTGAGTAGTGGTGGATTTTTGCTCAGCAAGACAGTATCCATTACAAAAGGTACAGGATTCTATTCTGGCAAGAGCAATTTGTAACTGTCTTTCAACATATTCATACTCTGTGACTGGCAGGATATGGTGAGGTCATCTGCATACATGTATATTTGAATGGTTTTTGGAAGATCTTCCATTATATTTTTGACCTGAATTGCAAATAGGGTAGCACTCAATATGGAACCTTGCAGGACACCCTCTTCTTGAATGCGAGATGTTGACAGCATGTTTCGAAATTGGACTTGAAAGGTGCATAATTTTAAAAAGTTCTGAATTGTTTCAGGAAGATAGCCTCTTAGCCCCAACTGATGCATATCTTTAATAACAACATGGCGCCAAGCGGTATCAAATGCTTTCTGAATATCTAGGTTGAGAATCACTAGATGCTGTTTCATGACGAAGGCATTTCGTATGTTGGATTCAATTTTTACAAGTAAATCTAGGGTGGACCTGCTTTTACAGAAGCTATATTGGTGATCAGAAAGATTTTGGGAGTCTAGAAACCAGGTTAGCCTCTTATGTACCATCCTTTCAAACATTTTGCCCAAACAGCTTGTTAATAATATTGGTCTGTAAGTTTTAACTAGAGTGGTTTTGCCTGGTTTTGGTATAGCATGAATATAGGAATGCTGCCATGACAGAGGGTATATATTTTCTGAAAAGATACAGTTATAGAAGAGTAATAATGTGCCTAGATCGGCTTCACATAGCTGCTTCAGCATACTGTAGTGAATGCTGTCTGATCCTGCTGCACTATTTGATGATTTCCTCAAGGACCCTTTGAGCTCAGCTAGAGTAAATGGTTGGTTATACAGAAGTGAGCAACTAGTTAAGAAATTCAATTTTTGATGTTCTTGATTAGTTTTAATGCATTGAAATATTATAAAAAGACTCTGCTAATGCATTTGCTATATCAGTAGGAGAGGATAGGTCCGGCCCATTCCATTGTATTATTGGAGATTGCAGGGGTAGAAATTTCCCATTGAGAGCTTGTATTTTTTCCCAGATAATTTGAGTGTCAATATTTTTGTTAATAGATGAGGCAAAGTTAATCCAGGATTCACATTTTGCATTTTTCCTAATTTGTCTTGCTTTGGCTCTGAGTTTTTTTTATAAACAATTAGGTTGGCGATAGTTGGAAATTTACAAAAGTGGTTCCAAGCTCAGTTTTTATCACGTTTCACTTTGGAGCATTCTTCATTCCATCAGTGATTTTGGTGTACATGCTTGTGCTGGTTGGATTTTGGAATGGAAATTTCTGCTGCAGATAAAATATGGCTGGTAATGTGATCAGTTAAATCACCAAGATGGTGTTGCTGCACATATTTCTTTTTAGGAATGACACAAGTGGAATAGGTTTTCCAGTCTGCTTTGTGAAAATTCCAAGAAGTACAGCTTTTAGCACATGACACAACCTGTGTTTGAACTGAACTGATGATAGGGAAATGGTCACTGTGGAATGGATCATTCAGCACTAACCATTCTATGTTTGGAAAAAGAGATGCTGAACATAAGGATAAATCTATGGGTGATGTAGTACCTGTAGGTAATTGAACATGAGATGGAGATCCAATGTTTAATACAGTCAGATTATGATTATCCAGGAATGTTTCAATCAAATGGCCTCTCCTATCCATGGTGGAAGATCCCCACAATGGATGGTGACCATTGAAATCACCCAGTAAACAGATAGGAGCTGGAAGTTGAGTGATAAGATTGTCAAGTTCAGTCTGGGAGCAAGGATAACGTGGTGGAATATAAATGGATGCAAGCGTTAACGACATTCCCATTGCTATCCAAACTGGTACAACTTCTAAGGAGGTTTATAGTTGGAGAAAATGCCATGACAGTTGGTATTTTTGACAAGAATAGCTACCCCTCCATGAGCAGGAGTGCCAGAATCCCTGTCTCACCTAAACACAGTGTAATTTTTGAATTTCAGAGGAACTTGTGGTGATAAAAAGGTTTCCTGTAAGCATATACCTACTGCATTAGTTTGTATGAGTAAATCATTCAGGTCATCTATATTATTACGTAATCCTCTATAGTTCTATTGTAGGAATTTATTCATTGACTGGGTTTATTTGAAGAAGATTGAACTGACTATTTTTTCTGAGACGGTTTCTGTCTGCTTAGTTTTGATTTTTCATTTCTGGGAAAGGTCCTGTATCCATGATATCATTAGCATGTAACTCTATACTAGAGTTTCATTAGCATGTAACTCTAGTACTGTGTTGTCATCCTCTGAATGAACATCAGTTTCCATGTTGCTATTGCGTGTTTTCACTTACTTCTGATTTTCAACAATAGTTGATTTTTTTGTGTTTCTGGAAAGGTTGAGATAGCATCAGTTGGGATACTGATTGGCGTATTGCTGGTTTCATTGACTGTATGTTTCTTATTGCATGTTAGCTCAGTTTTGGCCCAGGTGGCAAAGGAAATGGTCGGTTCCATATAGACATCTGTTTGAGTTACAGTTGAGTGGCTGTTTCTTGTAACTGATGTGTATGATCGGCTAGGCATGGTTAGCAGCACTTGCTTTCTTGCTTCACGATATGTGACTTTATGCTCCACTTTATATTTCTGGTTGATTTTTTTGCCTGTTTTTCAAAGGTAACATGTTTTAGAAAATGCAGGATGGCTGCCTTTTTGGGCAAATAGGAGTGCAGTTTGGGCAAATAGGAGTGCAGTTTGGGCAAATAGGAGTGCAGTTTGGGCAAATAGGAGTGGAAGCTGCAGAGTTTTCTTGAGAATGTGCCTTGGAGCCACAAAGAGAACATACAACATCGCCTTGGCATGCTGGCTGAGAATGGGCGTACTTCTGACACTTAAAGCAGTGAATGGGATTAGGGATGTGAGGCCGATTATTGCAGTTTAAGTAACCTGCTTTAACAGAAGATGGAAGAGTCAGAGTACTGAATGTTAAAATGATGAACCTGGTTGGTAGTAGGTCGGCATCTTTTTTGGTCATAATTCTCCATGTATGTGTCACTTTCTGATCCTAAGTTCTTGTATTATTTCATCTTCTGAGACATTTATTAAGTCCCAATCGCTGATAACGCCTTTAGAAGTATTCAGTGTGTTATGGGGCATAGCTGTCACTGGAATACTGTTAAATGTTGTTAATTTTAACAATTTTTCTGAGTGACCTGGCTTAGAAGCTTCAATTAAAAGGTATCCAGATTGGAGACGTTTGACCATTTTAGGTGATCCAACAACTGATTCTAAACATTTCTGTATTAGAAAAGGTGATAACTTGCCAACAGGTTGTGTGGATAGTGAATTCATTATTAGAAATGCTGGCATATCTACACTGTTTTTCAGTCCGTTGTCTCTTTGGACGATTCAAGTCATGGTCTGAGAGAGTGTTATCAACTCTGGAGACCTGTGGGCTCTAGTGGTGGATATGCGTCGCAATCCATTGCTGCTCCTTTTAGCCCTGGAAGAGGTAATTCTTCTGCCAGGTTACTGGCCCCGCCACGTGGAGGCAGGAGTGGTGCCAACCAGTGACCAAGCAATCAGCAGAACAGGAGAGCAGTATGTTGCTAGCGATAGCAGTAACCTTGCAAGCAGGGCTAGCAGTAACGTTGCTCAGCGAGGGAAGCAGTAACGTTGCAAGCGGAGGAGGGTTTATAAAAGCACTAGCACACACCCTAGGAAAAATGCTAGAAAATCGTACTAGAAGATTGGGAACTATCGCTTGGCACTTGGGACCCAGTTCTTCTTGGACTCTATGAATAACAGCTGTCTTGGAATACAAACAAACAAGTTTGGATTGATTAATAACTGTTTTACAATTGTTGCGAGCTTTATTATAGGCAGAAAATTAACCTGGAGATTTGGATGCAAGCCAACTGTAATATGGAATGTTTTTAATTTGAACAGCCTTAGAATAATTTTATTGGAAACCATGATTTAGATAGAGGATGACATTATTTAAGGTGGGGAATAACAAATTTTATCCCTATAAGAATAACTTCACATTGATACAATCTGAACAAACACTGGGATCAGATGATTTAAAAGAAAAAGATCAAGGCTGTTGGGTGTGTGGTTAGGACTGTCGGGTATTCTGGTAGATAAATTAACAAACTGAGTGATGTCATAAGTAATTGTAAAAGTCTTGGCATCTTTATACTGGAGAAAGTTGAGTTTCAAAGAAAAGAAGTCAAAGAGAAGATCAAATGAGAAGATTCCAAATTAGGAAATCTCTGACAAAGAATATAAGAGCAGATATGTGCCTCTGAAGTGAAAGGAATCACAAAGTGAATAATTAGGAAAACTGAGATTTGTAATAGTTAAAGCAACTGATACTTGGGAATCTGTTAGTGTAAATGGCGCATGGCAGACTGTAGATGGAAATGGACATTGAAACTAAAACCACATACACTTGGGAAATTAATGAAAAAGTTTATTTGGGGTGGTGGAGGATTTCAGATCTTTTTGCAGATAAGTTTGTTCTATTAGTTCACTATTCAAGATGCATTCCATACAATATGTGTACACAAATGCTAGGAGTTTAGTAAATAAATTTGATGAATTTGAGCTATTGCTCAAAACATCAAAGGCAGACATTGTGGGGATTTCAGAGACGTGGTGTCACACAGATATAAGGAATGCAGAACTGGAATTTGGGGAGTACAATGTCTACAGAAAGGATAGACAGGATAGGAAGGGAGGAGGGGTTATGCTATTAGTTAAGAAATACATAAAATCCAAGGAAGTGAAGCCAGTCGACATTACTGGACAGTGCAGTGTCGAATCAGTTTGGTGTGACATAAGCATTGGGAGATCAAAATTGAGAGTAGGAGTGTGCTATACGCCTAATGACTCTGATGAGTATAATAAGAAATTGTACGGGGAAATAGAGTGGGCCAGTAAATCAGAGAGTCTTAAATTGGGGGATTTTAATTTTCCAGATATTGACTGGAATTTGGGGGGCTGGTCACTCACACACTAGCAAGGCTTTTGTGCATTTATTGGATGATTGTTTTCTACATCAGCATGTTCAGGAGGCAACTACAGGGAGAAATACTCTTGATTTGATTATCAGTAGTGATTCTTCATGCATTAAGAATTGCAGGTAAATGAACCACTAGGTGGCAGTGATCACAGTGTGCTGAAGTGGGATTTACTCAAAGAGGTAACAACCATTAGGGGTAAAGGGAAGGGTTATTGCTTTCGTAAAGGCAACTACGATGGACTGAGACAGTATTTAAATTCTATACAGTGGGACCAACTGATGATGTTACCAACAGCAAATTCAAAATGGGAAGCATTCAAAGAACTTATCTTGGAAGCTACTAGGCTTTACATACCAACTAAGAAATATTGTTCAAGGTTTAGGCCTAAGTGGATGTCAGATGAACTAATGAGACATATGGCAGAGAAGAAAAATGCATGGGATACATACAAATTAACACGTGACACAGAAGCCTATGATAGATACAAATTGATCTGTAACCAAGTTACAAAGGAGGTCAGGCAGGCAAAGGCAGATTACGAGAAATCTTTGGCAAGGGATGCAAAGAAAAACATCAAAGAGTTCTTTACTTATGTAAACTCTAGAAGGAAGGGTATGAATCAGATTGGTCCACTTGATATCGATGGGTCAACTGTTGATGATCCTGCTCAGGTAGCTAACAAACTGAATGAATATTTTGCATCGACATTCACACATGAGGAGTTATTCAGCGAGGGGAATGCCAGAGGTGTATTCAACTCTGGCAGTAATCTAGAGAATCTTGTAATAACTGAGTGTAAAGTGGAGGAGAAATTGTTGAAGATAAATACAAGAAAGGCACCTGGGGTGGATGGGATCTATTCAGTTATATTAAAGGAAGCAACAAAGGAAGTAAGCAAACCCTTAGCCATAATTATGAGAGCTTCCTTGGACTCAGGGGAAGTACCCATGGACTGGAGATGTGCAAATGTGACCCCAATTCACAAAGGAGGATCAAAGGGCGACACATGTAATTATAGACCAGTTAGTTTAACTTCTGTTTCTGGAAAATTAATGGAGGCACTGGTTAAAGAAGCACAACAGGATCATCTAGACAAGACTTCAGTTATAGCTCAGACACAGCATGGTTTTGTTAAGGGGAAGTCTTGCCTGACCAATTTGATTGGATACTATGATGCAGTCACAAAAGAACTGGATGCAGGGAATAACTTTGATATTATATACTTGGATTTTAGAAAGGCTTTTGATACTGTTGCACATGGAAGACTGCTGCACAAATTGGAGCAGTGTGGCAGTGGAGGCAAATTGCTGCTATGGATAAAGGGGTGGTTGAGGGGGAAAAGACAGAGAGTGGTAATCAATGGACACTGCTCATCGTGGACTAATGTTACTAGTGGAGTCCCTCAGGGTTCAGTATTAGGTCCATTATTGTTTTCTGTATTTATAAATGATATTGATGATGGCATATCAAGCTTAATGTCCAAGTTTGCAGACGAAACGAAGGTTGGCAGGGTTGTCAAGGACACTACTGACACTATGCTACTTCAACAGGATCTGGAAAGGTTGAGCAGATGGGCTGAGATGTGGCAAATGAAACAGCAACCCCAGAGCAACGTATCAACTCTGGGTACTACACTGACAGTGGTAGAGAATGAAAGGGACCTGGGGGTGGTTGTGCAGGCAGATATGAAGTTTTCTGAGCAGTGCAGATGGGCTGAAAGAGTAGCTCATGGTGTATTGTCGATGATATATAGGAATATTTCTACCAGGGATAAGGAGGTGATTATTCCCTTGTATAAGGCAATGGTCAGACCGCACCTAGAGCACTGTATACAGGTCTGGAGGCCTCATTTCAAGAAGGATGTAGAGATGCTGGAACGAGTACAGAGAAGGGCAACAAGATTAGTGAATGGAACAAAGGGGTGCTCTTACGAAGAAAGGCTTACATTTTGCAAATTACAGTGTCTGGAGCCTAGGCACCGGCGAGGTGATCTGATAGAGATGTATAAAGCCTTGAATGGTTTGAGCATGCTCAATGCTGATGGGATTCTTCCTCTTGCTCAGAATAATCACCCGAAATTGTATAAATTCAAATTGAGGAAAGACAGATGTAGGATAGACGTGAGGAAATTTGCCTTTAGCCAGCGGGTGGTTGGTTGCTGGCATAGACTTCCATCCCTTGTCGTGGAAGTTGAAAGCCTAAATAAGTTTAAGGCTCAGCTGGACAGGTATTTCGAACGAACAGAGGGGTGAAGTGGAATTGGTTATTTTTTATTTATTTATTTATTTATTTTTTTAAATTTTTATTTTTTTTTTTTGGCTGATGCGGCATAAGCTTGCTTTCTTGCATCAAATGCCTCTACTAATGCTAATGCTAATATAATAAAAGTAGAGGGGGAGAACATATTGTTGAATTAATGAAATTTTTGAATATGGTATTCAAATAGCAAGAATGCACCCAGTTGCTCAACATAATGTGGCCTCGAAAATGCCCCTGCATAAATACTACTCAGACCTCCTGCTCTACTCACTGAGTTTGCATAGTAGAAGCAGCAAGATTATACACTAGTGGATCTGGATGCCTCCTAGAGAGTTACCAACAGGTTTTGTTCAGTGGAATATCTAGCAGCCAGAATGCAAAAACCATTTTAGATCTGTATGCTTGAAATGTAAGGAATCCTGGATCTGTCCCCGATGTCCATCATAACCTCAAAACATATCACTCATACTGCATAATGGAAGAGCGGGAATTCTAGACTTTTGATGTGGAGACTAAATGTAGTAGTGGCATGTGATGCAAGAAAGTAAGTGTATGAGCTTATGCAGCATCAGCCAAAAAAAAAAAAAAAAAAAAAAAAAATCGCACCATTCCCTCCAAATGCCTGTCCAGTTCCTCCTTAAATTTATTCAACCTATCAACTTCCACAATGACAGATGGATGTTCGTTCCAGCAATTAACCACCCGCTGGCTAAAGGCAAATTTCCGCACATCTATTCTACCTCTGACTTTTCTAAATTTGAATTTATGCCCCCTTAGGTTCGTAATCTGAACAAGTGGAAGGATCCTATCAGAATTCAGAATGCTCAACCCATTCAAGGCCTTATACACTTCAATCAGATCACCGCACAAGTGCCTAGTCTCCAGCCACTGCAATTTGCAGAACTTTAGCCTCTCTTGGTAAGAGGATCCCTTACATGTGTGGAGAAGCTGCATCAACTGATAAAAATGGGGATGCCTTCCCTGCAGAACTGAAGCTGATCATAGAGAGGGGGAGTACATACACAAACAGATATTCAACCTCGGAAAAACAGTTTCATATTGAAAAAAAAAGCCTGATCCCACTTATGATTCCATTGCTGAAAAGATTCTGCCTGGCTTTAAAGTGGTGAAAGATAGGCTAACACTTCTGTTTGGTGCTAATATTAGCATTAGTAGAGGCATATGATGCAAGAAAGCAAGCTTATGCAGCATCAGCTAAAAAAAAAATAAAAAAAGCACTCCCATTTCATCCCTCCGTTTGTTCGAAATACCTGTCCAGCTGAGCCTTAAATTTATTAAGGCTATCAACTTCCACAACAAGGGATGGAAGTCTGTTCCACCAACCAACCACCTGCTGGCTAAAGGCAAATTTCTGCACATCTATCCTACATAAGTCTTTTCTCATTTTGAATTTATGCCCTATCAGGTGATTATTCCGAGCAAGAGGAAGAATTCCATCGGCATTGAGCATACTCAAACCATTCAAGGCTTTTTACACCTCTATCAGATCACCTCGCCGGTGCCTAGTCTCCAGACACTGTAATTTGCAAAACTTAAACCTTTCTTCGTAAGAGCAACCCTTTGTTCCATTCACTAATCTTGTTGCCCTTCTCTGTACTCGTTCCAGCAGCTCTACATCCTTCTTGAAATGAGGCCTCCAGACCTGTATACAGTACTTAAGGTGTGGCCTGACCATTGCCTTATACAAGGGAATAATCACCTCCTTATCCCTGCTAGAAAAATTCCTGTATATCATTGACAAGACACCATGAGCTACTCTTGCAGCCTGTCTGCACTGCTCAGAGAACTTCATATCTGCCTGCACAATTACCCCCAGGTCCTTTTCATTCTCTACCACTGTCAGTGTAGTACCACAGAGTTGATACTTTGCCCTGGGGTTACTGTTTCCCATATGTAGTACTTTACATTTGTCAATGTTAAACTTCATTTGCCACCTCTCAGCCCATCTGCTCAACCTTTACAGATCCTATTGCAGCAGCATAGCATCAGCAGTGTTCTTAACAACCCTGCCAACCTTTGTATCGTCTGCAAACTTGGACATTATGCTTGATATACCATCATCAATATCATTTATAAATACAGGAAACAACAATGGACCCAACACTGAACCCTGAGGAACTCCACTAATAACGTTGGTGCACAATGAGCAGTGTCCATTGATTACCACTCTCTCTGCCTTCTCCCCCTCTACCATCCCTTTATCCATAGCAGCAATTTTCCTCCAATGCCACATTGCTCCAATTTGTGCAGCAGTCTTCCATTTGCAACAGTATCAAAAAGCCTTTCTAAGATCCAAGTATATAATATCAAAGTTATTCCCTGCATTCAGCTCTTTTATGACTGCATCATAGTATCCAATCAAATTGGTCAGGCAAGACTTCCCCTTAACAAAACCATGCTGTGTCCGAGCTATAACTGAAGTCTTGTCTAGATGATCCTGCAGTGCTTCTTTAACCAGTGCCTCCATTAATTTTCCTGGAACAGAAGTTAAACTCACAGGTCTATAATTACTTGTATCAGCCTTTGTTCCTCCTTTGTAAATTGGAGTCACATTTGCACATCTGCAGTCTATGGTACCTCCCCTGAGTCCAAAGAAGCTCTCATAATTATGGCTAAGGGTTTGCTTACTTCCTTTGCCACCTCCTTTAATATAACTGGATAGATCCCATCCACCCCGGGTGCCTTTTTTATGTTTATCCTCAACAATTTCTCCTCCACTTTCCTCTCAGTTATTACAAAATCATCTAGCGCACTGCCAGAGTTTACTTCACCTCCAGCATTCCCCTTCCTGAATAACTCCTCTTGTATGAATGTAGATGCAAATTACTCGTTTAGTTTGTTAGCCACCTGCGCAGGATCCTCAACTGTCAATATCCAGTGGACCAATCTGATTCATCCCTTTCCTTCTAGAGTTTACATAGGTAAAGAACTCTTTTCTGTTTTTCTTTGCATCCTTTGCCAAGGATTTCTCATAATCTGCCTTTGCCTGCCTAATCTCCTTGGTGACTTGGCTACAGACCAGCTTATATCTATCATAGGCTTCCATGTCACCCATTAATTGATATGTATCCCATGCATTTTTCTTCTCTGCCATATGTCTCATTAGTTCATCTGACATCCATTTAGGCCTAAACCTTGAATAATATTTCTTAGTTGGTATGTAACGCCTAGTAGCTTCCAAGATAAGTTCTTCGAATGCTTCCCATTTTGAATTTGCTGTTGGTAACCTCATCAGTTGGTCCCACTGTATAGAATTTAAATACTGTCTCAGGCCATTACAGTCGCCTTTATGAAAGCAAAAACCTTTCCCTTTACGCCTGATGGTAGTTACCTCGAGGAGGGTCATAAACTGAAACCTGTGTGCATTTACCACTATCAAAACCGACAGGTTGTATCAGTACACGAGCATGAACAACAGGTTGTACAAGCCCATGTACTGGTACCCAAACCTTAAAAGGTGGATGACTGCTGTTATTTTCAGAAGTCATCTTGGATCTCAGTTACAACCAGAATTGGAAGTGTACTGCAAGGCAGAAGGAATTCCATTCAACATCTTACTTATCCTTGATAATGCCACAAGCCATCCATCCAGTATTGTTGATGTCTGTTTCAATATGAAGCTTGTTTTTTTCCCCAGCAAATACAACCTCAATACTCCAACCTCTGGACCAACATGTGATTAAATCTTTTAAGGCTCAGTATTTAAAGCACATTCTGGCTGATCTAATTGACAAGACCCACCACAAACAGATGAATGTGTAGCAATATTGAATGGAATCTAGAAGCCTGGGAGAGATTCTGATGACACTGCCCCAGATGTGGGAACAATATGCTATGGTAGGTCAGATTTGAAATTTGTACAGAGTGAGTACATGTTAGGAAGAAAAATAATGATAAAGTGAGAGAGAAAAACCCAGTTTTTTAGATGCATATGAAGCAATATTTGTGATGTGCTTACAATAAGAGAGATTAATAGTCAGGTTGATTCCTAATACAGATGTCTGATCTTGACTAGAAATCTAGACAAGAGCACATATCACCAAAGAGTGTCACTCAAAGAGAAACATACGAGCCGAAGAATCCTTTTTGCAAGATATAAGACAGGATTGAGTTTTAGAAGGGCTGAAATTAACTTATTTATCTTTATAGCACTGAAGATTTAAGCTGGAGGATCAGCATTTAAGGAAATGGTAGTGGATATTTGAGAAGTTGAAGATGTTCTTGCAAGGTAAGGTTTTTGAAACTGAAAGGTGGAATGCAATGTGTGATCATCAGCAAAACTATGAAGAGAATTTCTGGTCAAGGGAAGAAGGTCATTAATATACAAGATGAAAAGAGCATGAGAAAGAACTGAACCTCAGGGAACATCAGCATTAGTGCAGAAGATAGAAGACAAGAGTGCTATCTACTTCAATCAGCAGTCAGAGAGAAAATTTGGATACCCAATTACAAAAAAAAATTGAAAAATCATCTAAATAAAAAGAAAGTTTATTTAGAAGAATGTTATGCCAAATTCTATTAAAAGCTTTTGAAATGTCAAGAGGACCTGCTTGAGTTTCACCAACCTTTTCCATTGAATTTGTCCATAGATGAGTAAAATAAACCAGAATAACACTGACAGAATCCATATTGGTGATCATTGGTCACATGCAAGGTTTCTAGATAGTTAAGGAGGTGCAGTTAATGGATTTCTCTATTAATTTATATACTGTAGATGTAAACACAATGGGGTGTAATTAGATGGAGGAGATTTGTCACCCTTTTTAGGAACTTGCTGTTTATGAGCAAATTTCCAAGCAGAAAGAAAAACACTTTCAAAAGGGTGTAAAATTGTGACAAAGAACAGGAGTAAGTTCAGAAGAACAGATTTTGAGAACAAGTGGAGAAATACTATCAGAACCTGACACTTTCTTGGCATCAAGACCATTCAAAATTCTTCCGATCGAAGACCACAGGAGGTAACAGAACCATCTGGTTTTGACAGAGGTGAGAACAGAGATGGGCAAAAGTTGGCCAATAGCTTTGGCAAGAGATCAGGAAGCTTGACTACCATTTGGACAAGAAGCAAGTTTTCTACTTGTAGCCTGTTCGAAATCTAGTTTGGACTGATTAATAACTGCTTTACAATTGTTGCTAGACTTGGTGTAGGAAGAAAACAAACTTGGAGATTTGGATGCAAGCTAATTGTGGTATGCAAAATTCCTACCTGAAGAGCCTTGGCACATTTATTTGAAAACCAAAGTTTAAATAAAGGACAAGATTTTAAGGTGGAGTGTGGAATAAAGAATTTCATCCCTACAAGAATAATTTCAATGACACAATCTGAGCAAATGCTGACATCAGAAGATTTAAAACAGTAATCCAACCAAGGAAAAGAAATCATCTAGTTTTACAGACCTGTAATGGCATATACTGCAAGGTTGGGAATGTCCATGAGAGAAAAGTTCCATTGGAGAAAAGATAAAAGTTGTGATCTGAGCTGCCTAGAGGACCAATCACCTCAACCATGTTCTTAGAAGAGTTGTTTGTGAGGAAAAAGATCGAGAGTGTTGTCTGTGTGGTTAGGATTGTCTGGTATTCTGGTAGGTAAATGAACAATCTATGCAAGGTCATTAGTAATTGCAAAAGCCTCAGCATCTCAACAAGCTACATCCATGTGAATAGAAAACAGAAGCCAGCTGAAGTTGGGAACATTAAAATCACCAAGGAAAATTATCTCATTGTTAGGAAAGTTGGACTGGAAAGTTTCAAACAGACAATAGTAATGAGTTCCAATTGATTAATGGAGTAGGAAGAATGATAGAGGGAATAAATGAATTTGATAGAATATAGTAAAGAGATTTTAAGACAGAGAATATCAAAAAGAGGAGATTCCAAAATTAACAAGCTTCTGACAGGAAATATTAGAGTGGGCATATGCAAATTACCATCTTTGAAGAGAAAGGAATCATACAGCAAATAATTAGGACAAGTGAGATGAGCAGTGGTTGAATCAACTGATAATTGACAGTCAGAAAAAGTACATGTGGCTTGGCAGACTGTAAATGGAAATGGACACCACTGAGATTGGAACTGAGACCACATATATTTGTGAAATAAATGAGATTTACATCTTTTTGCAGATAGTTTGTTCTGCTAGTTTAACTATTTGTGATGTATTCATTAGTAAGAAAAAGTGAGGGGGACCGAGCTAGCCGGGTGGGTAAAGTGCCTGCCTGGCAACCCAAAGGTCGCGGGTTCGAATCCCGCCTCGGGCTTGGATCAAAGTACTGCAAAAACCTTGGGAGGTGCACTATGGCCACAGAAGCCGATGTGCCAACAACTACCAAAAAAAAAAAAAAAAAAAAAAAGAAGGGGACACCTTGTTTGAAGTAATGGAGATTTTGGATATGGTGTTCACACAACAAGAAGATATCCAGATCCTTCATAACATGATCTCCAAAATGTCCCTCCCCTACACTGCTCAGACTCCCCTCCAGAGTACGGCAACGAGATTACACTAGCTGATCCGGAAGCCTCCTGGAGAGGGGGGGGGAGAGGGAGAGAGAGAGAGAGAGAGAGACCAATAAGTTCAGTCCAGTGGACTATCTAGCAGTCGACCTGCGAACACCGTTTTAAAGATGTACCTTTGAAATGTAAGGAAAATTGAATCTCGCCATGATGCCCATCATAACCGCAGAAGACATCAGTCATACTGAATGATAGAAGATATGCAGATGGATTGCCAGTACTTTGCTCTGAAGACTAAACAGTGGTTCTGCCCCTTCAAGCCTTCAATAAGCAAAGTGGTGGTACTGCCTGGTTGATGACAGTCATATACCACCTAAATGGGGACCAAAGGATGACATGAGTCATCCTTTGGTCCCCATTTTTTAATTATAGACCTGTTAGCTTAAATTTGGTACTGGGGAAAATAACGGAGTATGGGTAAAGAAGAAATGAAGGATCATCTAGACAGGAATGCAATTATACTGCAGTTACAACATGGATTTCTTAAGAGGCAATCTTGTCTGACCAATCTGACTGGATATTATGATGCAGCAACAAAGGAACTGGATGCAAAAAATAATAACTTTGAAATCATACACTTGGTTTTCAGGAACGCTTTTGATACTGTTGCACATAAAAGGCTGCTGTACAAATTGAAGCAGTGTGGCTTTAAGGGAATGTTACTGTTCTGGTAAAGTGATGGTTGAGTAGGATATAACAGAGTTATTATTAATGGTCACTGCTCATCTTGGAGTAATGTTATCAGTGGAGTATCCCAGGGTTCAGTGACAGGCTTATTGTTGTTTTTTGTATTTATTAATGATACTGAAGAAAGTATATAAGGCTTAATGTCCAAGTTTGCAGATGATAACAAAGGCAGGGTGGCTAATGACAGCAAACAGGGTAATTTGCTGAAACAAAATCTAAAAAAAATTTAGCCAGACAGGCTGAGAAATGGCAGTTGAATTTACCATTGACAAATGCAAGGTACTGCATATGGATAGCATTAATCCCAGATTAACATACCATGTGGTACTACACTAAGGTAGTGGAAAATGAAAAAGAACTTGGGGTAATTGTGCAGTCAGATGTGAAGTTCTTGAGAAATGCAGACATGTTGCTAGGACAGTTCATGGGGTTTTGTACATGATATCCAGGAACTTTGCAAACAGGAAAAAGAGGTTGGTAAAGGGAACAAAAGGTTTGTCTTACCAAGACAGGCTTCATCTCTGCAAATTGTAGCATTTGGAGACTAGGCACCTGTGAGGTGGCAGCCAGGAGGGGTGGTTGATTGTTGGAACAAACTTTCATCTGGTGTTGTGGAATTGGGTAGCTTGAATAAATTCAACGGAGAAGTAGAGAAATTATTGCAGGGGATTTTTTTTTTTTGGGCTGATGCTTTTTAAACTAGCTTTTTTGTTTTCTTGCATCATACGCAGCCACCATCAACCACTACTACTAATAAAAATAACAATAAAAAAATAACAAAATAAAAAATAATAACAATAAAATCTGAGGCAGCTGAAGTGGAAACAGACATGATCGCGATATCCAGAATAGAAGAGTGGAAGAAAGCCCTAGACGAATTCGAGTGAATGGGCCCACAAAGACCCACAACATACCACAGAAGAGAGTCAACAAAACTCTGTGGCAGGTCACAGACCACCTCAATAGGTAAATAATACCAGATTTCAACAACAAGAAAGTAACATTAGATGCCATTTACTGTGCCACTGTAGCAGCCATCAGGATGAATGGATCAGAGGATCAATGAATACCTTGACACCCTAAATCAGAAACTCCTGGCAGTCAGCAAGAAACGTCGCCATTACAGAGAGAGTACCCAGAGTAAAATAGACAACAGGATATTTGATGAATACTAGAGAGTCTTCTACAGGAAAATCAGACAAAAGGAGAAGGAAGGCAACAGACCCCCCCCCCCCAACCAGAAGGCACTCGAGGAGTTCTGGGGTAACCTGTGGAGCAACGAAGCTAGCCATAACTGCCATGCTCCATTGATGGATCTAGAAAGGAAGAATGCCAAAAATATATAAGGGATAACAGCATGGGAAATTTGGGAGAAAGAAATACAACAGTTGATCAGGAAGTCACACAACTCGCGAACCCCAGGAATAAACAACAACCACAACTACTGGTACAAGAAATTCAGCTGCACACACACACAAGCACAAGCACATAGCAAACAAGAGCAGTTCACCCAGATAATAAGGCACCCTGACACAATTACAGATCCTCTGAACCAAGGAATCACCTACCTATAGGCTGAGAAAAAAGTCACCACAAACCTGGCAAAGTACAGACCAATCACCTGTCTTCCAACAGTGTACAAGATCCTGACCTGCTGCATAACTAAGAAGATATCAGAACTCTTGGAGAGATAGAACATTGAGGGATGTAAGCAGATGAACAAAGGATAACTCACCACTGATACTGCAGTTATGGAGAAAGCCTAGAAGAATTGTAATCTGCACATGGCCTATATCGACTACCACAAGGCCTTCATTTCCCTGACCCATAGCTGGCTGATAGAGACACAGAAGATATACAAAGTCAACCTGACATTGACACACTTCCTAGAAGGAACCAAGGCAAAATGGAAGACTGACATCAATGTCAAGAACACCATGATAAGACGATACCCATCAAAAGAGGAATCTCCCAGAGTCAACTTTGGTTCTGTCTAGCACTCAACTAATTGTTCACCATGCCCAAAAACAGCAAGTAGAGCAAGAAACTGTACACCCTCTCTAACCTGATGTAAATGGACAACATTAAACCCTATGCCACAACCGAGAATCAACTCCAAAAACTACTCTGGATCACCGATGAGTTCAGCACTAACATCAGGATGCAATTTGGACTAGGCAAATGCAAGACCCATGGATTGCATCAAGGACATCCAGTCGGATGAAACTACTAAATGAAGATCAGTGAAGAGAATGAAGCAATGACAGAGGGAGAGAGACAAATATCTGGGGATGATGCAGGCCCACCAGTTAGAACACAAAGAGATAAAGACATGCCTGACTGATAAATACCACCAGAGACTGAGAAGGCAGCTAAAATCAAAGCTTAAATGTTGGGAATATGGTCACAGCCAGAAACACTTATGCAATCCCAGTACTGATACACTCCTTCAGGATCATAGATTGGACCAACACAAGTTGGAGGAAATTATGAGATCAACCAGGATAATGATGGCCAAGAGCCACCAACACCACTTTTAGCCCTGAAAGGAAAGGGGGAGATTTGACTGACCTCGTTGAACAAGAGAAGAAGGCGATTAAGAACCTGTGCTATTACTATTGAATACACCATGAATTGTCAAACTAATAGAGCAAGCTTATCTGCGAAAAGATCTAAACCTCCCAAGGACTTCCTAATTCATTTCACAAATATACATGGTCTCAATTCTAATCTCAACGATGTCCATTTCCACTTGCAGTCTGCCAAACCCCATGTACTTTTTCTGACAGAATCTCAGTTATCGGTTGATTCAACTACTGCTCATCTCAGATGCCCAAATTATTTGCTGTATGATTCCTTTCGCCTAAAAAGTGGTACTTGTGCATATATCCGTTCCGATATTCCCTGTCAGAGACTTGGTAATTTGGAATCTCCTCTTTTCGATCTTCTCTGGCTTAAAATCTCTCTACCTCATTATGTCAAATTCATAAGGGATTAGTGGAGTTCTCCCAACTCCACTAATCACTTGGACCTCTCTGACTTCCTCACTTTGCAACTTGACTTTCTCCAGTCCAACTTTCCTAACAGTGAGGTAATTTTCCTTGGTGATTTTAATGTTCACAACTCCAGCTGGCTTCCGTTTTCTAGTCACACCGACCCAGCAGGTCGTGATGCTGAGGCTTTTGCAATTACTAATGACCTAGCACAGATTGTTCATTTACCTACAAGAATACTGGACAATCCTAATCATACAGCCAATACGCTTGATCTTTTTCTCACAAACAACCCTTCTAAGTACACGGTCGAAGTGAGAGGTCCTTTAGGCACTTCAGATCACAACTTGGTGATTGTCTCTTCTCCAATGGAACCTTTATCTCATGGCTATTCCCAACCTCGTGTTGTTTGGCATTACAAGAATGCAAAATGGGATGACCTGCGAGACTTCTTTTCTTCTTTTCCTTGGTCGGATTACTGTTTCAAAACTTCTGATGTTAATGTTTGCTCAGATCGTGTCAGTGAAATTATTCTGGCAGGAATGGAATCCTTTATCCCACACTCCACTTTAAAATCTCGTCCTTTTTCTAAACCTTGGTTTTCCAATAAATGTGCTAAGGCTGTCCAAGAGAAGAATGTTGCATATCGTAATTGGCTTGTTTCTAATTCTTCAGTCTCATTTTCTTCTTACACCAAAGCTCGCAATAATTGTAAAGCAGTTATTAATCAGTCCAAACTAGAGTTTGAACAGGCTAAGAGTAGAAAACTTGCTTCTTGCCCTAATGGTAGCCGAGCATTCTGTTCTCTTGCCAAAGCTACTGGCCACAACTTTTGCCCATCTCTGCTCCCACCTCTGTCCAAACCAGATGGTTCTGTTGTCACTTCAGCCAAGGATAAAGCTGACCTGCTAGCATCCCATTTTCTTCTCCAATGGAACCAATGAAATAGCATCCCATTTTTCTTCCAGCTCATGTATTAATGATCTTGGTAAAACACCTCCCACCATTCCCAACATGCTCCATTCAATGCCTCCTGTGGTCTTCCGTCAAAAAGATATCAGAAGGATTTTGATGAATCTTGGTGCTAAGAAAGCTCCAGGTCCTGATGGTATTTCTCCACTTGTTCTCAAAACCTGTGCTCCTGAACTTACTCCTATTCTTTGCCGCCTTTTTTCACTTTCTTATTCCAAAGGTGTTTTTCCTTCTGCTTGGAAATTTGCTCGTATCCAGCCAGTTCCTAAAAAGGGCGACAAATCCCTCCCATCCAATTATCGTCCCATTGCAATTACTTCTACTCTTTCTAAAGTAATGGAGAAATCAATTAACCGCCAACTCTTAAACTACCTAGAAACCTTCCGTCTGATCAACGATCGCCAGTATGGATTTCGTCAGTGTCGATCCACTGGTGATATTCTGGCTTATGTTACCCATTTAGGGACTAATTCAATGGAAAGGTTCGGTGAAACACAAGTAGTTGCTCTTGACATCTCAAAGGCTTTTGATCGTGTTTGGCATAAAGGTATTCTAAACAAGCCTTTATGCCAAACACGATCAAAAGCCTTTGACATCTCAAAGGCTTTTGATCGTGTTTGGCATAAAGGTATTCTAAACAAGCTTCCATCTTATGGTTTGCCAACTGTTTTTAGTAATTGGTTATCCAGTTTTCTCTCTGATCGCTCACTGAGGGTGATGGTAGATGGCTCTCTGTCTTCTAACTTCTCCACTAATGCCGGTGTCCCTCAAGGTTCAGTTCTTTAACCCACTCTTTTCCTCTTGTATATCAATGACCTTCTTCCATTGACTGGAAATCCTATCCATAGTTTTGCCAATGATAGCACATTGCATTCAACTTTCCATTTTGAGAAACCTTGTCCTGCTCAATCAGCTTCAAGTTCTCGAAAATCTGCTGCCAATTCCTTAAATGCAGATCTTCAGGTAATTCTCCAGTGGGGGCAAAGACAACTTAGTTGATTTCAAGCCTTCTAAAACTCAGTCTTGTCTTATATCTCGCAAAAAGGATTCTTCTGCTCCTATGCTTATCTTTAGTGACACTCCGATTTCTAGGCAAAATGATATATCTCTTTTGGGGATTACCCTGTCTTCTAATCTCTCTTGGCACAAGCACATTACAAATATTGCTTCCTCTGCATCTAAAACACTTGGTTTTCTCTTTCGCTCTCGGCGTTACTTTTCTTCCAAACAGCTGCTCACTCTGTATAAATCGCAAATCCGCCCTGCCATGGAATATTGTTCCCACATCTGTGGTGGTGCCTCCAAAACCTCTCTCAGGCTTCTTGATTCCATTCAGAAGAGGGCAGTTAGGTTAATTAATGATTCGTCTCTAACAGAGTCTCTCCACTCGCTTTCTCATAGACGCACTGTTTCTGCTGCATGCCTCTTCTACAGATACTTCCATGGGCACTGTTCTTCTGAATTGGATTCTATAATTCCCGCTCTCTCTTTCAAAACAGTTCGAACACATGCTGCCACAAGCCAACATCCATTTACTGTCCAACTTAAAACCCGCAAAACCAACTTTTCATCTTCCTCATTTATTCATTCAACTGCCATTTTCTGGAACAACCTTCCTTCATACATGTTTCCTGAAAATTACAATCTACAGAAGTTCAAGTCCAATGTCAACAAATATCTTCTTTCGTCTTCTCAACCTCCAACCCAAGCACGGTACTAAGTACTATAGGTTCTAATACCTCTCGTGTTTGGGGTTCACATAAAAAAAAAAAAAAAAACTTCCAGGAAAACACAGCACCAATCTACCAAGCTATAAGAAAGGTAGACAAATGGTACACAACACTCAATCCCACTACAATGACCTCCATCAAGACTACATAGATAAGATGGCTTCCAATGCCTGGCTAATAAAACGAAAGAGCTCTTTCCACAAGAAGGAAAATCCATCCAATCAATGTCGTGGTGCCCAACCTCCAGAAAACCTATATGGCAACCTCCAGAAAACCTACAAGAAAAAATATCAGGAATTACACAGACCTAAGACAGGAGGTTAAAGAGATGCTGCATATGGAATAAGTAATGACCATCCCGATAACGCGGGATGGTCGTTACTGGTGGTTGACATGGTGATCGTTACAAATAAGTAACGACACCATGTCAACCACCAGCATGCTGCCAAAGACCCTATCCAATATTCCTAGGAGCAAAGCGCCTGCCATAGAATACAAGGATCTCCAGAAAGTTGCAATCCTGAACACCTGTAGGATAGTCAGAGAGTTTATCAATCAATAGTAATAATATCTGGATATAACAACTATCCTGTGCCCTTGGTGCCAGTACCCATCACAGGGTGGAAACCTCCACAGGGAGAAATAAAGACAATAATAGATAAATGTTTTTTTCTTATAAATAAGTAATAACTAATTAGAATTAATAATCAAATAAGGTTAGTTTGTTTAGTCAATATCAGTTGAATTCTGAACTTTAACAAACGTACAATTCAAACAATAATTTTTTGAGATAAACTGATCTCAAATGGATTTAATTACTAGAAGTAACAGCTAACGGATTGTCTACTCTATGAGGAGAAAAAAAAAAAAAAAAAAAGACCAAATTTTCTTTATTCCAAATGGCACAGAAAATTACAATGACAAACAATACACCAATGAGCCAAAACATTATTACCACCTACCTATATGATGGTCCTCCACATGCAGCCAAAATAGCTCATACCCAGCAAGGCACGGATGCTACAAGATTTCTAAATGTGTCTTGTGGTATCTGGTACCAACACGCAACCAGCAGATCCTTTAGCTCCTGTAAGGTCCGTCATTGAGATTCCGCAGTCCAGAGTTGCTGTTCCAACACAAACTACAGATGCTTGATGGGATTGATGTCTGGGGAATTTGGAGGCAAGGGCAATACCTGGAAGTCTTCCTCATGTTCTGCAAACCAGTCTCGAACAATCAGGGCAATGTGGCACAGCGCATTATCCTGATGAGAGATGGCACTGCCAGAGGGGAAAAACCGTTGCCATGAAAGGGTGTACCTGGTCAGCAATGATCTTTAGGTAGGTGGTAGACGACAGAGTGCTTGACACATGGATGACTGGACCCAGGGTATCCTAGCAGAACAATGCCCAAAGCATGACACCGCCACCACCACCAGCTTATTAGCATTAGTAGAGGCATTTGATGCAAGAAAGCAAGCTTATGAAGCGTCAGCCAAAAAAAAAAAAAAAATAATAAATAAATAAAAAATAACCACTTCCACTTCACCCCTCTGTTCGTTCGAAATACCTGTCCAGCTGAGCTTTAAACTTATTTAGGCTATCAATTTCCACGACAAAGGATGGAGGTCTGTTCCACCAACCAACCACCCGCTGGCTAAAGGCAAATTTCCTCACATCTATCCTACATCTGTCTTTCCTCAATTTGAATTTATGCCCTATCAGGTAATTATTCTAAGCAAGAGGAAGAATCCCATCAGCACTGAGCATGCTCAAACCATTCAAGGCGTTATACACCTCTATCAGATCACCTCACTGGTGCCTAGTCCCCAGACACTGTAATTTGCAAAACTTAAGCCTTCCTTCGTAAGAGCATCCCTTTGTTCCATTCACTAATCTTGTTGCCCTTCTCTGTACTCGTTCCAGCAGCTCTACATCCTTCTTGAAATGAGGCCTCCAAATTCCTATATATCATTTCTCCTCCACTTTACTCTCAGTTATTACAAGATTCTCTAGCTTGTTCCAGCAACTCTACATCCTTCTTGAAATGAGGCCTCCAGACCTGTATACAGTACTCAAGGTGTGGCCTGACCATTGCCTTATACAAGGGAATAATCACCTCCTTATCCCTGCTAGAAAAATTCCTGTATATCCATTGACAAGACACCATGAGCTACTCTTGCAGCCCGTCTGCACTGCTCAGAAAACTTCATATCTGCCTGCACAACCACCCCAGGTCCCTTTCATTCTCTACCACTGTCAGTGTAGTACCACAGAGTTGATACGTTGCTCTGGGGTTGCTGTTTCCCATATGTAGTACTTTACATTTGTCAATGTTAAACTTCATTTGCCACCTCTCAGCCCATCTGCTCAACCTTTCCAGATCCTGTTGAAGTAGCATAGTGTCAGTAGTGTCCTTGACAACCCTGCCAACCTTCGTATCGTCTGCAAACTTGGACATTAAGCTTGATATACCATCATCAATATCATTTATAAATACAGAAAACAATAATGGACAAAACACTGAACCCTGAGGAACTCCACTAATAACATTAGTCCACGATCAGCAGGGTCCATTGATTACCACTCTCTGTCTTCTCCCCCTCAACCACCCCTTTATCCATAGCAGCAATTTGCCTTCAATGCCACACTGCTCCAATTTGTGCAGCAATCTTCCATGTGCAACAGTATCAAAAGCCTTTCTAAGATCCAAGTATATAATATCAAAGTTATTCCCTGCATCCAGTTCTTTTGTGACTGCATCATAGTATCAATAAAATTGGTCAGGCAAGACTTCCCCTTAACAAAACCATGCTGTGTCTGAACTATAACTGAAGTCTTGTCTAGATGATCCTGTTGTGCTTCTTTAACCAGTGCCTCCATTAATTTTCAGGGAACAGAAGTTAAACTAACAGGTCTATAATTACTTGTGTTGCCCTTTGATCCTCCTTTGTGAATTGGGGTCACATTTGCACATCTCCAGTCCATGGGTACTTCCCCTGAGTCCAAGGAAGCTCTCATGATTATGGCTAAGGGTTTGCTTACTTCCTTTCCTGCCTCCTTTAATATAACTGGATAGATCCCATCCACCCCAGGTGCCTTTCTTGTATTTATCTTCAACAATTTCTCCTCCACTTTACTCTCAGATATTACAAGATTCTCTAGCTTACTGCCAGAGTTGAATACACCTCTGGCATTCCCCTCGCTGAATAACTCCTCATGTGTGAATGCAAAACATTCATTTAGTTTGTTAGCTACCTGAGCAGGATCATCAACAGTTGACCTATCGATATCAAGTGGACAAATCTGATTCATCCCCTTCCTTCTAGAGTTTACATAAATAAAGAACTCTTTGCTGTTTTTCTTTGCATCCCTTGCCAAAGATTTCTCGTAATCTGCCTTCACCTGCCTAACCTCCTTTGTAACTTGGTTACAGATCAACTTGTATCTATAATAGGCTTCTGTGTCACGTGTTAATTTGTATGTATCCCATGCATTTTTCTTCTCTGCCATATGTCTCATTAGTTCATCTGACATCCACTTAGGCCTAAACCTTCAACAGTATTTCTTAGTTGGTATGTAAAGCCTAGTATCTTCCAAGATAAGTTCTTTGAATGCTTCCCATTTTGAATTTGCTGTTGGTAACATCATCAGTTGGTCCCACTGTACAGAATTTAAATACTGTCTCAGTCCATCGTAGTCACCTTTACGAAAGCAATAACCCTTCCCTTTACCCCTAATGATAGTTACCTCTTTGAGTAAATCCCACTTCAGCACACTGTGATCACTGCCACCTAGTGGTTCATTTACCTGCAGATTCTTAATGCATGAAGAATCACTACTTATAATCAAATCAAGAGTATTGCTCCCTCTAGATGCCCCCCCCCCCCCCCGAATATGCTGATGTAGAAAACAATCATCCAATAAATCCACAAAAGCCTTGCTAGTGTGTGGGTGACCAGCCCCCAAATTCCAGTCAATATCTGGGAAATTAAAATCCCCCATTATAAGACTCTCTGATTTACTGGCCCACTCTATTTCCCTGTACAATTTTTTATTATACTCATCAGAGTCATTAGGCCTATAGCACACTCCTACTCTCAATTTTGATCTTCCAATGCTTATGTGACACCAAACTGACTCGATACTGCTCTGTCCAGCAATGTCGACTGGCTTCACTTCCTTGGATTTTATGTATTTCTTAACTAATAGCATAACCCCTCCTCCCTTCCTATCCAGTCTATCACTTCTGTAGACATTGTACTCCGCAAATTCCAGTTCTGCATTCCTTATATCTGTGTGACACCTCGTCTCTGAAATCTCCACAATATCTGCCTTTGATGTTTTGAGCAATACCTCAAATTCATCAAATTTATTTACTAAACTCCTAGCATTGTTGTACACGCAAGTATATATGCACCTGTTCTTTTTCTTAGCTATCCTAACACAATCCATGTGTTTATTTGTACCCCAATGATTCCCAGCAGTCTCTGAAATATCCTGAATCTTATTTTCCAGGCTGCGGCTCATTCCAATAGAAGCAGTGCAAGAATCACTTTCACCTCTGCCAGTGGCTACTGTTAATCTATTAGTCCTTGTATCCCCCCCCCAATCTAGCAGTTTTCCGACCCACCTAACACTGCCTCGATAGCATCAGCAAACAATCTTGCACCCTTTCTATTTAAGTGTATCCCATCCCTGTAGAAGCAGTCTGTCCTGTTAACAAGGACAGACCAGGCTGAAAAAAATTCAACCCCTTGAGCCTTGCACAATCTTTCCAGGGCCGAATTGATCGACAGGGCTCTCATCATATACTCCCTCCTATCGTTTCTGGGCAGAATTGCAGACACTTTCAAATTCAACCCTAATTCACGGGCTTTTTTCAATAGTGACCTGTACTTGTTAAGTAATTACGCCGGTCTCCTACTCTTAATATCATTAGTGCCAACGTGTACAACTATATCACCTTTTGTGCCCTAAAAAGATGATATCTGCTCAAACAACGTCATCAACCTTTGCGCCTGGCAGACATACCCTGGTCCTGTTCCACCTATCCTTTTTACAAAGCATGTTTCCTGTTTCCCTGACAATAGAGTCACCAACAACTACTAGTTCCTTTCGGACCAGAGCATTCTGCCTTGGGGGCTGCCTCTGTGTTGCGTGAAGACCAAGTGCAAGCTCTGGCATTGGTGTGGGCAGCTGAAAGCTTGATGGGCCCCTCACTTTTAATCCTTCGAGGGCATCCACCCTGTCCTTCAAGCTCTCATATAGGCCCATAACAACGCTGAGTTGTCGCCTGATTTGCTTACACTCCTTGCATCGTGCACACACAAAGACATCCCCCATGGCAGTATTATTTTTGTCCCAATGTTCATCCAGGTGCCATCACTTCCCCAGGTAAACAACGCATACACACATACCCAGCCGTCGACATGGTGTAACCGGAAACATGATTCTTGCATCATATGCCTCTACTAATGCTAATGTCTCCGACCAGACCACATGGTCCTTCCTCTCAGGCGCCTCCGTAGCCAGGTGGGAAGGAGCAACAGTGCGTAGCACACGCTTCTTGATTAGACCGGGGTTCGAGCCCGTCACCACCAAATACGGAGGATGTGGAAAGGTCAGCGAATGACCACCGCATATTCCCGGAGCAATATGGCCTTAGTTGCTAATGCTCCTAAAAACCAAACAACAAACAAACAACAACCTTCCTCTTAGCCAATAGCAGGGCCTTTGTAAACATGTTGACTGCGTGTTTTGTATTTGCATCCTTTAGTTGAAAGTGATTTTTTGTGTTGTGCTTTAATCAATATATTAGAATTAATCAATTTTTATAATGGAAATTGCATATTAAAATATATGCAATTTCCATTATAAAAATCACCTTTAGAGATAAATAGCTTAGTTATATAGCAAAAAGTTGAACTTCCAAGATCTTGGAACAAATTACCAAAGAATGATGTGTTATTGGGTCCACATTACAATATTTTCATGATATGATTATTTCTTCTGGCCATGTAGGTTACAATGGTAATTAATATACACTAAAAGTCAATTGTTCTGTGTGTGCTTCTATAATTCATTATGTGTGTGTGCACGAAATGTTTGTTGTGTGGTAACTGAAATATCATATCAGTATGTCACGAATACGTTTGGGCCAGTTTCTCTTAGGTTTCCATGAGAAACCTAAGAGTAACTGGCATGTTAAGAAACCTGCCAGTTTCCTCTTAAGAAATCTGCCAGGTTTAGCATTAGCAAAGGCACATGATGCAAGAAAGCAAGCTTATATAGCCTCAGCCAAAAAAAAAACTTATTTCACCCATCCACTCGCTCCAAATGTTTGTCATGTACTGCCTTGAATCTATTTAAGCTATCAACTTCTACGACAGATGGAAGTTTGTTCCAGCAATCAATCACCTCCCGGCAAAAGGCAAACTTCCACACATCTATCCTACAACCGTCTTTCCTCAATTTGAATTTATGCCCTCTCAGGCGATTATTCTGAGCAAGAGTTTGAGCATGCTCAAACCATTCAAGGCTTTATACACCTCAATCAGATCACCTCGCAGGTGCCTAGTCTCCAGACACTGTAATTTGCAAAACTTAAGCCTTTCTTCATAAGAGCAAACCTTTGTTCCATTCACTAATCTTGTTGCTCGCCTCAGTACTCATTCCAACAGCTCTACATCCTTCTTAAAATGAGGCCTCCAGACTTGTATAGAGTTGATACCGCAGAGTTGATACGTTACTCTGGGATTACTGCTTCCCATATGTAGTACTTCACATTTGTCAAGGTTAAACTTCATTTGCCACCTCTCAGTCCATACAAGTACTCAAGGTGTGGTCTGACCATTGACTTATACGAGAGGATAATCACCTCCTTATCCCTGCTAGAAAAATTTCTGTATATCATTGACAAGACACCATGAGCTACTCTTGCAGACCGTTTGCACTGCTCAGAAAACTTCATATCTGCTGCACAATTACCCCCAGGTAATTTTCATTCTCTACCACTGTCAGTGTGGTACCGCAGAGTTGATACGTTACTCTGGGATTACTGCTTCCCATATGTAGTACTTCACATTTGTCAAGGTTAAACTTCATTTGCCACCTCTCAGTCCATCTGATCAACTTTTCTAGTTCCTGTTGCAGCAGTGTAGTGTCATTAGTGTCATTCACAACCCTGCCAACCTTAGTATCGTCTGCAAACTTTGACATTAAGCCTGATATATCATCAATATCATTTATAAATACAGAAAACATCAATTGACCAAACACTGAACCCTGAGGGACTCCACTAATAACATTATCCCACGAAGAGCAGTGTCCATTGATTACCACTGTCTGTCTTCTGCCACTCAACCATCCCTTTATCCATAGCAGCAATTTGCCTCCAATGCCACACTGTTCCAATTTGTTCAGCAGTCTTCCATGTGCAACAGTATCAAAAGCCTTTCTAAGATCCAAATATATGATATCAAAAAATTATTCCCTGCATCCAGTTCCTTTGTGACCACATCATAGTATCCAATCAAATTGTCAGGCAAGACTTTCCCTTAACAAAACCATGCTGTGTCCAAGCTATAACTAAAGTCTTGTCTAGATGATCATGCAGTGCTTCTTTAACCAGTGCCTCCCAATAATTTTCCTGGAACAAAAGATAAACTAACAGGTCTGTAATTACCTGTGTCTCCCTTCGATCCTCCTTTGTGGATTGGGGACACATGACACATTTACATATCTCCAGTCCATTGGTACCTCCTGAGTCCAGGGAAGCTCTCATAATTATGGCTAAGGGTTTGCTGACTTCCTTTGCTGCCTCCTTTAATATAACTGGATATATTCCATCCACCCCAGGTGCCTCTCCTGTATTTATCTTCAACAATTTCTCCTCCACTTTACTCTTAGTTATTACAAGATTATCCAGCTTTCTGCCACAGTTGAATACACCTCTGGCATTCCCCTCCCTGATTAACTCCTCATGTGCAAATGTCGATGCAAAATATTAATTTAGTTTGTTAGCTAACTGAGCAGGATCATCAACAGTTGAACTATCGATATCAAGTAGACCAATCTGATTCATTCCCTTCCTTCTAGAATTTACATAAGTAAAGAACTCTGCTGTTTTTCTTTGCATCCTATGCCAAATATTTCTTGTAATTTGCCTTCGCCTGCCTAATCTCCTTTGTAACTTGGTTACAGACCAGTTTATATCTATCATAGGCTTCTGTGTCACACGTTAATTAATATGTATCCCATGCGTTTTTCTTCTCTGTCACATATCTAAATTAGTTCATCTGACATACATTTAGGCCTAAATCTTGAACAATATTTCTTTGTTGGTACGAAAAGCCTAGTAGCTTCCAAGATTAATTCTTTGAATGCTTCCAATTTTGAATTTGCTGTTGGTAACATCATCAGTTAGTTCCACCGTATAGAATTTAAATACTGTTTCAGACCACCGTAGTCACCTTTACAAAAACAAAAACCCTTCCCTTTTCATCCAATAAATTCACAAAAGTATTGCTATTGTGTGAATGACCAACCCACAAATTCCAGTCAATATTGGGAATTTAAAATCTCCCATTATAACTCTATTTCTCTGCACAATTGCTCATTATACTCATCAGATTCATTAGACCTATAACACACAACTACTCTCATTTTTTTTCTTTCCCAGTGCTTATGTCACACCAAACAAACTGAACATTGCATTGTCCACCAACATCAATTGGATGCACTTCCTTAGATTTTGTGTGTTTCTTAATAACAGCATAACTCCTCCTCCCTTCCTGTCCTGTCTATCCTTTCTGTACACATTGTACTTTCTAAATTCCAGTTCTGCACTGCTTATGTCTGTGTGACACCATGTCTCTGATATCCCAACAATATCTGCCTTTGATGTCTTGCTAGCACTTCAAGCTCATCGAATTTATTAACTATACTCCTACCATTGGTGTGCATGCAAGTATACTTGCAGCCGTTTCTACTCTTGCCGACTGGGCTAGCCGGGTGGGTAAAGTACCTGCCTGGCAACCCAAAGGTCGCGGGTTCGAATCCCGCCTCGGGCTTGGATCAAAGTACTGCAAAAATCTTGGGAGGTGCATTATGGCCACAGAAGCCGATGCGCCAACAACTAAAAAAAAAAAAAAAAAGGTTCTACCCTTAGTTATCCTAACACAGCCCATGTATTTACTTTTTCCACTATGACTCCCGGTCATAGTTTAACAATTAACAAGTCCTGGAAGTCCTGGAAATTCCCATTCCCATTGCCATTGCCTTCCTTCCAGGCTGCTGCTCAATTGCATTTCAATAGAAGTAGTGCAAGGATCACTTTTACTTCTGCCAGCGGCTACTGTTAATCTTTTAGTCCTTGTATCGCCCAAAGCTAGCAGTTTTCTGACCCACCTAACTCTGCCTCGATAGCATCAGTAAATATTCTTGCACACTTTCTATTTAAGTGTATCTCATCCCTGTAGAAGCAGTCTCTTCTGTTAACAAGCACAGACCAGGCTGAAAAAAATTCTACCGCTTGAGCTTTGCACAATCTCTCCAGGGCCAAATTGATCGACACAGATCTCTTCATATACTCCCTCCTATTGTGTCTGGGCAGAATTGCAGACACTTTCAAATTCAACCCTAATTCACGGGTTTTTTTCAACAGTGACCTGTACTTGTTAAGTAATTCTGCCGGTCTCCTACTCTTAATATCATTAGTGACAACGTGTACAACAATATCACCTTTTGTGCCCTTAAGTGATGATATCTGCCCTACAATGTCATCAACCTTTACCCCTGGTCCTGTTCCATCTATCTTTTTTACACAATATGTTCCCCATTTCCCTGACAATTGAGTCACCTACAACAACTAGTTCCTTTGGGACCAGCGCATTCTGCCTTGGGGGTTGTCGCTGTGTTGCGTGAAGTTCAAATACAAGCTCTGGCATTGATGTGGGCAGCTAAGAGCTTGATGGACCCCTCACAATTTAAATCTTTTGAGGGCATCCACCCTGTCCTTCAAGCTCTCATATAAGCTCATAATAATGCCGAGTTGGCGCCTGATTTCCTTGCACACACACACACACACACACACACACACACACACACACACACACACACACACACACACACACACACACAAAGACATTCCTCTTGGCAATATCATGTCCCGTTCCTGATTGCTGCACAAACATCAAACAAACAGTGTATTTCAACAGACTATGGTTCAGAGGAAAACTGCCCCCCCCCCCTCAGTTCTCCCCTGAGCCACAGCACTTCCACCAGTTTGAACCTTTTTTCTTTGCTGCTCAGGTCTGAGTCATGATTTCTATTTTCAAGTTGAATAAAATTCCAATACAAAATATAACCCTAAACCAATATCCCAATGCAGTTATAAATATTATATATATGTATTTCAGTATCGAATATTATCTCCGAGTTACGTTATGACTTTAATTTATGAAGTTACGTTTGTAATAACTAGGTCGCTATACTTATTTAGTTAAAAAAATACAATTCAATTGACAATGAAATTTAATAAGATTAATAAATTTTACTGATTAATTGATACTACTATACTCGCTATCTAGTTTTCTGTTAAACCTTACGCTAGCACACGTTGTATCGTATAACAATGGCGGCAAGGTTAATCTACGGAAATTACGAATGGTTAATCTACGGAAACAAGGTATTATTTACTTTCCAAATTACGCTATTTAAATTCAAAATAAATGACGGAGCTTAACTAGGTCTATAAGCTACTTATAGAAAATAATTGAATCTAACAATTAAATCAACAAAGCGGCTAAGTATAATTAAAAACCTTTTGTTCGTGGGAACTGCAAAACCTGTCCACACGTGGATTTGATACCCTTACCGATACTAAGTAATAACCTACAAAATCTCTATCTAAATTCAATTTAAACAAAAGTATTGTTACTAGGAATATAAAGAAACTCTAAAAAATAAATTAATATGCCAATTTAAGTCAATAAAAAACTTCGCTATTTGCTGGAGCCATAAAAACTTCGCCTGTTCACATGTACTCGCGCACTCACCTCCTCAAGTGGGAGAAGACAGAGAGTGGTCATCAATGGGCACTGCTCCCCTTGGATTGATGTTATCAGTGGAATTCCCCAGGGTGAAAAGATCATTGTTGTGTTCAATATTTATTAATGATACTGATGAAGGCATGCTAGGCTTAGTTTGCATATGTCTAAGTTTGCATATGATACAAAGGTTGTAAGATGGTTAAAGCCAGTAATCAGGGTATACTAATGCAACAAGATCTCAGAATATAGAAAAATTAGGCAGATGGGCTGAGAAGAGACAAGTGAAGTTTAGCATTGATAAACACAAGGTACTGTGCACGCACATGGGTAGCAGTAATCCCAAATTAACGTACTGTGTGGTACAACACTCAGATAGTGGAGAAGCCTCCATAGCCAGGTGGGCAGGAGCAGCAGTGCGTAGCACATGCTTCTTGATTAGACCGAGGTTCGAGCCCATGAGCCACCAAATACAGAGGATGCAAGAAAGGTCAGGGAATGACCACCGCATATCCCCGGAGCAATATGATCTTAGTTGCTAATGCTCCTAAAATCCAAATAACAATAACAATAGTGGAGAATGAAGATTTTTGGGGGAGGGGGGTATGATGCAGTCAGACATGAAGTTCTATAAGCAGTGCAAACAGGCTGCCATGACTGCTTATGGGATTTTGTCAATGATATATCAGAATTTTTCCAGCAGGGATAAGGAAGATTATCCCATAGAATAAGGAAATGGTCAGGCCACATCATCGGTTTTCAGTCCTGAGTTTTGCAAACTGCAACATTTGGAGATTAAATACTTGCAAGGAGTTCTGATTGAGGCATTCAAGGCTTTGTACAGATTGAGTATGATAAATGCTGCTGGCATTCTTTCTCAGACTATGCGCAGGAAACAAAATTTAAGTTGAAAAAGGATGATTACAGGATAAATGTGCAGATAATTATTTTCAACCAGTGAGTAGTCGATTGTTGCAATGAAATTCGATTGGGCATTGTGGAAGTGGGAAGGTTGAGTAATTTTAAGGACTATACAAATTACTGGGATGGGCAGGTGATGTGAGAACAGGTGATGTTTTTTTTTTGTATAAGCGTGATTTCTTGCCATTACTAATACTATACAGGTAACCCTCATATAATACAGTAGTTAGGTTCCTATAAAATTCTGTGTAGTGCAAAACCATGTTATATGGGACTAACAACCAGTACAAAAAGGGGAGGGAGGTACATTCCAGAAGCTAACAAAAATGCATCATTTTTTTATAACTATCGGAAACTTAATTTTCATTAAAAATAGTAATAACTGAACAAAAGTCTTACAAACTATGAAACCTACATGTCAGATAATGTACATTCATTTAATTTTCTTCCTCTTCATTGCTGCTAAGCATAATAAAATGACAAAATTTTCTCTGTGCAGAATATCTTGAACCTTTTGAACTTTCTTCTGCAGCATTAAGGTTTTGTGTATCTTCTGCTCTCTTTAAAAAATCAGTAGTCTGGAATTATTTGCTTTTGCTAAATAGATCTTTGTAAATTGCACATATGGAGCTAAGCATTTTTGAAGTTCCCTTTTCTACTTTGTGTTCCTTTCAGTCGAAGGATCTGCGTTAAAAAAATAAGATTCTACTTGCTCGGCTAAGTTTGTCTTCCGGTATGCTTTTTAGTGTAAAATTTGGAACCAGAATTTTCATCCTCTGAATTTATTTGTTCATCTCTGATGCCATTTCCACCAAATCCACTTTGCCAGCCTCTTTTTCTACCAGTAATTCTTGAACGTCTTCAGTAGTCATATCATCAAAACCTTCCCTTCCTACTGACTTAGCAAGTTCTACTATTGTACTGATTCCGTTTTCTGCCGGTTTGACCATATTTCCTGAATGAACTGACTCTGGCCATACAATTTTTTAACACACATGTTGATGGTATTATTTCTTTGAGCGATAAAGCTATGATTCCAATACAGTCCACAATTGGGAAATGTTTCCATGCCTGCATCACTTCAATAGATTCAGAATCAATTTTTTTTTAAATCTATTGTAACGATTTTCTGATTTAATGAGTTTTAAAGGTAGATATAATTCTTTAATCTAATGGCTGTTTGTTTGTTTGTTTTTGGTTTTTAGGAGCATTAGCAACTAAGGCCATATTGCTCCTGGATATGCGGTGGTCATTCCCTGATCTTTCTGCATCCTCCGTATTTGGTGGTGACGGGCTCGAACCCCGGTGTAATCAAGAAGCGTGTGCTACACACTGCTGCTCCTTCCCACCTGGCTACGGAGGCGGCCCTAATGGCTGAATTAAAGAAGTTGTATCAGGTGGTAGGAACATTAATTCAACAATTTGGACAACTTAAATCTTTTGGATAGCCTGAAACACATTATCCAAAAAAAAAAAAATAATAAATAAATAAAAAATAACCACTTCTACTTCACCCCTCTGTTCGTTCGAAATACCTGTCCAGCTGAGCCTTAAACTTATTCAGGCTATCAACCTCCACGACAAGGGATGGAAGTCTGTTCCACCAACCAACCACCCGCTGGCTAAAGGCAAATTTCCTCACATCTATCCTACATATGTCTTTCCTCAATTTGAATTTATGCCCTCTCAGGTGATTATTCTGAGCAAGAGGAAGAATCCCATCAGCATTGAGCATGATCAAACCATTCAAGGCTTTATATACCTCTATCAGATCACCTCACTGGTACCTAGTCTCCAGCACTGTTATTTGCAAAACTTAAGCCTTTCTTCGTAAGAGCACCCCTTTGTTCCATTCACCAATCTTGTTGCCCTTCTCTGTATTTATCTTCAACAATTTATCTCTCTTGTATTTATCTTGTATTTATCTTCATCAATTTCTCCTCCACTTTACTCTCAGTTATTACAAGATTCTCTAGCTTGTTCCAGCAACTCTACATCCTTCTTGAAATGAGGCCTCCAGACCTGTATACAGTACTCAAGGTGTGGCCTGACCATTGCCTTATACAAGGGAATAATCACCTCCTTATCCCTGCTAGAAAAATTCCTATATATCATCGACAATACACCATGTGCTACTCTTGCCGCCCGTCTGCACTGCTCAGAAAACTTCATATCTGCCTGCACAACCACCCCCAGGTCCCTTTCATTCTCTACCACTGTCAGTGTAGTACCACAGAGTTGATACGTTGCTCTGGGATTGCTGTTTCCCATATGTAGTACTTTACATTTGTCAATGTTAAACTTCATTTGCCACCTCTCAGCCCATCTGCTCAACCTGTCCAGATACTGTTGCAGTAGCATAGTATCAGTAGTGTCCTTGACAACCCTGCCAATCTTCGTATCGTCTGCAAACTTGGACATTAAGCTTGAAATACCATCAATATCATAAGCATCAATATCATTTGATATTGATGCTTAATGATATTGATATAAGCATCAATATCATTTATAAATACATAAAACAATAATGGACCCAATACTGAACCCTGAGGGACTCAACTAATAACATTAGTCCACGATGAGCAGTGTCCATTGATTACCACTCTCTGTCTTCTCCCCCTCAACCACCTCTTTATCCATAGCAGCAATTTGCCTTCAATGCCACACTGCTCCAATTTGTGCAGCAGTCTTCCATGTGCAACAGTATCAAAAGCCTTTCTAAGATCCAAGTATATAATATCAAAGTTATTCCCTGCATCCAGTTCTTTTGTGACTGCATCATAGTATCCAATCAAATTGGTCAGGCAAGACTTCCCTTTAACAAAACCATGCTGTGTCTGAACTATAACTGAAGTCTTGTCTAGATGATCCTGCAGTGCTTCTTTAACCAGTGCCTCCATTAATTTTCCGGGAACAGAAGTTAAACTCACAGGTCTATAATTACTTGTATCAGCCTTTGTTCCTCCTTTGTGAATTGGAGTCACATTTGCACATCTCCAGTCTATGTTACCTCCCCTGAGTCCAAGGAAGCTCTCATAATTATGGCTAAGGGTTTGCTTACTTCCTTTGCTGCCTCCTTTAATATAACTGGATAGATCCCATCCACCCCAAGTGCCTTTCTTGTATTTATCTTCAACAATTTCTCCTCCACTTTACTCTCAGTTATTACAAGATTCTCTAGCTTACTGCCAGAGTTGAATACACCTCTGGCATTCCCCTCGCTGAATGACTCCTCATGTGTGAATGTCGATGCAAAATATTCATTTAGTTTGTTAGCTACTTGAGCAGGATCATCAACAGTTAACCCATTGATATCAAGTGGACCAATCTGATTCATCCCCTTCCTTCTAGAGTTTACATAAGTAAAGAACTCTTTGCTGTTTTTCTTTGCATCACTTGCCAAAGATTTCTCGTAATCTGCCTTCGCCTGCCTAACCTCCTTTGTAACTTGGTTACAGATCAACTTGTATCTATCATAGGCTTCTGTGTCACGTGTTAATTTGTATGTATCCCATGTATTTTTCTTCTCTGCCATATGTCTCATTAGTTCATCTGACATCCACTTAGGCCTAAACCTTCAACATTATTTCTTAGTTGGTATGTAAAGCCTAGTATCTTCCAAGATAAGTTCTTTGAATGCTTCCAATTTTGAATTTGCTGTTGGTAACATCATCAGTTGGTCCCACTGTATAGAATTTAAATACTGTCTCAGTCCATCGTAGTCGCCTTTACGAAAGCAATAACCCTTCCCTTTACCCCTAATGTTAGTTACCTCTTTGAGTAAATCCCACTTCAGCACACTGTGATCACTGCCACCTAGTGGTTCATTTACCTGCAGATTCTTAATGCATGAAGAATCACTGCTGATAATCAAATCAAGAGTATTACTCCCTCTAGTTGCCTCCCAAACATGCTGATGTAGAAAACAATCATCCAATAAATCCACAAAAGCCTTGCTAGTGTGTGAGTGACCAGCCCCCAAATTCCAGTCAATATCTGGGAAATTAAAATCCCCCATTATAAGACTCTCTGATTTATTGGCCCACTCTATTTCCCTGTACAATTTCTTATTATACTCATCAGAGTCATTAGGCCTATAGCATACTCCTACTCTCAATTTTGATCTCCCAATGGTTAGGTCACACCAAACTGACTCGACACTGCTCTGTCCAGCAATGTCGACTGGCTTCACTTCCTTGGATTTTATGTATTTCTTAACTAATAGTATAACCCCTCCTCCCTTCCTATCCTGTCTATCCGTTCTGTAGACATTGTACTCCCCAAATTCCAGTTCTGCATTCCTTATATCTGTGTGACACCACTTCTCTGAAATCCCCACAATATCTGCCTTTGATGTTTTGAGCAATACCTCAAATTCATCAAATTTATTTACTAAACTCCTAGCATTGGTGTAAACGCAAGTACATGCACCTGTTCTTTTTCTTAGCTACCCTAACACAACCCATGTGTTTACTTGTACCCCAATGATTCCCAACAGTCTCTGAAATATCCTGCATCTTATTTTCCAGGCTGCGGCTCATTCCAATAGAAGCAGTGCAAGAATCACTTTCACCTCTGCCAGTGGCTACTGTTAATCTATTAATCCTTGTATCCCCCCAATTTAGCAGTTTTCCGACCCACCTAACACTGCCTCGATAGCATCAGCAAACATTCTTGCACCCTTTCTATTTAAGTGTATCCCATCCCTGTAGAAGCAGTCTCTCCTGTTAACAAGTACAGACCAGGCTGGAAAAAATTCTACCCCTTGAGCCTTGCACAATCTTTCCAGGGCCGAATTGATCGACAGGGCTCTCATCATATACTCCCTCCTATCGTGTCTGGTCAAAATTGCAGACACTTTCAAATTCAACCCTAATTCACAGGTTTTTTTCAACAGTGACCTGTACTTGTTAAGTAATTCCGCCGGTCTCCTACTCTTAATATCATTAGTGCCAACGTGTACAACTATATCACCTTTTGTGCCCTTAAAAGATGATATCCGCTCTACAACGTCATCCACCTTTGCCCCTGGCAGACATACCCTGGTCCTGTTCCACCTATCCTTTTTACAAAGCATGTTTCCCGTTTCCCTGACAATATAAAAAACTCAAAGTTGTAAAAGGATTACTTTGTACAGAATTTTAGGTGCTATTGAATGTTTTTCTGGTATAATGCTGTGTATATGATTAACCAATAAATATTTTAAATGTTTATAAATCAATCATTTTATTTTAGAGAATTTAATTTAATTAACCAAACTCTTCAAGATAGAGCATTTAATAAGACTTTATATGCTAATAACTTCAAATATCCACATACACTATTGCATTTTCAATACAGTCCTGAGTGAAACTGGTAGGTTCACAGTCTGCTGCTTGTAGTACATTTTCTTTGAAATTATAAAGAACACTGAAATATATAACGCAGAATTTTTGGTTTTCTCAAACTGCTGGGGCTGCTCATCTTGATTTGATAAATTTATTCACTCTCAAATTGAAGGCTGCTAAACGAGATCTATTGTCTCAATTAGCAACCTGTTGTCTAATGAGAAACTAAACAGCTCCGAAACTGGTCACAATCATGGTGCCTTTGAATTTTTAATGGATAATACAATTTTGGTTATGCTTAAAAATGATATCAGCAATTTTAGGTAGAATTATGAATAATGTAGTTGATTCTAAAGTGGGTGAAAGCCCAAGCTCTGTCAATGTCACTGGAGGGACAATAGCTTCCCAGATAGTAAAGACAGCAACACACACAAACACACACATAATAACAACATTGCTTCCTCAAACTGAGTATTGACCTTGTGGAGTGTCTTCTTCCTGCATAAACAATTTTGATTCACATTTCTGTAGTGGACCTGAAATATTCTATATAGGAGGAAATTCAGAATAAATTGAGACAAGTGAATTTGTTTGTCCAAATGGTAAGACCTTGGAGAAGACTAAATTGCCAAGTAGTATTGAATATCTTTTAAATATTTAAACTGACCCTAATTAGATGTGTGGGTCTGACAAACATTTAAGATATTTAACTCAACATTAGTTGTAAGATCGGGTGAAGGTTTTATCATGCCAAAAATATACTGATTCTATTCATCAAGTTCACAGTTTCAAGGGACCATTTGAGTCACCCAAGTGTCATTGTTTTTTTAATATTTTACCTAGGCAACTTATAAGTGAAATTGTTCAATAGTTTAAGAGTAATGAGTGATATATCTTTGGTTTCAGGAAGACAAAAATGATTGAGGATCTTCAGGAGTGAGAAATGTGGCTTTTATCCATACATATTAGGCATACTGTTATTTCTTTGATGTAAATGTATTAAAAATTCATGTTCATGATAATTTAATTTCTGTTAATTAAAATTGAAATCTAATTTTAATTAACCCTCATCTGTTATTCTGCACATTCAATATTTTAAGCGAACAGTATCTTGTAATAAACATTACTTGATATTAAATAATTGACTATTACTGGCAACTTACGTAATGGAAGCTTATCCAAGTCTTTGTTCAAAATATCTAATCCACGTGTTGCCTTTCCATTCTGTAAGGCAACTAAAAGCACTCCTTCTTTAGCTCCTACTAATCGTGGTCCAAGTTCTGAAAGGGGAGAAAAAATTGGCAAAATTTCATTTCTAGTATTGGAATTTATATTGATCAACATCTATTTTTTCATTTCATTTCATATATATGGCATTACATTAGAAACCATTAAAATCGGGTACATCTGTATGCAGTTTCTGACTAAACCCACCAAATTTCTTAACTTACAAAAACATTTATTTTTTTAGTTTGGGTAAGAAATTTTATAAACAAATTTGGCTGCAATTAAATATTGCATCCAAAGATATTGTATAATTTAATCTTGCATCCATAAATGACTTAACAATGGATGGCCATATAATTTATATGATATATTAAAAGAAATATGTTTGCCATATGGATATTTATTTACATTTGTAATGCATTCACAGTAGTAGTGATCCTAACTGAACAAGGCATGGAAAGACAAGAAACACAAATGTAACATTTTAGTTATTTCTATATATATATGAAATCAGGTTCTCTACCTGGTTTCATATATATTCACATGAGCCTTCCTCCCATGGTAATAACTGTCATCTTGAGTTGAAATATAAATAGCATGTTATTTATATTTAACCATTTATGTATGTTATTTATATTTAACTGTTTATGTATGCTATTTATATTTAACTATTTATGTATATTATTTATATTTAACTGTTTATGTAAACAATATATTTTGACATATGCAAATGTTATGTTACTTCACTATTTGCAACATATTGCTTAGTCATCATTGGACAACAATGTATCCTGACATATTTTGCGAATAATTTTTTGACTGATAGGAAGTGATGACATGATGCAGGGGGAAAAACCATTTTCCTTAACATCAGTGTTTACACTTGATTATACAGAACACATGGAATGATATTCCACTGTGTTCTAACAAATCAGCATTCCCCTATAATATAATGGAATGGAATCAAAAATTTCAGTGTTTATCATATTATGTAGGAAACCATCAGGAATTGACTCCATTCATGTTTCTTCTGGAAATCTTAGAAGTAATCATGCTTAGTGCAGATTAGTCAAATATGGTGGGAGGAGTTCAAATATAACCAAGTTTCCAGTATAATAAAATTCTCTGTTACACACTTATTGCAGGCAACAGCCACGTCTAAACTATACGTCAAGCATAGCTCACACAGTGGAAAGATGAAAGACCAAGCAATTTAGGTGTGTGAAAATTGTCAGACAAGCCAAAGCGGAATCAACATTGCCGATCTCTCAAGTAACTCTCTCTGGCAGGATTGATACTAAGGATGCACCGATTAATTGGCAATTGGTTTTTTGTCACTTAATCGGTTCTTTCCTGCTAAATTTAATCCAGGTAATCACTATTAGATAGCTTTGATAAACTGAAATGGATTAAGTAAACATTTTCTGAGTTTGGCTGCTGTTATAGCCAATTTATTTTTATTAATACAGAGAATACAATAAAAAAAATTCAACTTAACAATTATTTTAATCAAATTTATTACCTTTTTTAACACAGTATAAAGGAAAAAAACAAATTAAAAGTAGTTTATTCAGAGTAAATCAAAACTGAATACTCTTAAATTGTAATGCAAAAACATCAGAATTTCCAATTTTCAGGATTTAGCCTATTTCTTGCAGGTTCATACAAATTACCACCAGTACTAAATATTCTTTCACTTTCAATTGATGAAGCTGGTGCATTTAAATATTTCAAAGCTAGTTTGCTCAGAGGAAGTAGTTTGTCTCGCATATTTTTCCACAGGTGCCTCCGTAGCCAGGTGGGAAGGAGCAGCAGTGCATAGCACAAGCTTCTTGATTAGACCGGGGTTTGAGCCCATCACCACCAAATACGGAGGATGCGGAAAGGTCAGGGAATGACCACCACATATCCCGGAGCAATATGGCCTTAGTTGCTAATGCTCCTAAAAACCAAATAACAAACAAACAATATTTTTCCACACAGAAATGGGCTATTATTTCTAGGCAGTAATGTCAAATCTAAATACTGATTCAATTCTTGAGTGCAACACTGAATAATGCTTGTTCTTTTTTTTGAGGATTTATTCTCTATTGAACTTACTCTGGGTGACATTTCTTCTGTTCCTTTGTTTTGAACAGTCTTATCAGAAGCTAATTCATCAAACAAATTTGAAAAAGTCATAGTAAAACCTGAGATATCTTGATCTTCAGTATAACTGGTTGAAGCATATCCTGTTGAAATATCATCAAGAGAATTCCCTCTTACCTCCATTTGATCTTGCTCCAGAGCTTCTAAAACTCATTCCTTTATTTTGTTTTTCATAGCACTTCTTTGAAATTTCATCTTAAATCTAGGATCTATAAAAGTACATAAACACAAAGATTTATTTTCCATGTAAGGGGAAAATCTTTTCACAATTGACGATTTAAGATCCTCAACTGTGGTAAGAATTCCACTGAAATTATCTTTTGGACAAAACATAAATTAAGAGTCAAAATTGTAGGGATTATCATTGAAGCAGTAGATTCTCTTTTACTAATGAGGCTTCATTAGTGATTTCTTCAAATGGACTTAGGAGTTGGACAATTCTTTCTACAAGACCCCATTGGTATGAACTTAATGTTTGAATATTGTTATTCACAGCATAGGTTGCAAGAGCTTTTCACTGTTCTGTGTTTCTTTTCAGCATGTAATACGTTGAATTCAGACAAGTGGATACATCTTGAATTAATTTATGCTTCTTTAAAGCAGCTGCTTCTGTATTTCCATTAATTTGTTAACTGCTGAAGCAGAATGACTGAAGTATTTTACAATATTCCTATTTATAGTACCAACAGTCCTTACAGCCTGCTAGGCAAACATGGAGTCATTTATTGAAAGTTGTTATGTGTGTATGAAACATGATTGCGACTGTAAACCACTACCAGTGACACTAGCTACCATATTTAGTGCAGAATCTTGTAGTGTAAAGAAGGCTTTACTTTTTGAGATCTTATATTCTTCTACCACATTGTTAAACTCTTCACTGATCTGTATCCCTGTATGACAGCCTGAAAATGGAAGAATTCTTAGGACAGCCCTGTGTTGATCAAACTCATTTGTAAGCCAGTGGTCTGTAATACTCCGAAATGGAGAACTATTTGTAGTAGCTGTCCAAATATCAGTGGTTAAAGAAATGGTAGCTTTATCAAGGAATGTTTGAAGTTTTGTTTTTACTTTCTGAAATATATCTAGAATGATTTTATCAGTGAAATTTTTTCTACTTGGAATATTGTAATTTGGGCAAATTTTTTTTAAAAATAGCTTTTGGAATACAGTGTCATGTGTTGCAGAATATGGTTGAAGTTGAACAGCTATCATTTCTCCAATTAAATAATGGATCTCTTTGGCATTGCAGTCATTAATATCTCAAAGCGTCTTCTTCTTTGTTAATACTGCTTTTATAGTAGTTTGCACTTTAGCAGGAGGTTCAATGGTGCTGATACTTCCCATTCAGCATATGTCCTTTTCAACTTATCTGATGCCTCTGTTTCTTTTGACATTTATTCTGGATGGAATTTTTGACATAACTCATCATATTTGTGGTTGTAAATGTTTTGGCTGTTTTACTACCCCTTGATATGGTGGTATCATATAAATTACATATGCAAACAGTTTTGTCCTTTGGATTTATCATAAAATACCTCCAGGCAATACTTGGTGCCATAACAGTTACCGTGACAATTACTTAAATCCAAGGTTGTTTGTTTTTGTTTGTTTTTTTTGGTTTTTAGGAGCATTAGTAACTAAGGCCATATTGCTCCGTGATATGCGGTGGTCATTCCCTGACCTTTCCACATCTTCCGTATTTGGTGGTGACGGGCTCGAACCCCAGTCTAATCAAGAAGCATGTGATACACACTACTGCTCCTTCCCACCTGGCTACGGAGCCACCCTCCAAGGTTGCAGTGGAGGGTAATAAGTCATACACCCTCTGAATTTTTTTAAGCATATTTCTGGTTTTTGAAAGGGCTTAAAAAAACAAATACTATTAAAATATTTACTGAAAATTAAAAAATAAATTTATTAGAATTTGATTCCTAGGCAATACTTATAGTTTTATGTGATTTCTATGCAACCAAAGTGAATTTGGTTAATAAACCTGATATGTACAGTATACTCTCTGCTTTTCATAACTTTCATAGAGTATACCTTCTGTTAATTTTACAACTACAGTACTTAAATCTTAATGTGTGCTATGTGGATAGTACACAGTTCTGCAGTATAGCTGCTACATTCAGTGGGGAGCTTTATGGATATGGTAATGTTAAGAAATACTGTGGCTGCACCAACATGTAAGGCCACCGTAGCCTAGTGGTCAGGCACGCGGGTGCATAAGTACACGTGCCTTGAGTGACCGGGGTTCAAGCCCGTGACTGCTGAATACGGTGCTGTTTCTTGTATTCTGTCTATCTTGTAAAAACTCCTCTGACCGTTTGGTCGTCCCAGATTATAAACAGAAACAGAAATTTTGCACCAACATGCTTGTCAGTTTTAGATCCATCTGTTAGATCGGTGTGTACTGGCTGTGATGGGTTCTCAGTGTGGTATGTATGTGTAGTATGTTCTGCTGGGATATGGTAAGTTTTCCCCAGGCTGTGAATGAAAAGTCACATGGCAGTATATGATATGTCCAGGGTGGGACTGTATGAGAGGCAGTAGGCTGTATCTTACTCAGGTCAATTTGCTAGTCAGCTAATAGTGAGCGAAGATGTATCCCGATTGTTAGGTTTATAGATGTGTAAGCTTTATAAAGGTTTTCCCATTTAGGAGAGAAAAGTCCATTCCAAGTGGGATGTTTAGGATGCCCTTTGAGTTTTGCTACATAATTTAATAAAAGCATTTGTCTGCGTAGCTGCAAGGGCATTTCAAGCACTTCAGCATATAGGCTCTACACCGGTGATGTATGGTATGCCCCCAGGGAAAGACGAAGTGTGCTGTGGTGTACACGATCAAGTCAATGTAAAGCACTTGGTCTAGCAGAGCTATACACTACAGAACAACAGTCCAGATGCGACTGTATTAATGAATGGTAGAGATGTAGTGGTGCGTAACGGTCAGCACCCCCATGTTGTGCTTGATAGAACTCTTAAGATGCTAAGCTTTTTGAGACAGGTAATCCGGAGTGTTTTTATGTGTTCAAGAAAGGCGAGTTTTTGGTCGAATATCAACACCAAGAAAGTGGACACTAGGGACCACTGATATGACTTGATTTTCTAGTCAAAGTTCCGGATCTGCATGTAGGTTACGCTTCCTACAGAAGTGTATCCTGACAGTTTTTTGGTTTGAGAGACAAAATCCATTGCTTTGGGACCATTTATCTATTTTGTTGATGGCACATTGCAGCTGTTCTATCATTTGAATATTGGGCAAATGGCAGGCATACTGAAGTCAAAGGCATACAGGGTAGAAGATACTGTTTGTGGTAGGTCATGCATTGTTGAGTTCACTATTATATTAAAAAGAATGGCACTTGGCACTGATCCTAGTGGTATGCCACCTTCTTGGATAAATTTTGAAGATGACTGTGAACTCTGACTTGAAATGAGCAGTGGTGTAGAAAATTTCGGTTGAACTGTGGTAGGTGTCCGCGTAATCCCAGATCGTATAGGTTTCGCATTATACTGTATCTCCAGGTAGTGTCAAAAGCTTTTTCGATGTCAAAGAGGACCATGACCAGGGGTTCTGTCCATACAAAGGTGTCATGGATGTTAATTTCTGTGTTAATTAAAAGGTCAAGAGTGGATCTACTTTCACGGAAGTGACATTGCAATGGACTTAGCAGGTAATTTCGATCTAGAAACCAGGATAGACTGGCGTTTATCATTTTTTCCATGACTTTGCTCATACTGCTGGTGAGGGCAATAGGTTGATAATGTTGCAGGTCTGTAGGGTCTTTTCCTGGCTTTGGAAAGGCCAAAACATAAGCATGGCTCCATTTGTCGGGGAAAGTGTTTTCTTTGAATATCCTGTTGTATAGGAGTAAGTGTCTTGAGGGCCAGTTCAGTGTGCTTTGTTATCATGATGTAGTGTATTCCATCAGGCCCTGCTGCACTCAGTTTAATGGAGGCTAAAGCATGGTGCAACTCTGATATTGTGAAGGGGAGATTATATGCAACCCTGAATTTTGTTTTGAAATTGATTGAGTGTTTTTACCACTTGTGCTTTGTGTGTATGAAAATGTGCAGAGTATGATGACATAGCTGAGATTTCCATGAAGGACCTACCACAAGTGTTTGCAATCTCCTCTAATTTAATGATAACAGAGCCATTTACATTGAGCATGGGAAAGTTGACACGTGGGTGTTTTGCGCATTTTGCGCACATTCGCTGTATTTTTGCCCATATTGTTTGGGTGTTTGTTGTTCTTGTAATTGTGGAAGTGAAACACCTCCATACTTCCATTTTGCTGATCTGCCTAACATGTTTTGCCCTTGCCTGTTTAAAGAGGATGAGGTTTGCTGTTGTAGAGAACTTCCTGAAGATGTTCAATGTTGTTTTTCTGTTTTCTGGCTGCACTACATTCATCATTCCATCTTACTTTTGAGAAGGCAGAAATAAATTTTGTTTTGGAATTGCTTTGTCCACTGCCTACAGTATTTGGTTGGATAGATATTCTACTGACAGGTTTATGGGTGTTTTTTGGACTTGTTTTTATGGAATTGCCAAATGGAAAAGTTCCATTTGGCAATTCAGAAGGAAAGGTGGGGAACACTTGTATCAATGTGGCATATCACAGGGTAATGATCACTGCCCAGTGGGTTGCTGTGAATGGTTACTGAGCACAGAGACAGACATCAATAGCTGAAGTAGATCCTGTAGGAAGATGTGCACAAGTGTGCGCTCCATTGCTTAAAGTTATCAGAGTGTGTTGATCGAGTAATTTTTCGATAGTTTGTCCACGCTTGTCTAGTTTGTGGCTTCCCCATAAAGGATAGTGACTGTTGGGGTCTCCTAGAATGCAGAAAGGTTTGAGAAGTTAGATCACTAATTCTTCTAAGTCAGCATAGTTTATATTTTCGTTAGGTGGCAAGTATAATGAGACTATGGTTAAATACTGAGTTAATATTGACCCATGCAGCGACTGCATCAAGGTTTGTTTTATTAGTATTAGTAATGGCCACATGGTGCAAGAAAGCCTATGGCTTATGCTGCACCAGCCAAAAAAAAAAAAAAAAAAAAAAAACCCCGAATAAAACAATGATAAAAAAAAATAATAATAAATAAATAATAATAATTAATAAAAGAAAAGGAAATTCAACCTATCACCTTATGTGCTTCCCTCACCCAAAGGTACTATCCAGATGACCTTTGAATTTCCCCAAATTGTCAGCCTCTACCACCCATGTAGGCAACTTATTCCAGTAATTTATAACTCGCTGGCTAAAATAAAACTTCCTGCAGTCCAATCTAAACATTCCCCCCCCCCCCGTAACTTGAATTTATGTCCCCTAGTTCTAGCATCATTTATAATCTTGAAAATTTCATCCTCATTCATTTTACTGATGCCTCTCAGAGCCTTAAACAATTCAATCAAATCTCTAAGGTGTCTAGTTTCCAAACTCTGCAACCCACATATTCGAAGTCTTTCTTCATAAGGATGCCCTTTTGCCGATCTCACCAGGTGAGTTACCTGTCTTTGCACCCTTTCAAGAAGCGCTATGTCTTTCTTTCTTTAGGTGCGGTCTCCATACTTGAACATAGTATTCCAAGTGTGGTCTAACAAAAGCCTTATATAATGGGATTATCACATCCCAATCTTTACTTGCAAAAGTTCGATTGATCATTGATAGGATGCCATGGGCCTTCCTTGCAACCTGTTTACAATGCTCAGAGAATTTCATGTCTGACCGTATTGTAACACCCAAGTCCCTTTCCTCCAGTACTGGGTTTAGTTGAACTCCACCAAGTGAATAAGTTATTTTGGGATTACTGTTTCCCAGGTGTAATACCTTACACTTTGTTGGATTAAAGCATAGCTGCCATTTTTCTGACCATTCCTGAAGTCTACCTAGGTCTCTCTGAAGAAGCTCAGCTTGACAGTGATCATTAACTACTCTACCAATTTTAACATCATCTGCAAATTTAGACATCACGCCCTCTATCCCTTCATCGATGTCGTATGAAAATTAAAAACAACAGTGGTCCTAATACTGATCCTTGGGGAACCCCACTTCTTACATCAACCCAATCTGAGGAATAGCCATTTATCACAACCCTCTGCCTCTTGCCCTGAAGCCATCCTGCTATCCATCTAAGGATTTTCCCAGTGATTACAACCTGTTCTAGCTTATAAAACAACCGCTCATGTGGGACTGAGTTCAAAAGCTTTGCTGAAATCTAAATAAACAATGTCGAAATTATTCCCCAAATCCAGCTCGTGAGTGACCCTTTCAAAATAGCAAAAAAAATTTCTTAAACATGATTTTCCCTTTACAAAACTGCTGAGTATCCTTGAGAATTTCAATTCGATCCAAATGATCCTGAATTCCACCCTTGATCATTGCCTCCATGATTTTCCCTATCACTGAAGTCAGACTGACAGGTTGATAATTTCCCACTTCACTCTTAGAGCCACCCTTATGTATGGGAGTACATCGACACTTTTCCAATTCAAGGGAATCTCCCCAGAGTCTAGTGATGCTCGCATAATTAGCCTCAATGGTTCAATGCACTCACTTGCCGCCTCCCTTAAGATTATAGGGTATATTCCATCAACTCTAGGAGCCTTACTGGCCTGTAGGCTTAAATGTTTTTTCATTAAATAATCTTGCGAAATTTCAATATCATTAATTACATATTTTTCAACTTTGCTCCCACAATTTTCCATTGCCACAAAAGGTTTTTTTCATTTGTAAATATCGATGCAAAATAACTGTTGAGCTCATCTGCAATGGCAGCTGGTGTATTTAATACTATCCCCTTTCCCTTACGTAAAGGTCCGATCTGGTTTGTCCTGCTCTTCTTGGCATTTATATATGTGAAGAATTTCTTATCCCCCCCCTCTTTGCTCTGTTTGCTAGTGATTTCTCATAAACTGCCTTTGCCTGTTGAACCTTTTCTGTGGCTCTATTACACATCACCTTGTAGCTGTTATAGGCTTTAGTACTTTTTATTGCTCTGTAACCTTTCCATGCCACCTTTTTCTGCTCAAGTAATGTGGCAACTTCACTATTCATCCAACTTGGAACCCTCCTTGTGGAGTATTTTTTTTAATGGTAAATACGGATTCAAGGCATCTGTGATTAATATTTTAAAAGCATACCACAGTTCAAATGTATTCATTCTCTGTGCGATATCTACCCAGTTAATAGAGGCCATGTAGCATCTTAAGGCATCGTAATTTCCTTTTCTGAAATTAAAACCCATTCCGTTGCCTTTTACTACTGCTACTTCTCTCATCATCATCCACCGTAGAACTCCATGATCACTTCCTGCTACTGGTTCCTCTACTGTCAGCCCTGTTATGTCATCTGATTCATGGTTGATGATGAGGTCTAGGATATTCTTTTCTCTAGTACTTTCCCTGACATGTTGATACAAATAACAGTCATCTAGTTGATTTAAAAATTTTGTTCCCCATGTCGAGTTTCCTTCCAATTTACTCCAATCAATTAGAAGCAAATTGAAATCACCCATAATAAGACATTGATGCTTACTTGCCCATTCCATTTGCATGTAGAGGCTTTCGTCATAATCTTCACAATCACCTGGTCTGTAGATTACTCCTACTCGCATTATACCTTTGTTTCCAACTATCTCACACCATTCAGATTCTATACTAGCATGTGAAACGGCTAAATCCATGAGAACTCCGGCTAAAATTCAATAAAATTATGGATGTTTTAAATCAAAATTTGATAGAGAAATAATAATTTCTCTATCAAATACTGGATAGAGTATTTTATAGAGAATTTATAAAAAAAAATATACTGGAGAATGATTTCGGAACGAGTAATTGAGATAATTAAATTTTTAGCTTCATGAAATTTGGCGCTGAGAGGAAGCAATGAAAAATTATTTGAACCAAATATTGCAAATTTTGTTGGGACAAATAGAGTACAAGCAAGAATTTTACAAGAAAATAGAAGAGCTTTTTATGTTCCATGTGTCATGCATAAATTAAATTTAGTTATATCTGATGCAGCACATTCTTCAACAACTTCAGAATTATTTTTTAGAACATTATCAGTGTTATATGCAATTTGCATTGCTTTGCCAAGTAGGTAGGATATTTTAAAAAGGCACGTAAAAATTACTGTGAAATCTCTACCAGAAACAAGATGGGAAAGGAAAGATAAAAGCTGTTGGAGCAGTACAATATCAGTTATGGGATATTACAACTGGATTAAATGAAATCAAAGAACAGTCCAAAGGAAAAGATGCAAAACTGCAGTCTGAAATACAAGGTTTGTTAACAGAAATTATACTTCTTTTAAATTTATTATAAGTGTAGTTGTTTGGTATGAAATATTGAGCATTAAAAATGAAGTGATAAAGCCATGCAAAGTAGTAAAATTGATATGAACACTGCATCATAGAAGATGCTCTTAGTCAACTAAACAAATTTAAAACATCAGAATTTAAATTGTGTATGGACAAAGCTATAGATATTGCAACTGAGTTGGAAGTACGTCAGAGTTACCAGGAGTGCTAGTTTCTCCATCAGATGAATGCTCTGCTAATCCAACTAAAAAGGTTTGAAACAGATTTTTTTAATATAATGATCGATGTAGCTATCGTTAGCTTACAAGAAAGATTTGATCAGATGAATGAAATATTCTCAGCTTTTCATCTTATTCCAAAATCAAATAACTTCATGAATTTATTTGAAAATGTGATAGAAATGAAATGTCAAAACCTTGAAGGAATTTTAATGGCGAAGATGGGTACAGTGACATCAATGCCAAAGAGTTACATCAAGAAATCCAATCTTTGCAGCATGTTTTAAAATGAAAAACTTTTGGTTGACATTTATTCAAGAAAAAACTAAGTTGAATTATATGACAACATCACCATTTCTCTTCGGATATTATTAACATTGCCAATTACAGTTGCATCTGGAGAGGGGAGTTTTTAAGAATTAAAATGATTAAAACGTATTTACAAGCAACAATTGGCCACGGAAGAATTAATAGATTGGCTATTATGGCAATAGAACAAGATGTACTAAAAGATGTAAAAACATCAGATGTTATAGACAAATTTATATCAAGTAAATATCATAAGGTAATGATATTTACTTGATATAAATGTGAAATGATGTGAAAACTTATAAACTTATAAGGTAATGATGTGAAAACTTATAAACTTATAAGGTAATGATGTGAAAACTTATAATGTACTAGTCATTAAAGTTTAAATAAATAATTATGATTTGAATAATTTTTGAATATTTCCTTACTTTTCAATTTTATGAATTCCAACTCACATTTTTGCGACGGGAAGTCCTAGATGAATATTTTGCCCAGGGCCAACAGAAGTCTATGTACGGCACTGCTCAAGTTTACCTTTCCCCTTCTTTGGGAAATAAGGTTTCCCTGTATCCATATCCTCATGGGTGAACAGTTCTAAAACCTATTCATCTTGATTTAAATTGTCTTCTGAGTCCATGTATTCTGTTTGGTTTGAGCCAAGAGTGGTAGATACTGTGGTATTCTGCGGTTGAATGGCATCTGGTTGTACTTTATGCCTTTGCTTTGTTTGTTTTTCATTTGGTTTGTTGGTACTGGGAACAACAGTAACCTTGCTCATTCAGCTAGTATTTACTCGGTGGTATAGTTACCTTTGGGTAGAAACTGATGTATGTTTTGTGGTTATTTGTGCATAAGTTGGTTTGTTAGTATTCGGAACCGGTAAGGATTTTTTAGCCTGCTGGTAGGCTACATTATGTTCTGCTTTGTGCTGCTGCTGCTGCTGTATCTATTTTCCATGTTTCCAAAGAGCACACTCCTTGGAATATGCCAGATGTGTCTCTGTTAAGACAGATTGGCGTTGTCGCTGTGTAGTCAGTATTAATGTGCAAAGTGGATCTACAAAGTGGATCTACATGTGGCACAGGCAGCTACTCCTCTGCAGACTGTCTGTGAGTTCCCAAACTTCTGGCACTTGTAGCAGCATAATGGGTTTCAGATGTATGGTTTAACTCGGCAGTTAAGACAGCCTGCTTTTATCACTGTTGGTGGTTTGGGATTGTCAAAAGTGAGTATTATGTTCCGTGTAGGAACTAGTATGGCATCTAATATCTTTTTCATAATTCTTCTGACATTAATGACTCCTTGATCTTGTAATTCTTCTTTTAGCTCTCCATCTGACACATTGATGAGGTCCCATTTGGTGATGGCACCTCTTGACATGTTCAGGGAAAGTGGTGAAATGGTGACAGAAGTTCCACCCAAAGTTTTTAGTTATTGTAGTTGCTCAGATTGTCCAGCAGTGGTAACTTCAACTAGTAGGTCTCCCGATCTTAAACGACAAACTGTTTTAGGAGTACCTATTGTGCTTTCTAAGCATTTCTGCACTAGGAATTGAGAGACTTTTCCAATCGGTTGTTCTTGAGTGGAATGAATGATTAGGAAAGTGGGAGTTCAGATTCTGCCTACATCAGTCTTTTCACATTTTGCTGCAACAGACCAGACTCCTGTTGTTGCCTTGTCAGGGTTTCTTCTGTGTACCCAGTAGCGTTCTGGGTTTTGGAAACTGCTTGCTCCATTTCATCCAGGAAGGGAGACCTTTTCTCCTCCACGTTACCAGCCCCACCACCTGGGGGCAGGAGCAGTGCCACATTTGTGATCAAGCAGTAGTGGATTAGTGATAATATGCAAATAAAAGGAAAAAAGAAAAAAGGTTACTTCTGATCAAGTAAAGCAATTTATTTGCTAGGATTATTTAATTGATTGTTAATGTAACGCTAAATAAAGAAGATGATTTTATTTATTCAAGAGAGAGTGCTAATTCACTAGCAAAGACACTTGATCACAAAATCGCTTGGCACCTGGGGCCCTGGAAGATGGTTTAAAAGGTAACTAATTCTGTAATTGAACACTTTTATACATAAATTACTGTAGTATTCCGTACATTAATATTATTTAGTTGATATTTGACTGTATGTAATGTACTGTAATTAAGCAATAGGTGACTTTTTCAGTGGGATGCTGGCTATTAAGGTGGGAAAGCATTGTAATGACTAATCGGAAATCGGCTGATTAACAGAAGCTGATTAAACGGTAATTGGGCAATTTTCTTATCGGTTGGCCATTCCAAGAGTACCTTTTAGTTTCAATAAATTAACATTCTTTCATTCCGATATAAGAATATTGTAGTTAAAAATGTAAAAAAAAAACAAAAAAAAAAAACAGAGCGGTAGAAATTTAGTCATTATAGAGAAATTAATTCATCTTTTAAGGTTGTTATAACGAAGGTAAAATAGCATTAGATTCATGGCATACTGACTAGGACCTAATGCATAAGTATTTACAATGTGGGTCACCCAGGGCAGGCGCTAGAGTGTGTGGCACCCGAGGCAAGAGCTAGTAATGGTACCTACTTCATCTCATCTCGTATCTTAACATGAATATATATGCAGTAGTGCTTCTAGAAGTGCCTATTTTAGGTGGTTCCTGTGGCAAGTGCCTCAGTGCCTTGCGCTTCCCTAGCATTGGCTCTGGGATCAACATAAAGAGCTTTGACTGTATATAACAAATCAAAAATGCAACACGCACACGCACGCACACACACACACACACAAGGACCATAAACTGAAATTCTGCTAATGAGAAAGAGGGTAACATGGCGCAAGAGAGTTACAAAAACAAAACCCACATGATGGCATATTGTTTCATGTGCATAATAGTGGTGGAAAAGGTGTCAAATAAATATGCATGTAAATTGAAATGCACATTATAAGATTTTGCGTTATAGTAGGATGAGCTGGATTAGTATATTATTATAGTAATAGCAGTATTATAAACTTTTTCTTCTTCTTTTTTTTTTTTTTTTCCTACCCATTGATGGGTATTGGTACCAAGTGGATGGGATGGCTGACTGTGTCTAGTTACCATTATTATTATTATGTTGGTCGAGGAATTATCTTACTATCCTATAGGTGTTCAGGATTGCGGCTTTCTGGATTTCCAAGTATTCTCTGGGAGGCTTATTTCTGATAGTTCTTATGAAAGCTCTTTGGTACCATGAAGGTGGTTGACACAATGATCGTGATGGTCATTACTTTTTCCATATGCCACACATCTTTGACTCCTGTCTTAGGTCTGAGTACTTCCTGATATTTTTCTCTGTGTTTTCTGGAGGTTGCTGGTCTTGGGCACTGCTATGTTGATTGAGTAGGTAGCTATTTCCGTCTTGTCAATGAGGGTTATGCTTGGTCTGTTGGGCAGGATCGTCTTGGCCGTTATGGCGGTCCCAGGATAGTCTCTGCGAGTAGAGATCTCTATCATGGGCTGAGGCTTGTATTTGTATTAAGTAAACTTTCTTTGATCAAGCTGGCACTTTTGCGCTAGCTTCTGATGAATTATCCTGGCCACTTGGTCATGTCTGTGAGTGTATTCCATCTGGGTGATCTACCTGCTTCCTACAGTGATGTGCTGGATTGTTTCTGGGGCCAGGTTGGAATTGTCCACATGTGACATCTGTTATTCTGGGGTCCTTGGCAATGTATTTCCTGGTGTTGATTACCTGGTCTTGGATGATGAGCACGAATCCTTCAGCCACGGAAGAGCCTAATGTTTGTAAGCCAAGAGTTGCAAGCCATCTGATCTATGTAGTCTTGATGGAGGTCACTGTAGTGTCTGCCATTGAGCATCTTCTTCTTCCATCTTTCTGTCTTTGTTTCTTCTGTCTGTTAAGTGCATTCTCGTTGAGGTTGAGTGTTGTGTGCCGTTTGTCTACCCTTTTTTATGGCTTAATAGACTAGTGCTACATTTTCCTGGAAGTAATATCTCAAGTTCTTAATTGCCTTCTTCTCTTGTTCAACAAGGTCAGTCAATCCCATCCCTTCTTTTTTTATGAAATCTGGTTAGTCCCTCAATGGCTGACATCCAGTGATGTTGTCACCTCTGGGTCATTATTATCCTCGTTGATCTTATAATCTCCTCTAGCTCGGTGTTGGTCCAATCGATGATCACAAAGGAGCATGTTAGTACTGCACTGCATAAGCGTTTATGGATGTGACCATGTTCCCGGCATTCGGCTTTGATTTTAGCAGGTTGTCGGTCTCTGACGTTATTTCTCAGTCAGGCGGGCTTTGATCTAATTGTGTTCTAACCGGTGGGCCTGCATCATCCCCCAGATATTTGTATGTCAAATAGCTGAGGATGATTTCATTAATTCAATCTGTCCACCGGTCCTCGGCTGGTAGTTGCATCCAAATGGATGTCTTTGATGCAATCCACGGGCCTTGCATTTGTCTAGGCCATGCATCCTGACATTAGTGCTGAACTCCCCAGTGATCCAGAGTAGCCTTTGGAGTTGATTCTCGGTTGTGGCATAGCATTTTATGTCACCTATGTACATCAGGTGAGAGAGAGAGAGAGAGAGAGAGAGAGAGAGAGAGAGAGAGAGAGAGAGAGAGAGAGAATATACAGGTTCTTCCTCCCTTCTTTTAGGACATATCCATACTTGCTGCTATTGATCATTGTGGACAGTGGATTAAGTGCCAGACAGAACCATATTGGACTCAGGTCATCTTTCTGGAAGATTCCTCTTCTGGTGGATATTGGTCTGGTTGTGATGTTGTGAGGAACACCTTGATGGTGGTCCTCCATTTTGCCATGATTGCTTCTATTTAGTGTTGGATTGCGTTTGTAGATATTCATTATCTCTAATAGCCAGCTATGGGGCACAGAGTCAAACGGCCTTGTGATGTAGCCAGTGTGCAGGTTGTGGTGCTTCTTGTAGGCTTGCTCCATTACTGCAGTGTCAATGGTCAATTGCTTCTAGCATTCCCTGCTCATCTGCTTACATCCCTTCTGCTGTTCAGCCATAATGTTCTAGCTCACAAAGTGGTCTCATATCTTTATAGTTATGCAGCTGGTCAAGTGTCTTTATCCTTGGCCTTTAGGTAGATGATTTCTTGAGCCAGAGACTCTGGGATTGTTTCAGGGTGCATTATTATCTGGGTGAAATGCTCTGCTATGTGCCTGTGGGTACAGCTGAACTTCTTGTACCAATAGTTGTGGTTGTTATCTCTTCCTGGGTTTGCCAGTTTTGGGTTATTTTATTTCTGAATTTCCCATTCTATTATCTCTTGTATGTTCATGGTTTTCTTCCTTTCTAGATGTATTCAGGGAGCATGGCCATTACGACTAAATTTTCTGCTCCATAGGTTTCCCCAGAACTCCTAGAGTACATTCTGGTGGGGTGGTCTGTTGCCTTCCTTCTTCTCTTATTTGATTTTCCTGTTGAAGTCATTCTCTGGTTTCATCAAATATTCTGTTGTCTGTTTTCTTCTGAGAAAACAGACAACAGCAAGAAACTTCACTGTTCTTCCTGTAACAGTGAAGTTTCTTGCTGAGTGCCAGATGTTTCTGCTTGAAAGTGTCAAGGAATTCTTCAATCCTGTGATTATAGGTCTTGTGTTTGCTATGGATGTTGTCTTTCTTGAGAATGGCCTTCACTTTTTTGATAAACTTCTTTCTTCAGTTACCCCGTGCACCATACCAGTGGATCAGTTGGCCTATGTTCCCGTCTCTGTTTTATTATGGTGTGGATCTTTGTGGAGGTCCATTCTCTTGAATTCAGCTACGGCTTTCTTCCACTACTCTTCTTCTTCTTCTTCTTATTATTATTCTGGATTGAGATCTTGTCTGTTTCTACTTTAGCTGTTCTGGGTTGTACTTCTTGTACTTGCAGTTCCTCTTAGAGTTTTTGTTCCATTGTATTCATATTCACTGTTCTTTCTAGTTGGTTGCTCACATCTTGCTTGATTTTTTTCACGATAGCAGGAGTTATTGGGTTATTCTTGAATATGGCCCATCTCTGGTCTGCTTTTTGCTGTTCAGTGACCTGAACAGTTGGGAATCATTCCAACAGCTTGGTGTGTAGTTTTGGCTGTACATTGTGGTGTCTGTCTCTAGCATTGTTACTTTGTAGTATGCTAGCATGATTAATATATTCATTTCGATGCTGCACTTCATGCATTGACTTCTTTTCTCCTGGGGTTCACTAGTGCAGTTGCGCAGGAGGCACTTCCAGTTGGTTGGGCTGGATGGTGTTGCCCTTCAGGTGTGATAGCCACATGTGCCACTTGCTCCACTCTTGTCTGCTGGAGACTGTCTCCCACTTTTTGAACTAGCCCCTCTGTCTAAGACCTGAATGTAAGCAACTTTATCATGCGCCACACTCAATGCAGTATGTTCAATATTTCTACATCTCATCTTCATCCAACTCTGGATGGCAGACCTGTTTAGCTTTGAAATCCAGTGGTGGGTGGTAGTAATGTGAGTAACACCAGATAGCACCACTCTCTGTTTCAGCCTTCTTAACTTCAACCTTGGGGAACACAGGTCCGATTAAGCAACTTTTAGCAATTTTTTCCCTCCCCCCATGATTTTTTTCCCCTCTTGATGGGATTCAAGCCCAAGTCCATGATAATGGTGGTCCGGTGTTGTAATTACTGGGCTGATTGCATCCCCATTATATTATTATTATTGTTGCTATATTATTTCTCCCTGATGGGGTGCCCCACCCCGTGATGGGTACTGGTACCAAGTGCACAGGGTGGTTGTTAGGTCTAGTGTTACTGTTGGTCGAGGAACTCTCTGACTATCCTAAAGGTGTTCAGGATTGCAACTTTTCTAGAGTTCCTTGTATATGTTCTCTGGCAGACCTATGACTGAGAGGCTGTTATGTAGGATTTTTGGCACCATACCAGTGGTAGACACGATGCTCGAGATGGTCATTATTATGGTATGATCCCAATACAACTTATGGGTTGGGGTCTCTAGTATGGCCTGGGGTTTGCACTTGTAATATATTAAACTTTCTTTGATCAACTGCTATTTCCTTGCTAGCTTCTGATGCTACAAGTGCACTCCGTCTGGGTGATCACCTTCCTACGGTAATGTATAGGATACTTTCTCAGGGCAGGTGGCAGTGTCAACACTTGACATCTGAATTCTGAACTCCTTGGTGATGTATTTTCTATAGTAACCGGACTTGGATGGCGAGCATTAATCCTTCAGTCTTCAGGGAAGAGCATCCCACTCGTGAGCCATGCATTGGAAGCCCTTCCCCCCCATCATGGCTTAATCTCTTTACCAGTAGTTTAGAATGACTAATTTTCCCTGATGCAATCGATGGTCTTGCATTTGTCTAGACCAAATTCCATACTGATATCACTGCCAAATTCTTTGGTAATTCAGAGTAGTTGGAGTGGCTTTTTGGTTGCCATATAAAGCTTGATGTCATCCATATACATCATGTGGAAGAGGGTGTACAAGCTTTTTCCTTCCTTTTTTGGGGTTATACTGATACTTTTTGTTGTTGAGCATGGCAGATGCAAGTTGAGTGCTAGACAGAACTGCAGCACGCTCAGATCATCTCCTTGAAAGATTCCTCTCCCGATGGGGATCGGTCTGGTTATGATGTTCTCGACCTTGATGGTGGTACTCCATTTCACCATGGTTGCGTCTGGGAAGTTTGTCACTGTTGGATTGACTTTGTAGTCTCTATTATTCAGCTATGTGGCATGGAATTGAAGGCCTTACAGTAATTGATGTCAGCTATGTACAGGATACAGCACTTTAGCATTAGCATTAGCAGAGGCATTTGATGCAAGAAAGCAAGCTTATGCAGTATCAGCCAAAAAAAAAAAAATAAATAAATAAATAAAAAATAACTACTTCCACTTCACCCCTCTGTTCTTCAAAATACCTGTCCAGCTGAGCCTTAAACTTATTTAGGCTATCAACTTCCACTACAAGGGATGGAAGTCTGTTCCACCAACCAACCACCCGCTGGCTAAAGGCAAATTTCTGCATGTCTATCCTACATCTGTCTTTCCTCAATTTGAATTTATGCCCTCTCAGGTGATTATTCTGGGCAAGAGGAAGAATCCCATCAGCATTGAGCATGCTCAAACCATTCAAGGCTATATACACCTCTATCAGATCATCTCGCTGGTGCCTAGTCTCCAGTCACTGTAATTTGCAAAACTTAAGCCTTCCTTCGTAAGAGCATCCCTTTGTTCCATTCACTAATCTTGTTGCCCTTCTCTGTACTCGTTCCAGCAGCTCTACATCCTTCTTGAAATGAGGCCTCCAAATTCCTATATATCATTTCTCCTCCACTTTACTCTCAGTTATTACAAGATTCTCTAGCTTGTTCCAGCAACTCTACATCCTTCTTGAAATGAGGCCTCCAGACCTGTATACAGTACTCAAGGTGTGGCCTGACCATTGCCTTATACAAGGGAATAATCACCTCCTTATCCCTGCTAGAAAAATTCCTATATATCATCGACAATACACCATGAGCTACTCTTGCAGCCCATCTGCACTGCTCAGAAAACTTCATATCTGCCTGCACAACCACCCCCAGGTTCCTTTCCTTCTCTACCACTGTCAGTGTAGTACCACAGAGTTGATACATTGTTCTGGGGTTGCTGTTTCCCATATGTAGTACTTTACATTTGTCAATGTTAAACTTCATTTGCCACCTCTCAGCCCATCTGCTCAACCTTTCCAGATCCTGTTGCAGTAGCATAGTGTCCTTGACAACCCTGCCAACCTTCATATCATCTGCAAACTTGGACATTAAGTTGATATACCATCATCAATATCATTTATAAATACAGAAAACAATAATGGACCCAACATTATTCCACGATGAGCAGTGTCCATTGATTACCACTCTTTGTCTTCTCCCCCTCAATCACCCCTTTATCCATAGCAGCAATTTGCCTCCAATGCCACACTGCTCCAATTTGTGCAGCAGTCTTCCATGTGCAACAGTATCAAAAGCCTTTCTAAGATCCAAGTACATAATATCAAAGTTATTCCCTGCATCCAGTTCTTTTGTGACTGCATTACAGTATCCAATCAAATTGGTCAGGCAAGACTTCCCCTTAACAAAACCATGCTGTGTCTGAGCTATAACTGAAGTCTTGTCTAGATGATCCTGCAGTGCTTCTTTAACCAGTGCCTCCATTAATTTTCTGGCAGAAGTTAAACTAACAGGTCTATAATTACTTGTGTTGCCCTTTGATCCTCCTTTGTGAATTGGGGTCACATTTGCACATCTCCAGTCCATGGGTACTTCCCCTGAGTCCAAGGAAGCTCTCATAATTATGGCTAAGGGTTTGCTTACTTCTTTTGCTGCCTCCTTTAATATAACTGGATAGATCCCGTCCACCCCAGGTGCCTTTCTTGTATTTACCTTCAACAATTTCTCCTCCACTTTACTCTCAGTTATTACAAGATTCTCTAGATTACTGCCAGAGTTGAATACACCTCTGGAATTCCCCTCGCTGAATAACTCCTCATGTGTGAATGTCGATGCAAAATATTCATTTAGTTTGTTAGCCACCTGAGCAGGATCATCAACAGTTAACCCATCGATATCAAGTCGACCAATCTGATTTATCCCCTTCCTTCTAGAGTTTACATAAGTAAAGAACTCTTTGCTGTTTTTCTTTGCATCCCTTGCCAAAGATTTCTCGTAATCTGCCTTCGCCTGCCTAACCTCCTTTGTAACTTGGTTCAGATCAACTATCATAGGCTTCTGTGTCACGTGTTAATTTGTATGTATCCCATGCATTCTTAGCCAATGATCTCAAACTGCCTTAGGCAGCCTAACTTCCTAAGGAACAAAATATATTCCTGAAACAATATATATTAAGTTAATTATAAGCGATAAACATTTCATTCTAACTACATCAACACAAAAATTTACAAGGTCAAATTTACAAATTTATTACAAATCAATATTTTCTGAACAAATACATTTATACTTGTATAATGATGGATATACAAAATATAAAGTCTATACCTCCATCTACATAATCAAGCAAATGTTTGGCTTCTTCAAGTAATTCATCACTACGATGTTTTGAGATATCAGCTCTGTCTGCAACACCATCTGACTAAGAAATATAAAAAATGAAAACTATTTCAATATAAAGGAAGCATTTTGTTACTTAAAAACTATGGAGTATCCTGTATTTTTAAGTTTATTCACAAAATTCAAAAGCATTCTTATCCAAGCACACTATTCAGTTGACCCAATACAAATTTATGGTATGGGACTGATGGGTTTTTTTTTTTTTTTTTTTATAATTTTAAGCATCCATCTTGAAATGAGATGGCATCCATTGAGAAGTACTATTGATGCAGTACTCTACGTCTGGATTTATACAATTTTTTAGGTTCATTTTGTTATTTAGAAAAAAATGGGTATATATATATATAAAATGTTGTTGCAGATCATATAAACAAAAAATGAAATAATTACAGTCTTATGTAAGTATTATGTACGTATTTCAAATTCAGAAATAAACAATAATGCCGATGTTGGTTTTCAATGCTTTATTATCTTTAAACAACACAATTTACCTATGCATCATGCTGCTCAAGGAATACCATAGTGATGTTTTGCTCAGTAGTAAAAAGAGAGAGAGATAATTCTGAGAATAAGAGCTTCGTTAAACACCATAACATAAAATAAAAACAAGCACTTGTGCAAAATGTAGTTCTGAAAATTTGATTACTACACTTTTCTTACTGTGATTTTACTACTGAAATCAGAATCTATAATCTGTAGACTGTAATTTTCAGGATATATATAAGTGAAGGAAGGATGCTATTCCACAAAACAGAAGTTAAAGGAACAAATGAGGAAGAAAAGTTGATTCTGTGAGTTTTAAGTTGGCCAGTAAATGGATGTTGACTGGTTATGGCATGCATTCAGACTGGTTTGAAAGAGGCAGGGGAATTCAGAAGAACAGTGTCCATGGAAGTAGAAAAGGCTATAGAAAAGGCATGCAGCAGAAATAGAAAAATGTCTATGGGACAAAGAATGGAGAGATTTGTAAGAGATGGGTCATTAATTAATCTCTCAGCCCTCTTTTGAATGGACTCTAGAAGCCTTGGCGATTTTATAGAGGAACCATCCCAGGTGTGGAAACATTATTCCATGATAGAACAGATGAGAGTTGTATAGAGTGAGTAGCTGCTTAAAAGAAAAGTAACTCAAAGACCAAAAGAGAAAATATGTTTTTTAGATGCAGAGGAAACAATATTTGTGATGTGCTTATGCTAAGAGAGAGAGATATTAGAAGACAAGGTAATCCCTAACAGATATATGTGATCTTGTCTAGAAAGCTGAGTGCCAAAGAAGATATGCATAGGAGCAGAAGAATCCTTTTTGTGAGATATAAGATTGGACTGAGGTTGTGGAAAGATTGAATTTGACTAAGTAATCATTGCCCCTTCGGAGAATTACCTGGAGACCAGCATTTAAGGAATTGATAGTGGATATTTGAGAAGTTTAAGCTGTTTGTGAAAGGGCACAAACAGCTTCAACTTCTCAAATATCCACTTTGCATATCAGCAAAACTATGGATAGGATTTCCAGTCAAGGGAAGAAAGTCATTAATATACAAGAGGAAAAAGAGTGGGAAAAAGAATTGAACCTTGGGAACCAGTGCTGTACTGAATATCACTATCCTTCATCTGGGTTAGGGCTTACAATACTGGTCAAAATCTTAATACCGGTATTTCGGTATTTTTAATTTATGAAACCAGGATACCGGTTTGATTTTGGAACCGGTATTCCAAAAACAAACATTTTTCTCAATAAATTTTGATGACAATTAGGTGCAATAAAGTAAGGAAAAAAACAAGTACTGTAATTACTTGAATTCATGTTTTAAATAAACTTTTATTGCAATAATAAATATTCTGAGAAAATCCTTAAAATACAGTTATTCTAAAAACAAAAAAATACATATTGTTACTGCAAAGTTTAGTTATGTTTAAGCAGCCACACTACTGTCCAAATAAAGTGAGCTCTTAAGAAACATAAGCAATCAATAGTACGATTGTTTAAAATGGATCTAATTTTGGTACATATTTGATTAGCGGCAGAAAACGCCCTTTCGGATTCTATTCTGGTACTGTTATACTGAGATAATCTTAGATGATCTCAGTAGATATTTTCTAGGATTTGAACTTTTTTAGCAAAAACAGTTAAATCTATTTCATTAATTTCCAACTCACGTTCATCTTTTAAAATCTTAGTCGAGTCATACAATTTCTTATTTTGGAAAGAATTCGAGGAACACTGATGTTCTTTTTCCATGTTGATCTTCCATGGTTGAATTATGTTCATCATTTTCTGAAGGAGAAAGACGTTTTATTCAGCGAAGTATAATTTTCGCTATAGTATCTGTACTGAGTCTGGGAGAGAGCAAGGAGTGGAGATAAGGAATAAAGAGAGTAAAGAGTGCAGTTAAGGAATTCTTCACATATATAAATGCAAAGAACAGAAGAACAAATCAGATTGGACCGTTAATTGGACGTGGGACAGTATTAGATAGAATAGCTCAAGTTACAGATGAACTGATGTTACTTTGCATCGATATTTACATAAAAATTAGATAATATGGAAGTTAATGAGATATTATGGAAGTGAAGTTGAAAAAATATGTAATTAATGATGTTGAAATTTTCAATGATTAATTAATGAGAACTCTCGCACCTATAGGCGAGTAAGGCTCCTGTGGTTGATGGCATATACCTTATAATCTTAAAGGAGGCGGCGTGAGTGCATTGAACCATTAAGACTAATTATGAGAGCATCACTGGACTCAGGAGAGATTCCGTTGGATGGGTGTAAATTGGAACATAAAGGCGGTTCTAGGAGTGTAACGGGAAATTACCGACCTGCCAGTCTAACTTCAGTAGTAGGGAAAATCATGGAGGCAATGATCAAGGGTAGAATTCAGGATCATTTATATGGAAATAAAATTCTGTAGGATACACAGCATGGTTTTGTAAAGGGAAAATCATGTTTAATTAATGTGGTTAGCTATTTTGACAGGGTCACTCAAGAGCTGGACTTTGAGAATAATTTCGACATTGTTTATTTGGATTTCAGAAAAGCATTTGACTCAGTCCCACATGAGTGGTTACTTTATAAGTTTGAGCAGGCTGGAATCATAGGGAAAATCCTTAGATGGATAGCACGATTGCTTGAGGGCACCAGGCAGAGGGTTGCGATAAATGGTTATTCCTCAGGTTGGGTTAATGTAAGAAGTGGGGTTCCCCAAGGATCAGTATTGGGATCACTGTTGTTTTTGATTATCTTAAATGACATCTATGAAGGGATGGAGGGGGTGAGGTTTAAACTTGCAGATGTTGTAAAGATCAGTAGAGTAGTTAATGATAGCCGCCAAGCAGAGCTTCTTCAGATTGACCTAGATAGACTTCCAGGATGGTCAGAAAAGTGGCAGCTGTGCTTTAATTCAACAAAATGCAAGGTCTTACACCTGGGGAACAGCAACCCCAAAATAACTTATGCACTTGGTGGAGTTGAACTAAAGTCAGTAGTGGAGGAACGGGACTTGGTAGTTACGATACAGCCAGACTTGAAGTTGTCTGAGAATTGTGGACAGGTTGCAATGTTGCATGGTGTCCTATCGATGATTTATAGAACATTTGCTAGTAGAGATAACGATGTCATAATCACATAAAGGTGATTTTATAACCTTTATGTGATTAAATTAAGTAATTATTTTTTTTTAAAAATTAGTACCAAAAAACTGGTATTTTTTGTATCAATACCGGTATTTCAATACCGGAAAAAAATGACCGGGATCCCGGTATTGTAAGCCTTAATCTGGGTTATGAAGGATAGTGATATTCAATACAGTATCATTTTAAATCATTTTAATTCAGAATTAAAACACTGTAACGATACTTCATCAACTGACATGATTCGCTGTAAACTAATGTTTTCCATATGGATAGCAACAAAGGTGAAATTATTTGTTACAACTGTCTTTTTCACCTTCAGATGGAAGGTGGGATACCCAAAATGATGCAATTTTTTCTTCTGCAAATGTTTCATCAAAATGGCATAAATTGTATAATGGCTGATATCAACATGTATAGTCTCATTCACAAGTCATTCTTCACAAGGAATGAAATGGTTCTTAGATTCTCTCAATAATTAATTCTGTTAGTTGTGGCATGTCAAGGCCATCCAGATTAAAGTTCTTCAACATTGAATTCACCAATGAAAAAAAAAACAATGTCTCCGGATTCAGAACAAACAGACTTCTTGTCTGTTTTGTCAGAATCTGGAGAGCCATAATTTTGGATCTTGTTTTATTTGGTAAAGTTTGTTGTTGGTGTTTACTCTGCCAGATCTGTGACCAGTAATCCATATAAGGAACCTAATGTTGCAAGAATGTGAGAAGAGGTTGTCTAGCTGCAAGAGCAGCAATCTCATTTCCCAGATTTCCCAAATGACCTAGAATCCAGAAAAAGGTTACTGATTGATTGGACTTGCTGCAGGAGAGTAACTGATACAGTGTTGGATGAGAGGAAGAGAAATTTTCCTTCCTGGCAGAAACTGTAATGAGAGTGTCAGTATAGATTAGAGCACTAGAAATGGAAAATAAATGATTTGATAAGTGATAGCTTTAAGACATACAGTTCGGCAGTGAAGTACTGCATTCAGCTTATAATTAGCTTATATTCAGCTTATAAAGTAGCTGTAACTGTGAATGATGGAAAAATGCTGTACCACATTGTCAGTTTTTGATCCGTCTGTGTATATTATACAAGCATTAGAATTGATGGTAGCATGAGCTGTGTGCAACTATCTGATGTTAGAGGAAGTTAAACATTCTTATCCCATTGGCAAAAGTAGTCATCACGAGAGGCAGAAGCATGTAAACAGAGTGGTATTTGGAGAGTTGTGTCCTGAGAAATGTTAATTAAATCAACATTCCAAGTTTGAAGAATTTCTTTGAGTCCAAGGGCTGCAGGTTGATTTTCATTTGGCTTGCCATCATAAAAGGAATCCCAACAGGTATTATACAGGTACTCAAAAACAGGATGTGATGGGACACTCTGGATCTTAGCTTCTAAGATATAATGGGAGGTCATGCACTTCAATATAAAGGCTTTGGACAGGAAAAGTCCAGAAAGTTTGCAGGTCTGTCCTCAGAGCACTGTGCTGGATGACATTTAGCTGTTCTATTCTGCTTCTTCTAGGTGAGCCATACACCAGAGAATCATAATCTAATCTTGAACGGATTAGAGACTTGTAAAGGTATAGTAATGTGTACCTATCAACTCCCCACAACATGGATGAGACTGACCGAAGTATGTTCAACTGTTTTAGAATATCAGTTTGTAGATGAGTGACATGGGCTTGGAAATTTAGCTTGCTATCTAATATCAGTCCAGGAATCTGATGCTATTAACTAGTGGTATCGGACTGTTTAGCTGTAGTTCAGAATTGGGGTGGAGGGCATGTTGCTTACAAAAGTGAGTGGCAGTAGATTTCAGCTCTGCTAGTTGATATCCATTGCGTGAGGTCCAGAATATAATTTTGTTTATGGCAAGCTGGAGTTGACATTCTATAGTGTTCATGCTTTGCGACTGACAAGAGATAGTGAGGTTATACGTATTCATGTAAGCCTCATCAGCTTTGGGGATGTCCCGTGTCATGTTAACTCAAATTGCGAATAAGGTTGCACCAAGTATGGATCCCTGTGGAATTCTTTCTTCCTGAATATGAGGTGTGGACAGTATGTTATGACAGTGGACCCGAAAAGAGTGCAGACAAAGAAAATTCTGGATTATCTCAAGGAGATGACCACTTAGCCCTAGATGAAAAAGGTTCATAATAATACCATGCAGCCAGGTGGTGTCAAATACCTTTTCAGTATCTAAGTTAACCATCATTAGATGTTGTTTTGTGACAAAGACATTACGAATATTGGATTCAGCTTTATTGAGTATGTCAAGAGTGGATCTGTTCTTACGAAGATGGTCTAATAAAAGATTCTCTGATTCTAGGATCCATGTAAGCCTAGTATGTACCATTCTCTCTAAAATTTTTCCCATGCACCTTGTAAGAGAAATTGGTCTATAATTCTGAACCAAGGAAGGTCTCTGCATGGTTTTAGTTATGGCAAGCATGAAGGAAAGAGGATAAATATTTTCTGAGAATATCTGATTATAGAAAATGAGTAGAGTATGTAAGTACTCTACTCATTATGCTTAAACAAATACTCTTCAAGTAGTTGTTTAAGCATGATGTAATGAATGCCATCTGGGCTGGCAGCATTATTTTAAGATTTATTTAAAGATTCCCTGAGTTCTGTTATAGTAAACGGTTGATTGTATGGAAGCAAATGATGTGTGGAGAAGTTAATTTTGTGGCATTCTGCATCTGCTTTGATGCACTGAAAGGAGATAGTGTAAGAGGCAGAAGCAAATACTGTTGAGAATGAATCTGCTAATGCACTGGCGATTTCTTTAGGATCAGCGAGATTTTTCCCATTCCAATGGAGTATTGGAGAGGGTGACTGAAAGAATTTTCCATTTATAGCTTGTATTCTTTTACAGATAAACTGTGAGTCAGTGTTTTTGTTGATGGTTGAGACAAATGTGATCCAGGAGTCTCATTTAGCTTTATACCTAATCTGTCTTGCTCTGGCTTTAAGTCTTTTATACTTGATAAGATTATTGGTGGCGGGAAATTTGCAAAAGTTGTCCCAAGCATGGTTTTTCTCATGTTTGGCAACAGAACAATCTGTATTCCATCACTTATTTCTGTGGGAGCACTTGTGAAGTGATTTTGGAATGGAATCTTTAGCAGCAGTTAGGATCTGAATAGAAATGTAGGTAGTTACATCATCATCACCACTGGGTTGTTGTTCGACTTGAAAACAACCCAGTGATGATGTAACTGGGTTGTTGTTCAACTTGAAAAGATTGATGGTGAGCAGATTGATAAATCTATTGCAGAGGTAGATCCTGTAGGTAGATGAATACAGGTGGGAGATCCAGAGTTTAGTATAGTTAGGTTATTATTATTCAAGAATGTTTCATGCCTCTTGTGTCTACTGCAGGTGCCCCCCATTATGGTGGTGGCCAATGAAGTCACCAAAAAGACAGCTGGGAGTTGCATAAAAAGATTCAGATTTAAAACACTGTAACCATTCTTCATCAACTGACACGATTCGTCGTAAACTAATGCTAGAGAAAGATAAAACATTCTTATCTACAGTCATCTACAGTCAAACCACTGATATCAAGTGAACCAATCTGATTCATTCCCTACCTTTTAGACAAACAAAGGTAAAATTATTTGTTACAACTGTCTTTTTCACCTTCAGATGGAAGGTGGGATATCCAAAATGAGCTACTTTCTTTTCTATACATCTGTAATTTGTAAATTTTGGTGAAGCTTGTGAAGATAAGAATGTTTCCTGAAGACATACTTCTATCAGATTTAAGTGAACGATTAAATCTCTTAAGTCATCAGAATTGCTGCTTAGACCTCTGCAGCTCCACTGTATGATATTGGACATTATTTAGGTTAAGATGTGGCAGATTGATCTGACTGTGTTTTTTGTAGGTGGCACACTTCTCTGCCTGTCTTTTTTTGGTTTTTTTTTCGGGAAAAAAGGGCATCCAGAATCCATGGTGTCATTCGAATGGAGTTCTAAAATAGGCTCCTCCTTATCTAAAAGTTCATTTACATCCATACTGTTGGCGGGAGATTCCATTTTTTTGAGTGTGTCAGATTTCAATTGTTCTGTGTCATATGGGATCGAAGGAGTATCACTAGGGATGTTGATTGGAGTATTTGTGGCTTCGCTAGTTTCCTTGGTGGAATATATTCTTTAGAGGTTGTTAGTGTAGATTTAACCCAGTTAGCTAGAGAGGTGTGAGGCAGAATTGATACATCCATTTGTGCTGCAGTAGAAACATAGTTTCGAGTGTAGGCAGCATAGGAACGACTACTAGGCATGCTCCACATAACTTGCCTATGTGCCTCAGGAAACGTAACTTTATTTTCTATTTTATACTTTTGAATTCTTTTCCCTGTTATCCATAATTCACAAGCTTTGGAAAAAGCTGAGAGACTTCCTTTACATTTTGGACAAGAAGGGGTTGTGACTGAGTAGTCAGCTAGTATGCTCCTTGGATTCGCAGATGGCATCACATCACATCAACATGTCTACTGGGAATGACCGTATTTCTGGCATTTGAAGCAATGAAATGCTTCAAATGCCAGAATCAAACACTTTAAATAGCCAGCTTTAACTGAGGATGGCAATTATGGAGTGCTGAATGTAAAAATGATGGATATAATTGGCGTGAGATTTCTATCCTTTTTAGTCATGATCCATTTCGCATTTATTACTTTTTGACTACTGAGTTCTTGGAGTTCTTAAGAGACTGTAATTAAGCCCCATTCACTGATGACACCTTTTAAAGAATTTAAGGTTTTGCCGGGAATAATTGATACTGTCAATCCACCAAATGTTGTCATCTTTAACAGCTGCTCAGCTGTTTTGAGGTGGCTGTTTCAATTAGGTCTCCAGATTATAGTCTTTTCACCATTTTTGGCAATTCGGCAATAGATTCCAAAGTTCTTTGGATTAAGAATGATAATAACTTGCGGTTAGAGATTGCATCACCAGGAAATTTGGTATATTGTTATGGCACTGTGCTTCCCTTTGAATTGATTAGATTCCTGGTCTATGTTTGAAGGTTCTGATCTTGAGCTCGAAAGCTCTATAGATATTTATCTATGGTGGCTCTTTTTGGCCCTTTTTATCTTTACCAGGCAGGTTACTGGCCCATGGGGAAGCAGAAGCAGTGCCACTTGGTGGCAAAATGTGAGGGTTAGTGAAATTAGTAAAAGTAACAAAAATTAAAGAAAAGGTACCTTCTCTTTTTGGGATCTCTTCTTAAGACTTTTAAGATAGCAGAGCTACTTAACAGAAAAATGTAATCAACAAAGAGGAAACCAAGGAAAACGGAGTCACAGTTTACAAAATGCTCTTTAATTACACAAGATGCGCTTGGTCACAGAAACACTTGGCACCGGGGCCTTTCTCCTTGCCATGTAATACTAATCTGACACAAGCCATAATTGTACTAGATATTCAAAAGGTGTGATGCATTGGGAATGACATGACCACATACAGAACGGTTTGTACTTTTCGATTAAAGGAACAAAACACATTTTCAAATCAATTTATTGAAAAGAGGGGGGAAGCTTATACCTTATATCACAATTATGACCAAAGTTTTGCTTAGTCTCTTGCTGTTTCTTTTAATATATTTGGATATATTCCATCAGCCACAGGTAGTTTTACTTTTAGCTTCAACTATTTCTTTTCCACTTTCTTCTCAGTTATCATAAAATCATTTAGCTCCCAGTTATAACTTGGCATACCTCTGGTATTCCCATCTCTAAAAATTTCTTCATACATGAATGTAATGCAAAATTATCTATTCAGTTTTTTGGAAAAATGAACAAAATCATCACCAATTAAACCTTTCATATCTAACGAACCAATGTGAATCATTCTTTTCCATCTAGTTACTTTTATTCATCCTTTCTACTTTTCTACTTTCTGATAAATAAAGAAGTCCTTCCTACTTTTCTTTGCATTCTTTCTTGCCAAAGACCTCTCTTAAACTTTCTTAGCTTGCCTAACCCTATTAATGTCTTGACAACAGACTAGTTTATAATTTAGGTTTCTGTATCCCCTGATAATTTATGTGCATCCCATGTATATTTTTTCACTCCCACCTTTTGTTCACCTGACATGCACTTGAAATTCATTCTTCTCCACCACCATTTGTTCATCTGACATCCATTTAAGCATAAGCCCCCAAATGGTATCCCTTAATTGTTATAAAAAGTGTAGTATATTCTGTGATTTGCATCCCTAAATTCTTCCCATCAAGTATTTGCTGTTGGTAACTTCATCAGTTGGTCCCACTGCATAGAACTTAAAAACTGTCTGAGATCATTGTAGTCACCTTTATGAAAGCAAGGGCTCTTCCCTTTGCCCTTGGTAGTAGTTACACCTTTAAGTAAATCTTCCTCCATCAATAAATTGTGGTCACTGCTACCAGGGCAGGCCACAAGCATGTTCAACCAGTTCTGTCGAAGAGGACCCCATGCTCAAATGGTCTAAATAATAATATCAACTGCTTCTTTTCTGCATTTCTATCAATGAGCCTACTGTCTTAATATCTAGTTACCCACATTATTGTCACTCCAAGAGCACTTGTACAAGTCAACTTAAAAATTGCTAAAAGTAGAGCGTATACTTCTCAATGTATATGTTCTGTTTCATATCGAACAGAGGACATTATTTAAAAATGTAATTTTTATGTTCTACTTACTTTCAATAATATCTGAATTGTTTTCAACTTCTGGAGGTAAGGAAACAACAAACAGGGCCCGTAAGTGATTCCTGAACAGGGCCACACAAATAGCATTAGTTGAGGCATATCATGCAAGAAAGCAAGCTTATACAGCATCAACCAAACAAAAAAAAAAAAAAAAAAAAACCTTATTTCACCCATCTGGTCTCTCCAAATGTTTGTCTAGTTCAGACTTAAATTTATATCAACTTCCACAACAACAGATGGAAGTCTGTTCTAGCAATCAACTACTCACTGTCTTTCCTCAATTTGAATCTTTGCCCCCTCAGGTTTTTAATTTGAGCAAAAGGAAGTATCCTGTCATCATTGAGCCTGCTCGAACCATTCAAAGCCTTATACATCTCAATTAGATCACCTCACAGGTGCCTAGTCTCCAGGTGCTGCAACTGACAGAACTTAAGCCTCTCCTGATAAGAGAACCCCTTTGTTCCTCTCACTAATCTTGTTGCCCTTCTCTGTACTCATTCTAGCAACTCTACATCCTTCCTAAAATGAGGCCTCCAGACCTGTATACAGTACTCAGGATGCGGCATAACCATGTGACCAGTACCCCTAACTTTAGTGTATATGCACCTGTTTATATACACTAAGACAGCCCAAGTATCTTCTTGATTCGACGAAGCTCCACAGCAGGGCTTATAAACTCTGACTTTCCAGGCTACTGTATCCCAAAAAAAAGCAGTAGAAAAAGTTAGTGTTTGTTGTTAAAATCACTTTGACTACTGTTAATCTATTAGTCTGTATATCTCCACCTAGCAATTTCTCCAATCTACCTAATACTGCCCAATCATTATATATTCTTGCACTCCTTCTATTACAATCCTGACTTACATGGCTGGAACTTGGGGAGGGAGGGAGGGTTGAACACTCATGTCCATTGGATCCTTCTCTCGGCACAGCATTCTGCTCTTCTGAGGATTATCAGGGCCTGCAGAACAGTTGCTATGGATGCATTGTGTGTTTGAGCTGGAAAGATGCCAGCAAACCTCATCGTAGCAAAGGTCCACCTATGGTACAACTTGAGGTGGAGATTTCCTGGACTGGTCTTTGGGGTCTGCGTGTGCCTGGTTGGGCAGATGGACAAAGCCTTTAAAACATTACAACTGAGCAGAGGAGGATCGATGATGAGCTAAATGTCATTTGGCAAAATCAATGGTGAACCTCTGAGATGGGAAGACATTTGTATGCTTTCATCCCCTCTATTCATACCGTGAGCTAGCGAAAGCCTAGGCTCCGGTTTGGACTGGCCGTCTGCTTTGTCCTGACGGGGCATGGTCTGTGAGTACTCTATACAGGTCTGGAGGCCTCATTTTAGGAAGGATGTTGAGGCTGCTCCGGCTGGGGTTGGAAACCTCAGACTTGTGCTCATGAGGTGAGCCGGAGACAGGCCTTTATATTGTGTTAGGATGCCCAAACTATGTTGACCTTTGAGTAAGGTTGGAGGGAGGGAAGTTTGCCCTCTCTGAATTAACTTTGGTGGATCTTTTAACTGATCTTCACTTGTTTGACAGGTTCATCAAATTTGTTAAAAGAGCTTTCGAGCGCAGACATGTCGCTGGATAGGGCAACCTACCTCCTCGTGGTGGGGGTGGAGATGCCGTCCCCACCATGAGGCCAAATGTTTGTTCTGTCAAAGTCATTGCAGTTTGTTGGAGAATTGTGTTTTGTATTATTACAATGTTATAAGATGTATTACATTACTAACCATATCACAAGTATAGTACAATGTAACGCTGAGAACTAGATGCATATGCCTGGAAGCCCAGGCAGCATCTAGGATAGAGGCTCCTTCAAATGACAATGGCTCCTTCTATTTATATGTGATTCATTTTGCAATCTAACATTATAATTAGTGTTACTTTTGTGATATTTTTTTTAATTCATATACTACAACAAAACCACTACAAAGCACCAGACTGTTTTATTATATCCAACCCAGCCACTTAATTCATCCCTATGGCTTTGCTACCCTAATCAGAGTAACATACTTTAATGGAATTTAAAGACCAACACTTGTAGGAAGTATTTTATGATAAATATTATTTTTCCCCAAAGGGCATTTACAGATAACAATACCACTCCTGAGGTGGTATGCTCACCTGTAACCTTGTTTAATGAAAAATGTTTTTGTTATTTTTTTGTTCTGGTAGCTCCTTTGAATTTCTCATCAGGAGTTGGTCTGCAACATGGTTTTTTTTTATTTTTTCTGTAATTTTGATTCTGCATTTTGTAATTAATTAATTAATTAAAAAACAAATTAATTTTCGTAATTTTGTAATTTAAGTTGAAGCTTATTCAGATAATAAAGAAATGGAAAGGGGAAAATCTGCAAACTAACATTCTATTAAAATGAAAAAATTTCAGGTGTGCTTTCAATATGACTACTTCGGTGGTTCTCTTGCTAAGTCAAATACAAGTTTTTATATGTGGCTAAGCAAACTTGGCTTACTCATTATGCAAGGCTGGTTATATAACCTAATTGACTTATTCATTACAATAGGAAAAAGTTACCTTAGGTTAGTTTGGATACTTTTTATATTACATAACGCAGTAAGATATTAATACAGTAAAATTCTGTTACTTCACGAGAGTTCCACGAATCATGAATCATTTTGTTGTGCCAAAATTTTGTTCTAATGAATATCACTGAAAATTATTTTAGGAGAATCAATATTTGTTCAAAATTCTTCTGCATTTTTTTAATATATAGAAGCAAAAGTTCCAATTTATTTTACTTAAATGTCAACCTTAAAATAAATAATAAATAAAGTGATAAAAATGCATAATAAAGGAATAAAAATATTTATTTCAGAGGGTATTGTTTTGAAAACATTTTTTATACAGTAGAAATGCAATATTTTATACAGTATGTAGTCTCTCTGAAATTCAGGGGGGGGGGGAAGAGAGAGAGAGAGAGAGAGAGAGAGAGAGAGAGAGAGAGATGCTATATACTTTTCACCGAGTGTAGAATGCCACTCAATAAATGAGCAATGCATTTTAGGTAAAGAACAGGCAATCACACCAGCTATTGCTTCTTTGATAGCCTGTTTGCTGATGACCATCCATTTTACCATTATCAATATCAAGTACTGTGGACCAAGATGGTTACCAGCAAAAATAAAAATTCTTAACCATTTTTTTAAACCTGCAATCATTTGCTCAGAATTAGTTCCCCCCCCCCCATTTTTTTTACATTCTATGTAAATTTCAATACCCAAAAATGTCACAAAGCATTTCTTTCTAGTATAGTATTGATTTATTGAAAAAGAGGAAAACTGGCAAAACATTACAACAAATGACTTTCCTATAAATAAAAAAAAGGAATAAAATTAAAAGAATACCGTGGAGGTAACAAAACCTCTTGGGTGTGACACATCAAATATTATGCTCTTCAGAATCTCAATTCAAGATTACATCGTCTGACAGGTATTTCCAGGGCAGGGGGCAGAAAGCATATAAAAAAAAATCAGTATTTTCTTCCATATTGAATTTTCCCCCCCTTATCAAAGAAGGGATTCAATCATCCCTTCAAGAAAAATAAAGACAAAGCAGTTTCCATTTTTCATTTCTCTATATTGGAGTTGTCAGTGTCTACGGCTTAAATAAAAAAATAAAGATCTCTTTCTCACCATACTTCCAGCTTCATCAGCAGCTTCAACTGCAGCTTGGGCAGAGATAAGAGCATCATTGATGGCATCAACAATAGTATTATAGGCTGAAGCAGCTTCTACTGCACCATCTGCACTGTCTCTTGTATCAGCTAATAAACTAAATAAAAGTTTGAAAATATTAAACCTAATATTATAAAACTGAAATATACAATAAATAACTAATTGAAATATTATATATTTCATGCATATCAAAAAGAGAAAAAAAAAAAAAACAAATCAATAAAATTTAACATTTATAAAATTAAAATTATAGGGAATGCTTTGATATTAAATTATATAAACTTGTCATATTCCATTTGCTGATGCAGGAATGCCAATGGTTCATTCATTATTTGGTTTTAAGGAGCATTAGCAACTAAGGCCATATTGCTCTGGGATGTGCGGTGGTCATTCCCTGACCTTTCCGCATCCTCCGTATTTGGTGGTGATGGGCTCGAACCCCGGTCTAATCAAGAAGCATGTGCTACGCACTGCTGCTCCTTCCCACCTGGCTATGGAGGCGCCTAATGCCAATGGCCTACACCGAATAGAGTGTAGGCCATTATAATGGCCTATAATGGCCATTATAATGGCCTACACTCTATTTGGTGTAGAGGCATTATAATATAATGCCTCTAACACAGGCCAGCAGTGGCTGTGCAACATCATTTGCAAACTTATTTTATAACAGAGTCCACTGAAATGGTATCTGTTGGAAAAGGAAAGGTGGTATTTGAGGAGCAAGGTTGGGAGTATGCTACAGAATGCCAAACCTCCCACAGTACATGAACCACTGCGGGAAGTAGTATATATAATATGATAGGCTAGAGAAATTTATTTAAATTGCTACAGAATTTATTAATTTTTTACATTGTCTTAAAATTTACATACATTTTGAACTGTGAACAAGATGATGTAGTGATGTTCAATTACTAGTAGGCTGGAGAGACAGAAAGAAAACTTGAGTTTGGTTTCCTATCAGTGATTATAATTGTGTTACTGACCTCTATTGGCATATGAGACAGTATTCATCATGCACAGAGATGCCAATTTCATTAAAATATACGAGTGTTAAAGAAAGTTCAACATCGAACTCTGATGTGGAACTGTCTTTACCACTGTCACATATTTGTTTATCTTCAATATTTGTAAAATAATAAGAGAAGTTTACCTCTATATAATACACAGAACACTTCTGTATGATACTCTCCAGCAATTAAAATGAAAAAAATCGAAAATCTTACATAACAGTAAAAAATAATTAAAAATCAATTAAACACAATTAAAAATCAAATGAACACAATTAAAAATCAATGTAACGCAATTAAAAATTAAATAGATTAATTAAAAAATGCATAACAATTTCAAAACGAGGAAAAGAAACCGTTTTGCACTTTTTCGTTAAATTTCTTTTTATTAATCTATTTAATTTTTAATATTGAAGATAAACTTGATAGTATGAACCAGTGCTGTAATGCTCAATACTTTCTATGTTGATATAAATACAGTGAAACTTCCCTTTAACGGACAGCCATGGGGAACGAAAATGTGTCCGTTAGAGAGAAGTGTCCACTAACAAGAAGTCTGAGGGAGAAAAAAAAAAAAAAGAAAGAAAGAAAAATCGTTAAACGTTTAATGAAAATTAAATTAAAATATATACAGATTTTGAACAATATTTTTGTAAATAATATACAATTACATACACAAGAGATAAAGAAAAATCGTTAAACGTTTAACGTAAAATTAAATTAAATTATATACAGATTTTGCACAATATTTTTGTAAATAATATACATACAATTGTGCTATGCATATTATGACTTTATCGTAAGAAAAATACATACAGTAATCACTTATTTTCTTCTGCACCTTCTTCTGGCTGATAATTTTGTTTTCAACATTTGTTTGGAGTGAAGAAACCATCGAAAGTCCTTCAGTATCTTCTTCAGCAGCGAAAAACATTTTTAAACGATTGATTTGAATGAGCGCTTCTTCCATTTTCATCGGTGGTTTGTTGTTAATATGTTCTTCGACAGAATGACCTCCTTCCATTTCTTCATCCTCATGAGGAACTTCTTGAAAAATATCGATGATAATGTCGTTGATATCTAGAGCACCATCTTCTGTAGTGAGGTTCAAGTCTATATCTTTGTAGCCAGGGTCACTTGTAGCTGAAGTATCGTACATTATCAATAGATGTTGAAGTTCTTGTTCTTCTTGGTGCTCCACATTGCTGTTCACAATTTCAATTTTTGCGTTTGAGAAGCCAGACTTTACAAAACAGTTCACGACAGTTTGTTTTCTAATTGCATTTACTGAAGAGGAAATCCATTGAATTCGCATCTAGGATGCCGAGTTTATTTGCGAAGTCACTCGCACATGTTCAATCGTTCATGTTTGCAATGAGATGTCTTAAAACACGTTTTCTGTAGTGAAGTTTAAAATTTTTTTATTATCCCTTGATCCAAGGGCTGACACTCTGGAGATGTGTTTGGTGGCAGAAAAACGATTTGAATGTTGGACAATTCAATGTGCGGGTGAGATGCAGCATTATCCATGAAAAGAATAATTTTTCTGTTTTGACGAATCATGTTTTGGTTAAAGTGACTTATCCATTCGCTCATGATATCTCGTGTCATCCACGCATTTTTATTAGACTTCCAGTCAACATTCAAAAGATTCAACTTTATGCCCTTGAAACAACGAGGATTTTGTGGTTTTCCTATAACAAGAGGTTGTTCAAAGTCTCCCAGCATATTTGTACACAATAGTACAGTCAAGCGTTCCTTAGAAATTTTTACGCACTGGCACTTTTCGTTTTTTAGACTCGTTGTTTTTTCAGGAAGAGCTTTAAAAATCAACCCTGTTTCGTCACAGTTTTAGTTTTAAAATCACGACATGAATCTTCCAATTTGATGGTCCACTCTGTTACAATCCCAGTATCAACAGATCCACCTTCGCCACTTACGATTTTCCAAGAAATTTTATGCCGAGTTTTGAACTTGTCTAGCCATCCCACAGAAGCTTTGAACTCATTTACTCCCATAGATTTTGCAACCTCCATAGCCTTTTCCCTAATAATAGGCCCATTAATGGGAATTTTTTTAGCACGTGCGCGACAAAACCACTCGTACGTAGCATTGTCAATTTGAAGTCCAACAGTTTTCGGGAATGATTTTTGAACCTGATCATTTCCGTGTTGCCAAAATTGTTTGAGCAGTTCATTTTTTTTCTTTAGGATGTTGCTTACCTGCGTCTTCCCGATTTTGAATTTTGCAGTGAGATTGAGAACACTATTTTTTTGCCGATCATACGCATTAATGAGTTCAACTTTATCTTTTAAAGTTAAATGTTTACGAGAAGACATTGTGCACTTCACACGACACTGAACAAAACTGAAAACTGAAACTGAAAAGACAAAAGGCTGACCAAATCCCCCCCTGCACACACCGAATTCATCAGAAGTTTTACACGTGCCTTAAAATTCTTGAAAAAGGGTTTAGAACCGCGACGTAAACCTTGATAAAATTCAGAGAATCGGAAATAGAAAATAAACACACGATTGAGGCAATACGTGGAAGAAAAGTTCCTAGAAAAAGGGCCATGAGCTCGCCCGCTGTCCGTTATGGAGAGATCAAATTAAGTGTTAATCTAAACGAAACAGTGCAGATTGCCTGTCTGCATCCGTTACAGAGAATGTCCGCTAGACAGAAGCTGCAAACACGTTAAAACCAATAGAGGTGAGTTGGGGAATTTGAAAATGTCCGTTGTAGAGAGATGTCCGTTAACGAGAGGTGTCCATTAGAAGTTTCACTGTATTTGTAAAATAATAAGAGAAGTTTACCTCCATATAATATATAGAACATTTCTGTATGATACTCTCCAGCAATTAAAATGAAAAAAAATCAAAACAAAAAGAAAGACAGCAAACTATGGTTTTCTTGAAGTATTAAGGGTAATATAGATACAGTCGATTCCAGTTATTTTGGACACATCGGGACTAGTTCATTTTTGCCCGATTAAGTAGCTGCCCCAGTGGTCTGAAGTTTCACATAAATAGTTAAAAATACAGTGGACCCCTTCTTTACAATTGGTTCACTGTACAATCAAATCACGTTATGATGGACTCAACATAGTAAAGTACCGTTCACTGTACGATGTGTAGTAAGCGCCGGTCATTGTGATCGCGTTGAATTGAATTTTAATTCTATTAAACAGCGATTCTAATTAGTGAAAATAGGAGGAATATTATCCACAGGCTATAAAAGTAAAGATATATTAAGCACAAATTTACCCTTTACTACCTTACAACTTAAAAAATTAAATGATACGTGGTAATCGGAATAATTAATACGTACTGCAATAAGTACATACTAACTAGTTGACATACATTTCTGTTTGTTGACATTTGTGGATGGGGGGTTAAAATTTAAAACAGTAAAAAGATAAGCAATCAATAACAAAGAACACGGCACATATAAATTGCAAGTAACACGATACGGAGAATGGAGTAACAAGTTACGAAGCTTTAAAAATAGGAATGAAGAGAAGATTCTGAAAATTAAATTTTTTATACAATTGAAGTTTCCATGGAAGTGTAAACACATTTCACCATAATAACCCACAGAATTCCAGCTGTCTGTATTATCGCAAATTCAATAAGATCGAGTTTACTATCCGTTTATAATAGATTGCGGTATCAGAAAAGACCAATAAACAGGTGACTGCTAATCGTTTTATGGTTGTGACCTCCAGATATCCGACCAAACCACGAGGTACGGTGGGAGACAATTGTAGGGTAATCTCCAGTGCTGCGGTCTCCTGCCCCGATCAAACGGCATGTTGTCCCAATTAAGTGAAGTAAACCCTGGCTATTTTCTCGATTGGGTTCTGTTTTTTAAGATTTGTCCCAAATAAACAGTTGCCATGATTACCGGTGGCCCAAATAACCTGAATCCACTGTACTTATAATTCTCTAAAGCAGTATTTCACAAAATATTTTACTCATGAACCCCTTTTGGTTTCGAAAAATAACCATGGATCCTCACATTCTAGCTCACTTAAATATGGGATGTCTGGATGACAGGTCCACCTTTTTCAGGCTGCCACAAAACAAAATTGAATAATAAATTTTTACTATTTGACTATAAAATCAATTGTACCTCTAAGCTACTAGTGTGAAGAATGGTGTTTTTTCATCTCACAAAGTCCTTTAAAGTTGGAAGTGACTGTAGACAAATGAATTCTCATGTCGGGTGTGACATCCAGTCAGTAAAGATATTTAGATTTTAAAATTCAAAGTAGCCATTACAGAAATTATCCATGGATTACGAGGAAACTATGGATCCCTTGGGATCTGTTTCCTTTTTGCATTGCATTATCAGAATTGATAGACAAAACCTCTCTAGAACTTCTAAAAGCAGACAACAATACAAGTTTTAAAAGTATAACATAAAAAAAAATGGCCTCCAACCATCTCATTAGGGCTCAAAATACCAGGCAAAATCTTAATACCAGTATTTTAGTATTTTGAATTTATGAAACCGGGATACCGGTATTCCAAATAAAAAACATTTTGATGACAATTAGGTGCAAGTAATTACTGGAATTCACATTTTAAATCAAACTTTTATTACAATAATAAAAATTCTAGCAAAAATTATTAATCATACAGTTATTCTAAAAACAAAAAATAAGCATCCACACTACCTGACTGAATAAAGTGAGCTCTTAAGAAACTCAATAGTGTTATCGTTTAAACTGGATCTAATTTTGGTATATATTTAATTAGCAGCAGAAAACGTCCTTTTGGATTCTGTGTTGGTTGGTGTTTGTACTGAGATAGTCGTACACAAGTTGCAGTTTGCCCCCCACCTTATTCCCTCATCTTTAAAAAATCTTATTTCCTTTTTATCAAAAATAAATATTTCCTTTTTGACTTTTTATGACACTATATCCGTATTAATGAAAGAGAGGGACTGACTGTTAAGCTTGGTGAGGAAACCAAATCTAAGCTGTGAGAGGGGGCTATTTATTTATTTATTAATTTTTATTTCCTTGTACCTTAGTATCGCCATCAGTGGCCATTGTTATGATTTTCGTACAGCAGCTCCCCTCAAGCACTAAGCTCTACAAGCTACCTGACTGCATTAAAAAACGAGAATTTCCAGGAGCTAAGGGATATTCCCCCCATACGAGTATATATATTGTATATCGTATATATATTATATGTGAGCTGTTAGTTTCTCAAGAGCAATGGCACAAATATAAAACAAAAGTCATTTATCAAACAAATCCATTTACAATACATAAACGGTGTTCATTTACATCTAATCTGTTCATTTTTATCTATCATTTCCATAAAATTTCTCTCAATTAACAATCTCAACTGCCTCTACAGCTTCAAACGCTAAACTAATTCAATCTTAATCACTTCCTCATATTTCTCTTAATCATCAATGTCAATTCCCTTCACAACAGAAATCCATAAGTCGCTAACTTAATGCTAACAATTCCGTGTAAAATCTCTTAATTTAGCAATTTCAATTTTCTTTACAACTTCAACCAAAAAACCAACTCAATACTAAGTATTTCCTTATTTCTCGTGTTTCTTCAACTTTAACCTTACTCTAAAATAATCTCCCACTTTATCTAAGTACCGTTTCCAAAACAACACAGTTCAGAGGACTTACCTTCCTTCTCTTTCATGGTGGAATTCCTTTTTTTTTTGTGAGGGTTCCTTCCATGGAGTGCAGTAATGTCTCTTTCTCTCTCTCTCTCTCTCTCTCTCTCTTCTTAATTGAACTCTTTTGTATAGCTCTTCCAGTACTGTCTTATTTCGGGATTTTGGGAACAGTTCTCTGCTAATATTGAAGGAAATTGCCACAGCAGTAGTAGAAGCCAGGGCACAATCTGACTGGCTTGTTCAACTTTTGGATTAACGTCTAGCACAGGAACGTGCCTGGCAGAACCCTTCACTATACAGCTGAACATTCTCAGAACTGGACTCTAACCGAATCCAGAACTGCCACTGGAAATTTGCAACACGTCAGAACAACAACCACAAACCTCTCTTTTGGTGCGAGCACCTTATTTATTTCCTTCTCATTTTATTTATTTATTGAATTGATTGCAAGTTACAATCGCCCCTTATACTACTTTTTTATATGCAAGGAGAGGGAGATGTGTAGGGGGTAGATACGTAAATGCCCGCAAACCCCAGAGGGGTTTACAGACATTTACGTATCTCCCCCTAACTAATTTAAACCTGACCCAATCACGGTGTTATTCTTTAAACTCATTCTTCTTCCTTTGGTGGGAAAAACAGAATATTTTCCCCACACAAAGAAATGCTTTCATCTTTTTCCGCCAGATCACCTGTTCACAATACCTTTGAACTGCTGCATACCGACACCCTTTCCCAAAATGCACATTTAACCCTTCCGCACCCGTCATACCATTGTTCACCATATTCCTTAATTGCACTACCAGGCCTACTGCCACTAATGGAAATATTTCCGTAATGTTTTCGTTATTCCTTAAGCGCTTTACTTCCACACACACTATACTTACTAAGAGAAATATATTTGTAAGATTTTACGTCTTACAGTTTCATGATGTTTTTAGGTTTCCATTTCATTTGTACTGTGTATAACAATCCCTCATTTGCAAATTCAGCAGTATTAATGATTTAGTGTTGTCAATTTTACAACCTTTATGTGAATAAATCATGGATAATTATTTTTTAAATTAGTACTGAAAAATCGGTATTTTTGTATGAATACCAGGATTTGAATACTGGAAAAAAATTACCAGGATCCCGGTATTCGGGATCCCAGAATCTCGGTATTGTAAGCCCTACACCTCATACATCACATGACAGGAAAACTTTTGGAATCACAGGATTCCAAAAGTTTAGCACTCACATGTCATAATCATTTTATTCATTTATTATTAAACATCACATTTAATTAATATAAAACAGAATTGTAAGCTGTATATTGGAAAAGTGTAGAACTTCTTTGATATTGCAGAATAATTTTCAGCAGTAATCCTTAAAATATTTTTCAGTATAATAAAATTATTTATACTCCACCAAGAAGTCAGTTGTAATGGAATTTTATTGTATTTTAACTCCTGTAACTTTTGGATCTGATGCATGATACATCTGAAGAATCAGTTCTATCATGCTCATAATTAAACCCTTTACACTTTAAGATAGGCACCACTCATCATGTGATCTTCACTTCACGATATAGTGAAGTGAAAATGCTGCTTCCATCAATTTTCCCACATGAAAAATATGTGCCTTGACTACTTCCTAGCACTGACTTCTGTAATTCTCTTGGTATCTCTATCTTTTAAAACATGTTAATATCAATTTTAAACATAATTACATAATTGTACCATTCATTTGGTTTTTAGGTGTCTCTAAATAGAAATCAATTCATAGACTTCTTGTATATTAATATTTTGTAACATTTCATTTATAATCTTTATATACTATATCTTATAATCATTAATGATGTCAAATTGATGTAAATGATCATAAAGTGACTCAGAAGAGCTCATTGGAGGAGAGATGAAATCTCAACTATTTCATGACTTGAAATATTTTGAAATCTCAACTATTTTATGACTTGGTGCAGTCATATATTGCAAATAAATATCAGTATACGCATAAAAGTTTTAAATTATGTAAATTCCTTAAATTCCTTTATAAAACATTACAGACGTGGATATTTATAAAAACATTACCTATCAAGTAAATCAGCTTGTTCCATTAGGTTATTTGCATGCTCTGTAGATTTATCAACCACAGGACGAACCTCTTCCAGCTCCTCTTCCAGTTCTTTTAAATACTCCTTAAGTGTATCAATTTTTAGTTGGAGACGGGTGGATTCTGCACCAAGATTCTAAAATAACAATTAATGCTATTAATGAAATTATTTACCAAGAACAGCTTTAGTTCAGTTTGAGGATATTTCAGTAACTCTTCACTCTTGCCCATTTCTTTAAAAACATGATGACTTTTCTTTTTAGGATGAAAAATTTCTATGGAACTATTCCTTTAAGATATATGGTGGCACTTTCCAACATATAATAATTATATACACACCAAGACTTTAAAAGAATCTTGAAAAAAAAAAAAAAAAAGTTTATTGTATATATTTGAAGTACAAATTTACAAATTACCTATTTGTGACTCATTGCTTTTATAGAAGGGATTACCAATTCTCAAAGGTGTGTGTGTGTGGGGGGGGGGAATCATGTCCAATATATACTGATGCATAGCTACCAACTTTTGAATTTCAAAAAAAAAACTGGAGATCAGGCATCTGTAAGCAGGAGAGAAATGTTTTTGGGCAAAAACAGGTGAAAAACAGAAGGTCTTTTGTAAAATGGAGGAGTGCATCTGAAAAAGCAGGAGTTTTTTTTTTTTTTTTTTTTTTTTTTTTGGAAAAGGCACTAGGTTTTCTACAGTCCATACAGCATTATAACTTAAATTTCAATCGGAAAAATACACATTTTATAACAAAACACAGCCATAGGTTTGTTTACCAGTACACTTTGCTTTTAAACTTTAGCTTAACTAACACTTCTCTGTCTGGATTTCTAGATCCTGTTTGCCCTCTTCAAAAAGTTTGAGTCACAGATTTGTTCATAACTATAGTCCTGCTGTCTAGACTGGACTGTTAGGAGCATTTCCAAAGTTTCACCAGAAACAGAGATCTGAACTCTGTTTTTGTTTTTCTAACCTGGCTGAATATTCTCCTACACTCAGCAATGCTATGAGAAATAGTTACAATGCCAAGCATGACTTGGGACTATTTGTTATATTTCAAGCTTCCTTTTGCACTTTTCAGTTCCTTAACAGATGAATACTGTACATCAATTTTTTCTTCTTCTGCAATAGCGTCTGGCAGGGACTCATAAAGAAACTGACAAAACTGATGCTGGAAAACATCTATTGCTTCATCTATTTCTTTATTTTTAATAATAATACAAAGAAATACTGGAAACCTGTCCACAAAAAATTTAAAATATTTGAAAATGATGGACATGCCAATTCATGAAATTTGTTCTACCTCAACATTTATAAGGTAGAATTTGTTCTACGTCAACATTTATAAGAATGTAATTTTCCAACAGGAACTACTCATGCACCATGTAGTCACGTGCAGTCATAAAAAATTCCTCGCAGAGCAAAAGACAGAATCTTCTCCTGTTGATTTAGATTCTCAATGACTTTGGCAGTAGAAATATTTATAAATAAATAAATTTTTTTTTCTGTTTATACTCTGGCAAAGTCAGTAGAGTTTACAATAAATCATCAATACAAATATTTATCGTATTTATTAGTCACAGGCTTCAACCCTGCTCCACTCAAGGAACGCGTGCTATGCACTCTCGCTCCTGACCACTGGGCTACGTCAGGCCTATACTAAATGGGAATCAATCTTCTTTTTCAGTCTACTATGGTAGTCACTATTTAAAATGGAAATGGACGATCTGAAAACTGTTGGTAAAAATTAATTTGCTCACAACATTCTTCAACATATTTAGGAATAATAACCTTGGTACACAGACAGAAGAGCATATTCTGATTTTCAAATATTACTTAGTATTTAAAGAGACAAGCAAACTGTGTTATTCAAACCAGAAAAGAGAAATACAATTGCATTTTGTTTAATATTGCTTTTACCAAAAGTTTGCAACACAGAAGTTATTTTCTTGAGTTTGTCAATTTTTCATCTTTCAAAATGTTTGTATCATGAACTGGATGGCAACTAGAGGGAGCAATACTCTTGATTTGATTATCAGTAGTGATTCTTCATGCATTAAGAATCTGCAGGTAAATGAACCACTAGGTGGCAGTGATCACAGTGTGCTGAAGTGGGATTTACTCAAAGAGGTAACTACCATTAGGGGTAAAGGGAAGGGTTATTGCTTTAGTAAAGGCGACTGCGATGGACTGAGACAGTATTTAAATTCTATACAGTGGGACCAACTGATGATGTTACCAACAGCAAATTCAAAATGCGAAGCATTCAAAGAACTTATCTTGGAAGCTACTAGGCTTTACATACCAACTAAGAAATATTGTTCAAGGTTTCGGCCTAAATGGATGTCAGATGAACTAATGAGACCTATGGCAGAGAAGAAAAATGCATGGGATACATACAAATTAACACGTGACACAGAAGCCTATGATAGATACAAGTTGATCTGTAACCAAGTTACAAAGGAGGTTAGGCAGGCGAAGGCAGATTATGAGAAATCTTTGGCAAGGGAAGCAAAGAAAAACAGCAAATCGTTCTTTACTTATGTAAACTCTAGAAGGAAGGGGATGAATCAGATTGCTCCACTTGATATCGATGGGTCAACTGTTGATGATCCTGCTCGGGTAGCTAACAAACTAAATGAATATTTTGCATCGACATTCACACATGAGGAGTTATTCAGCGAGGGGAATGCCAGAGGTGTATTCAACTCTGGCAGTAAGCTAGAGAATCTTGTAATAACTGAGAGTAAATTGGAGGAGAAATTGTTGAAGATAAACACAAGAAAGGCACCTGGGGTGGATGGGATCTATCCAGTTATATTAAAGGAGGCAGCAAAGGAAGTAAGCAATCCTTTAGCCATAATTATGAGAGCTTCCTTGGACTCAGGGGAGGTATCCATGGACTGGAGACGTGCAAATGTGACCCCAATTCACAAAGGAGGATCAAAGGCTGACACAAGTAATTATAGACCTGTCAGTTTAACTTCTGTTCCCGGAAAATTAATGGAGGCACTGGTTAAAGAAGCACTGCAGGATCATCTAGACAAGACTTCAGTTATAGCTTGGACACAGCATGGGTTTGTTAAGGGGAAGTCTTGCCTGACTAATTTCATTGGATACTATGATGCAGTCACAAAAGAACTGGATGCAGGAGAATAACTTTGATATTATATACTTGGATCTTAGAAAGGCTTTTGATACTGTTGCACATGGAAGACTGCTGCACAAATTGGAGCAGTGTGGCATTGGAGGCAAATTGCTGCTATGGATAAAGGGGTGGTTGAGGAGGAGAAGACAGAGAGTGGTAATCAATGGACACTGCTCATCGTGGACTAATGTTATTAGTGGAGTCCCTCAGGGTTCAGTATTGGGTCCATTATTGTTTTCTGTACTTATAAATGATATTGATGATGGTATATCAAGCTTAATGTCCAAGTTTGCAGACGATACGAAGGTTGGCAGGGTTGTCAAGGACACTACTGACACACTATGCTGCTGCAACAGGATCTGGAAAGATTGAGCAGATGGGCTGAGAGGTGGCAAATGAAGTTTAACATTGACAAATGTAAAGTGCTACCTATGGGAAACAGCAACTCCAGAGCAACGTATCAACTCTGTGGTACTACACTGACAGTGGTAGAGAATAAAAAGGACCTGGGGGTAATTGTGTAGGCAGATATGAAGTTTTCTGAGCAGTGCAGATGGGATGCAAGAGTAGCTCATGGTGTATTGTCAATGATATATAGGAATTTTTCTAGCAGGGATAAGGAGGTGATTATTCCCTTGTATAAGGCAATGGTCAGACCACACCTTGAGTACTGTATACAGGCCTGGAGGCCTTATTTCAAGAAGGATATAGAGCTGCTGGAACGAGTACAGAGAAGGGCAACATGATTAGTGAATGGAACAAAGGGGTGCTCTTACGAAGAAAGGCTTAAGTTTTGCAAATTACAGTGTCTGGAGACTAGGCACCAGCGAGGTGATCTGATAGAGGTGTATAAAGTCTTGAATGGTTTTAGCATGCTCAATGCTGATGGGATCCTTCCTCTTGCTCAGAATAATCAACTGAGAGGGCATAAATTCAAATTGAGGAAAGACAGATGTAGGATAGACGTGCAGAAATTTGCCTTTAGCCAGCGGGTGGTTGGTTGGTGGAACAGACTTCCATCCCTTATCATGGAAGTTGATAGCCTAAATAAGTTTAAGGCTCAGTTGGACAGGTATTTCGAAAGAACAGAGGGGTGAAGTGGAAGTGGTTACTTTTTTTTTATTTATTTATTTATTTATTTATTTTTTTGGCTGATGCTGCATAAGCTTGCTTTCTTGCATCAAATGCCTCTACTAATGCTAATGCTAATACCTGCAATAAAATTTTATCCTATGACTCACCGAAGTTATATCTATCCATGTCATATATTTTAAAACGTAACTACTCTTTAAACCACACTTATACATTAAAAAAAAGGAGCACAATTCCATAACCATTTAACACAACCATCACTACGCATTGAGCATGCTCAATGCTGATGGGATTCTGCCTCTTGCTTAGAATAATCACCTGAGAGAGCATAAATTCAAATTGAGGAAAGACAGATGTAGGATAGATGTCCAGAAATTTGTCTTTAGCCAGTGGGTAGTTGCTCGGTGGAACAGACTTCCATCCCTTGTTGTGGAAGTTGATAGCCTAAATAAATTTAAGGCTCAGCTGGACAGGTATTGCGAATGATCGGAGGGGTGAAGTGGAAGTTTTTTTTTTTTTTTTTTTTCTGGCTGATGCTGCATTAGCTTGCTTTCTTGCATCATATGCATCTACTAATGCTAATGCTAATAAATTAATGGGTGACATGGAAGCCTATGATAGATATAAGCTGGTCTGTAACCATGTCACAAAGGAGATTAGGCAGGCAAAGGCAGATTAGGAGAAATCTTTGGCAAAAGACGGAAAGAAAAAGAACAAAGAGTTCTTTACCTATATAAGCTCTAGAAGGAAAGGGATGAATCAGATTGGTCCACTGGATAACGATGGTTCAACTGTTGATGATCCTGCTCAGGTGGCTAACAAACTAAATGAGTATTTTGCATCTACATTCACACATGAGGAGTTATTCACGGAGGGGAATGCCAGAGGTGAGTTAAACTCTGGCAGTGAGCTGGATGATTTTGTAATAACTGAGAGGAAAGTGGAGGAGAAACTGTTGAGGAGAAACATAAAAAAGGCACCCGGGGTGGATGGGATCTATCCAGTTATATTAAAGGAGGCAGCAAAGGAAGTAAGCAAACCCTTAGTCATAATTATGAGAGATTCTTTGTACTCTTTGGACCAATTCACAAAGGAGGAATTCAATTCACAATAAGCGGATAATTAGTGAAGTATTACTTATTTCAGGTAGTGCAATACACAATAATTTGTTGTGAAGGATGAGCACAATATGAGAAGCCGACCGGGCTAGCCGGGTGGGTAAAGTGCCTGCCTGGCAACCCAAAGGTCGCGGGTTCGAATCCAAACTCGGGCTTGGATCAAAGTACTGCAAAAACCTTGGGAGGTGCATTATGGCCACAGAAACCGATGCGCCAACAACTACCAAAAAAAAAAAACAATATGAGATACAGATGAAATGATGCCCTTTACACTACTATCATAGTTTTTTCTTTAAGAGCTTTCTATGGTGTATCTACCCAATATTGTTATCACTTTTATGAAGAAGTCCCAATCAAGTTTATAGTAATACATAAAAAAAACAATTTATTCTAATCAGAACTTCAGTTTATATTGTTGCTTTTTTGCCTAATCGCTGTTTATGCATGTGAAAAATAAAATAAAAATAAAAAACAATTTTATTTTATTTTTTTTTGTTAGCGCATCGGCTTCTGGGGCCATAATGCACTTCCCAAAGTTTTTGCATTTTACTCTGATCCAAGCCTGAGGCGGGATTCGAACCCGCGACCTTTGGGTTGCCAGGCAGGCACTTTTACCCACCTCGCTAGCCTGGTCAGCTTGTTCATGAACAAACTGGAATGTATACACATCATGTACATTTACTCCTGTTGCTTCATATGGTTCCTATGGTTGTAAATAATTACTTTATGAAAGAAACTATTGTATTTGTTGTATCATTCTGACTGTTTTAGAGTAGAGCAGTGGTTTTCACCCTTTTTTTTAATAACAGCACCCCTAAGTCATTTTCTGCCTGTTAGATACGATTCTCTCTCTGTATATATTTATAAAATATATGTTATATGATAATTATTACAATAATAATTATAAAAATTACATTTCATAATACAAATTATATATATATATATATATATATATATATATATATACAGTATATAATTGTATTCTTTATATAGATGTACTCAGTAAACATCAATTATAGATCACCACAAAACTAAAAAGATACTGTACACCTTTTAATAATGAAATAAGCATATAAATTTAAAAAAAATAATAAGTTTAGGAGGAGTTTGCGGCACCCCGACTGAAAACCACTGGAGTAGAGCATTAACTGTTTTATAATCCTTGATATTGCTTTTGTATTTTTTAGAATATTTAATAATTTATATTGCTTTATTTTAATGTTTTCTTTCTGTCCACTTCCAGACCTTTTTATGTACACGTTTCTGTTCTGCATCAATAAACAATGCTGAACACCTACATCCTTGTATTCATAGGTAAATATATATATAATTTCTGATGAATAATGCAATAGGTAAAAAAAAAAAATCTTACAGAATAGACATCTTTTGCATTCTGCAGAAATTCTTTGGCTTTGTCCAGAAAATCTTCTGCGTCTTTTAATATATCTTTAATCTGTTCTGACATCTGATACACCTGCTTAATTATTCCCTGAGAAATAACAAATTATAGAGAAACAATGATTACAATGTTAATTTACTGATTTAGAGGAAGTACTTGTAATATAATGCTTATTTAATGCAAGCCAGAAAAGCATACTGATTCACATCAAAAATAAAACTCACATCTAAATTATCCTATCAAATAAACTAAAATTCATGTTACCTTAAAACATCTAGTGTAACCGTGATAGCAGAAATTAAGATTATGACAAGACAAAGTTTAAAATTAAAAAAAATATATATATATATATCCAGAAAGTTGACCAACTTGTATATATCAAAGATTCAACAAACAAACAATGACATCTACATGCAAAGCAATTGTACAATGAAATCTTGTTTGAAGTGAGGAAGCAGGGATACAAAACAAGTTATGAAGACTGAAGCCAAAAATAAAATTTTGGGAAATCAATTTTATTAATTCAACAAGCAATACTCATTGACTAGGGTTTTTCTTGGGTTAGAAACATTTGATAATCACAGACAAGGAATTATTGCACTTGTTCCATCAAGAGAATTAAAAAAATTTTAAAACTGTTAATTCATTTGACTTCCATATCAGTAAAGTGACATCCACATTAGTTTTTTTTTTTTTTTTTTTTTCATGAAACCTCAAACACAAAAGGCATCAAAACCTACAGTACTTAGTACCATGCGTGGGTTGAAGGGCAAAAAAAATGAAAGAAGGTATATGCTGACATTAGACCTGAATTTCTGTAGATTGAAATTTTCAAGAAATACGTGCGAAGGGAGGTTGTTCTAGAAAACAGAAGTTGAAGGAATAAATGAGAAAGAAAAAAAGTTGGTTCTATGAGTTTGATGTTGGACAGTAAAAGGATGCCAACTGGTTTTGGCACGTGTTTGGACTAGTTTGGACGACAAAGAGGGAATTATAGATGCCAGTTCAGAAGAACAGGGCCCATAAAAGTATCCATAGCAAAGGCATGCAACAAAACCAGAATGTTGATGAGACAGAGAGTGGAGAGACTTTGTAAGAGATGGGTCATTAATTAACCTAACTGCTCTCTTTTGAATGGAGTCTAGAAGTCTGGAAGCAGTTATACAAAAAAATACCACCTTCATTAATTTAAGGACCTGTTTCAGAAAACATACTTGCTATCACCCCAGATGTGAGAAAAATAATCCATGGTACAGTGGATTTGAGATTTGCACAGAGTGAGTAGTTGTTTCGAAAAAAAGTAATGACAAGAGCGAAAGAAAAAAACACCAGATTTTTAGATGCAGAGGAAGCAATGTTTGTGATGTGCTTATGCCAAAAGAGATTAGAAGCCAGAGAAGAGATTAGCTATCAGAAGTACACTCACATGACACCTCAATCAGCATAATTATTTCACAAGGTCTGTCATCATTTGGGCAGGTCTGTGTTTAGATCCCATTTTATAGTGATACACATGAAAGAATTTCCAATTATCTCCATACTTGGTTTCTTGGTTAGCCAGTCTCAAGTGGAGGTGGATCATTTTCTTCTGTGAGCTACTCTGGGGTTCTCTTCATTCCCCCCCCCCCCCCAAACAGATGCAGATGCAAACCCAAATGAGCAAAGAGGGGTGATGAGAAACTAAAGCTTCAGTCTGTATAAATTTCAAGGACGACTAACCTGGTAGTCGGGTTAATTGTCCTGGTGGTAGTGGCAAGGCACTTCCCAGGTGCCCTTCAAAAAAAAAGATTCCTGTTTTATCTGTTAATGAATGATTAAAATTCTGAAATTTTTTCTCCCTTCCTAAATAGAATCGAACTTTTACTGGAATAATTTTTTGAAGTGATTTGCTTATGGTTTTCATACAGAAATTAGGTGCAAGAATGGGTCAGGTGCCCCAGCCATTTTTGCAACTATTTGTATTTTGAATGAAAAATGGCATGGTACTGGAGAACTGCTGATGCCATGTTTGTAGTTTAAAAGTTTTTACTTGTTTTTTCTCTACCACTAGGCCAATAAACATATAGCATTTTAATCTGGTTGTTTTCAAAAGATTTATTGTTGTTTTCACAGCCATAAAGATGATAAAAAGAAATCCAGTACAATGAAAATGGTTGCTACTCTGCAGAAAGTAATGTACTTAGTTTCAAATTTTGCACACTCTGGAGGATGCCAAATTTGAAAAAAAAAAAAAAAAAAAAACAATTGAAATAAGCCTGAAAATGGAGGTAACTAATAGTATTGAATATACACAATGTGTTTTGTTAAATTTTTTAAAGATATTTATATTCATAATAAGTAGATATAAATGCATGTACAGTTTAAAATTACACAAACTTAACAGTCTTTTAAATTGGAAAATGAAAAAATCTAAGAGACTTATGTTCCTAATTCTTATCTAATATGTTTTTTCGTCATACTTTGCAAAATTATTATTTTTTTAAAACTTAAAAATTTACAAAAAATAAGATATATAAAATACATAACAAAATACACAGAATTTTAACTTAATCAAAATTAAGGAGGAAAAAAACAACAACCTATTTTAACATTTCCATCAAGTAATTAACAGTCAATGTGCTTACAGAATTACAAAGGTAGTACATTAAGTCTTGAACCCTCATTTTAAGAAGGATCAGATCTATTTAAATAGGTGGAGAGAAGAAAAAATACAATTAGACAGGGCCATAAAACAGATTTCTTATAAGGAAAGACTGAATTCTATAAATTACAGTCTAGAAACCAGATATCTGTGATGTGACCATACTGAAGTATTTAAAATTTAAATGGATTGAGTAATAATGATAATGAGTAATAATGCTAATGACTCTGATAAGTATAATAAGAAACTGTACAGGGAAATAGAGTGGGCCAGTAAATCAGAGAGTCTTATAATGGGGGATTTTAATTTCTCGGATATTGACTGGAATTTGTGGATTGGTCACTCACACACTAGCAAGGCTTTTGTGGATTTATTGGATGATTGTTTTCTACATCAGCATGTTCGGGAGGCAACTAGAGGAAGAATACTCTTGATCTGATTAACAGTAGTGATTCTTCATGCATTAAGAAGCTTCAGATAAAGGAACCACTAGGTGGCAGTGATCACAGTGTGTTGAAGTGGGATTTACTCAAAGAGGTAACTATTCTATTCAAAGCATTAAACATGTCAATGAGATTGCCTTGCAGGTCTCCTTATGCTGCAATTTGTAAGAGTAGCCATCTGTTCCCCTCCCCAAGCTGACTGCCCTCCCCTGTACCATTTCAAGCAGCTCTACATCCTTCCTCAAATGAAGCCTCCAGACCTGCATGTACTACTCAAAATGTGACCTGGCCATTGGATTATACAATGGAACAATCACCTTATCCATGCTAACAAAATTCACATACAGTCGATTCCGGTTATTTGGGACACATCGGGACTAGTGCATTTTGGACTGATTAAGCGGCTGCCTCAGTTATCTGAAATTTCACGTAAATAGTTAAAAATACAATGGAACCCCACTTTACAATTCATTCACTGTACAATAAAATCACGTTGGAGCCACCATAGTAAAGTACCGTTCACTATACGATGTGTAGTAAGTGCTGGTCATTGTGATCATGTTTGTGAATTGAATTTTAATTCTCTTAAACAGCGATTCTAATTAGCGAAAATAGGAGGAATATTATCCACTGGCTATAAAAGTAAAGTTATATTAAGCACAAATTTACCCTTTATTATCTTACCAATTAAAAAATTAAATATGTGAAAATCGGAAGAATATACGTGATAATCGGAATAATTAATACATACTGTAATATGTACATACTAACTAATTGACATTTCTGTTCATGACATTTGTGGGTGGGGATTAAAATTTAAAACAGTAAAAAGATGAGCAATCAATAACAAAGAGCACAGCATACACAAATTGCAAGTAACATAATATGCACAAGTGAGAACAGAGTAACAAGTTACAAAGATTTAAAAATAGGAATGAAGAGAAGATTTTGAAAATTAATTTTTTTATATACCGTATTTCCCCATGTATAAGACGCTCCAATATATAAGACGCACCTTAATTTTGGGGCCCGAAATTTGAAAAAAAAAATTTATTACATAAAGTTATTAAACTCAAGTTTTATTCATCATAAAATTCATCCTCACCACTGTCAAAACTCCCATCCATTAGCTTGTCCTCATCTGTGTCTAATGACGAATCACTGTCTTCATATATTGCCTCGTCCTCAGTTCCATCTATGGCATTTGAAATGCCACACTTCTTAAATGGCTTGACAACGATATCAATGTTGATATTATCCCAGGATCTTTTCACTCAGGTACAAACTTCTCCTATAGTTGATTTCTTCACTCTTCCTGCTGGTGTCAAATTGTCCCCAGAAGACTTCATCCATTGGTTTCATTCGTCTCTCATGGCAGCTTTGAAGAGTTTGTTAATGCTGATATTAAGTGGTTGGAGCTGGGATGTCAAGCCTCCAGGTATGACGGCAAGTATTGTTTTTTGCTCTGCAGCAATCTTCTTTGTGTTTTTTGTTATGTGTGCCCTGGACTGATCAAGCACCAATAGGGCAGGTTTGCATAAGAGCCCACCTGGTGTCCTGCTCCAAACTTTCTTAAACCAGATCTTCATCCCATCTTGATCCATCCAACCCTTGTCATGAACGTGGACAAACACTCCTCGAGGAATGTCTTCTTTTGGCATTGTTTTGTGTTTGAAAATCAGCATGGGAGGCAGCTTGGTTCCGTCGGCACAACAAGCTAGAACAACTTTATAATGGCTCTTTTCATGTCCACTTGTCTTCACAGTTACAGTTTTCACCCCCTTCTTATCAACAGTTCTGTTTTTTTTTTTTTTTATGTGAACCCCAAACACAAGAGGTATTAGAACCTATAGTACTTAGTACCATGCTTGGGTTGGAGGTTGAGAAGACGAAAGAAGATATTTGTTGACATTGGACTTGAACTTCTGTAGATTGTAATTTTCAGGAAATACATATGAAGGAAGGTTGTTCCAGAAAATGACAGTTGAATGAATAAATGTGGAAGATGAAAAGTTGGTTCTGTGGGTTTGAAGTTGGACAGTAAATGGATGTTGGCTGGTGGCGGCACGTGTTCGGACTGTTTTGAAAGAGAGAGTGGGAATTATAGAAGCCAATTCAGAAGAACAGTGCCCATGGAAGTATCTGTAGAAGAGGCATGCAGCAGAAACAGTACGTCTATGAGAAAGCAAGTGGAGAGACTCTGTTAGAGATGAATCATTAATTAACCTAACTGCCCTCTTCTGAATGGAATCAAGAAGCCTGAGAGAGGTTTTGGGGGCACCACCCCAGATGTGGGAACAATATTCCATGGCAGGGCGGATTTGCGATTTATACAGAGTGAGCAGCTGTTTGGAAGAAAAGTAACGCTGAGAGCGAAAGAGAAAACCAAGTTTTTTAGATACAGAGGAAGCAATATTTGTAATGTGCTTGTGCCAAGAGAGATTAGAAGTCAGGGTAATCCCCAAAAGAGATATAGCATTTTGCCTAGAAATTAGCTATTAGCTATTTTAACTTTTCCACTACAGCTAACTGATGATTTCGAAAGTCGCTCGTGCACGGCTATTAGCTTTTCATCTCACTTTAATTTATTTTAATACATAATTTATAATTAGACAACCATAGAATGGAAGGTGCACTTTCCTTTCTTAGGAAATTTTTTAAAGCTCATAACTTAGTAATTTTTAAATTTATAATTTCTTTAAGTAGTTAAAATTTCATAACTACTATGTATGGGGTGAAACTTTCAACAAACTAAGCGGATTACTATGAGGTGAGTGCTGAAAATGAAGCTAAGCTATATCTACAATCTAATATTTATCAATGATATTGATGAAGACATGTGAGGCTTAATGTTCAAGTTTGGAGATGATATAAATGTTGGCAGTTTGATTAATGACAGAAATGATGGTATACTATTACAACAGGATCTAGAAAAGGTAGGCAGATGGGCTGACAAATGACAACTGACATTTAACTTTGATAAAGGCAATGAATTACAAATGGGTAGCCCACAGTAACATAACAACTATAATCAGAGTAGTGGGGAAAAAATAAAAGACCTATGGGCAATTATGCAGTCAGATATGAAGTTCTCTGAGAAGAGCACAGAGCCTGCCAGTACAACTCATGGGATTTCATCAATGATATACAGGAATTTTGCTTACAGAGATAAGGTGGTGATTATACCATTGTAAAAGGCAATTGTCAGGCCACATCGTGAGTAGTGCATACAGGTCTGGAGTCCTCAATTTAGTACGGATATAGAGCTGCTAGAATGACTACAAAGAGGTGCAATGAGAGTGATGAGAACAAAGGATGCTCTTACCAAGAAAGGCTCCAGTTCTGCAAATTGTAGCATCTGGTGACTAGGCATCTGTGAGGTGATCTGAATGAGGTGTTTAAGGCTTTGAATGGTTTGAGGAAGCCCAATGTTAGTGGGATTCTTTCTCTTGCTTGGGCAGACTATGTACATGATCAGGCTTATATTCAAATTGATTAAGGACAGTTGCAGAATAGATATGTAGAAGTTTGCCTCAACCAGCGAGTGGTTGTTTGCTGGAACAAACTTCCATGTGTTGTTGTGGAAGTTGATAGCTTACATAAATTGCACGAAGAACTAAACAAACTACTAGAGGGAATGGTTGGGTTTATAGGTGAAATGGGAAGTTTTTCTTTCTTTCTTTTTTATTGGCTTAAGCTGTATAAATTTGCTTTCTTGAATCCTTTGCCACTACTAATGCTAATAAGAGTATAACTCCTCCCCACCACCTATCATTTCTGACCTTTCTGTACACACTGTACTCTCCATATTCAAATTCTGCAACCCTGAGTGACACCATGTCTCTGATATCCCCAGAATGCCTACTTTTGATTACTTCAACAGCACTTCAAAATCATCAAATTTATTTACTATGCTCCTAGCATTGGTGTACATGCAGGTATACATACACCTGTTCTTAATGCTTTCTTACTGTTAGCTGCCTTCACACAGTCCATGTACTTACATGTTTAATGGTGACTCACAACAGACCCTGAAATCCTTGGCACCTTGCTTTACAGGCTGCTGTATATCGAAGAGAAACAGTGCAAGAATCACTTTCACCTCTGCCTATTATTAATCAATTAGTCCTTGTATCCCCCAGTTTTCCAACCCACCCAATGCTGCTTCGAGAGAATCAGCAAATATTGTTTACACATTTTCTATTTAAGTGTATTCCATCTCTGTAGAAACAGGCTCTCTTGTCTCTCAAGCACAGACCATGCTGAGAAAAATTTTACCTCACGCCTTGCACAGCCTCTCTAGTGCTGAACTGATTGACAAGCCTCTCATCAACTGCTTCCTATTGTGTCTGGCATAAATTGCAGAAACTTACAAATTCAACGCTAACTCATGAATTTTTCTCAACATTGCCCTGTACTTGTTAAATAAGTTAGCAGATCTTCTCTTTTGTCATTAGTGACAGTGTGTACAATAATATGTATGCCGGAGACAATTTTTGTCCCTGGCATACATACTCTGATTTCACCTATCTCTTTTACATAATATATATATATATATCCCATTTCCCTGATAACAGAGTCACCAACAATAACTATCTCCTGTCAGACCAGTGCATTGTGCAATGGGGTTGTTGCTATGCTCTCTGATGCTCAAGTGTGATCTCTGGCATTGAGTTGGACAGCTGAGAGCTTGGTGGGCCCAATTTTAATACCTTCAAGGGCATCCACCCTACTCTTGAAGCTCTCATAAAGGCACATCACGCTTTACTGGCACCTCGTTTCTTCATGTTCTGCGCATCGAGCACATATAAAGACATCCTTCATGGTTAAATGCTCTGTTCCAGAGAAAATCTGCAAACATTGCATAAACAGCACATTTCTTCAAGCCATAATTTGTAGGAGAATTTTCCCCTCCAGTTCTCCCCTGAGCCATAGCACTCCCACTGCTTTGAGCCCACTGTTTTGCTGCTCTAGTCTGGGGTATGATTTCTATTTAAATTCAATGCAATTGAGAATATTACACTAAAGTAATATACTATTACTATACTAATATAATTCACCAGTTATGTAGCAATGGCATAAGCCTTATGCTTCCTTGCACCATAAGGCCATTACTAATACTAATAATATTTACCAGCCTATCAAGTTTACATTATTTGTACTATGCTATACCATTACATTTCTAAAATAATAAGTTTACTTTAATAGATAATAAAATTATCTAATAAATGCCAGCCTAAGTGGTTCCAACTATCAGGATACCTATTTACCCCAATTAAAACAATAAAAATAATAGCTATGAGATATATTTGCACCAAATCACTGATACAAAGGGCCTATGTATATGAAGTCACGACTTACAAACATCTCTAGCTAAATTTAAAAAAAAAAGCTTACAAATGTGATTAAGACTATTAAACTATTTATTTATTGAATTTAGGACATAAATTTTTTACAAAATTTTTTTTACTTTTTGAGTTCCCTTGACTGCAAAGTCAAATGAACTCAAAATCCTTTGACTTTGCAGTTTTGCAATATAGGAACATAATTTTTCATCTATGGCTCTCCTCCTACCACAATGAAAAGGCAGATTTTCAAAAGTTATACACCAACCATTTTTTTTTTTTAGAACATTTACTTATTACCTGTTAATTAATAAATGGATTTAGTGCTAGTATTAGATGCAAGGTTAATCAGGCTTATTCAGCCTTTAAAAAAAAGTGAAAATCATCTTGTTTTAGTTGGCATGTCTAAATTTGCAAGAGTTGCTGGTCATTTATTTAAGCAATTAACAATCATTAATAAATTTTTTTTACATTCGAACTACAATTATTCTTCAACTGTACAATCATTAAATTTCTGAATTAAGTTGTTATGGGTTTAAGACTATGGGTATACTTTAATAGATAATAAAATAATCTAATTAATGCCAACCTATGTGGTTCCAACTATCAGGATACCTATTTACCCCAATTAAAACAATAAAAATAATAGAATTCCCCTACACACTGGCCTCAAGACTTTCACACTTTCAAAAATCGACCTCCCCAGGAATGTTTCTTCATTAAATGGTTTTGTTGGAAGAGGGGGAGCTTCAAACCTTCATACAATGCTCTACCATCAAGGGTAAAGTGAAGGGTTTTTGCTTTCGTTAAGATGACTACTGTGGTTTGAGAAAGTATTTAGGTACATTTTTTTTTTTGGGGAAAGTACTAGGGGACAAGAATATTCTATACCTGATCAATACGATGGGACTATTCTATACGGTGGGACCAACTGATGATGTTGCCAAAAGCAAATTCAAAATGGGAAGCATTCAAAGAATTAATCTTGGATGCTACTAGGCTTTTCATACCAACTAAGAAATACTGTTCGAGATTTAAGCCTAAATGGATATCAGATGAACTAATTAGCCATGTGACAGAGAAGAAAAATGCATCGGATACATATAAAATAACAGGTGACACAGAAGTCTATAATAGATATAAACAGGTTTGTAACCAAGTCACAAAAAAGTTTAGGCAGGCGAAGGCAGATTATAAGAAATCTTTGGCAAAGGATACAAAAAAAAACAGCAAAGAGTTCTTTACTTATGTAAACTCTAGAAGGAAGGGGATTAATCACATTGGTCCTCTTGATATCGATGGTTCAACTGTCGCTGATCCTGCTCAGGTAGCCAACAAACTAAATGAATATTTTGCATCTACATTCACACATGAGGAGTTATCAGGGAGGGGAATGCCAGAGGTGAATTAAATTCTGGCAGTAAGCTAGATAATCTTGTAATAACTGAGAGTAAAGTGGAGGAGAAATTGCTGAAGATAAACATAAGAAAGGCACCAGGGGTAGACGGAATCTACCCAGTTATATTAAAGGAGGCAGCAAAGGAAGTAAGCAAACCCTTAGCCATAATCATGAGAGCTTCCTTGGACTCAGAGGAGGTACCCATGGACTGGAGATGTACAAATGTGACCCCAATCAACAAAGGAGGATCAAAGGGAGACACAGGTAATTACAGATCTGTTAGTTTAACTTCTGTTCCAAGGAAATTAATGGAGGCACTGGTTAAAGAAGCATTGCAGGATCATGTAGACAAGACTTCAATTATAGCTTGGGTTTGTTAAGGGGAAGTCTTGTCTGACCAATTTGATTGGATATTATGATGTAGTCACAAAGGAACTGGATGCAAAGAATAACTTTGATATCATATATTTGGATCTTAGAAAGGCTTTTGATACTGTTGAACATGGAAGACTGCTGCACAAATTGAAGCAGTGTGGCATTGGAAGCAAATTACTGCTATGGTTAAACGGATGATTGAGGGAGAAGACAGAGAGTGGTAATCAATGGACACTTCTCTTTGTGGACTAATGTTATTAGTTCCTCAGGGTTCAGTGTTGGGTCCATTGTTGTTTTCTGTATTTATAAATGATACTGATGATGGTATATCAGGCTTAATGTCCAAATTTGCAGATGGTATGAAGGTTGGTAGGATTGTTAATGATAGTAATGACAGTACGTTGCTGGAACAGGATCTAGTAAAGTTGAGCAGATGGGCTCAGCGGTGGAAAATTAAGTTTAACATTAACAAATGTAAAGTACTATATATGGGAAGCAGTAACCCCAGAGTTATTCTCTGTGGTTTACTCTGTGGTACTACACTGACAGTGGTAGAGAATGGAAAGGACCTGGGAGTAATTGTGCAGGCAGATATGAAGTTTTCTGAGCAGTGCAGACGGTCTGCAAGAGTAGCTCATGGTGTCTTGTCAATGATACACAGGAATATTTCTAGCAGGGATATGGAGGTGATTATCCCCTTGTATAAGGCAATGGTCAGGTCGTAGGTCTGGAGGCCTCGAGTATATAGTGTTGTTTGTTTGTTATTTAGTTTTTAGGAGCATTAGCAACTAAAGCCATATTGCTCCGGGATATGCGGTGGTCATTCCCTGACCTTTCCGCATCCTCTGTATTTGGTGGTGATGGGCTCGAACCCCGGTCTAATCCAGAAGCATGTGCTACGCACTGCTGCTCCTTCCCACCTGGCTACGGAGGCGCCTCAAGTATATAGTACCTTGAGTACTGTGTACAGGTCTGGAGGCCTCATTTTAAGACGGATGTAGAGCTGTTGGAACGAGTACAGAGAAGGGCAACAAGATTAGTGAATGGAACAAAGGGTTGCTCTTATGAAGAAAGGCTTAAGTTTTGCAAATTACAGTGTCTGGAGGATAGGTACCTGCCAGGTGATCTGATTGAGATGTATAAAGTCTTGAATGGTTTGAGCATGCTCAATGCTGATGGGATTCTTCTACTTGCCTTAGAGGGCATAAATTGAAATTGAGGAAAGACGGTTGTAGGATAGATGTGCATAAGTTTGCGTTTAGCCAGCGGGTGGTTGATTGGTGGAACAAACTTCCATTGTAGAAGTTGATAGCTTAAATAGATTCAAGGCAGAAAACAAACGTTTGGAGCAAGTGGATGGGTGAAATAAGGGGGTTTTTTTTGGCTGATGCTATATAAGCTTGCTTTCTTGCATCATGTGCCTTTGCTAATGCTAATAACAGGGAGTGATCACAGAGTTTTAAGTTGGATGATAAGGAGAAAAGTGGCAGTTATTAAAGGCAATGGAATGGATTTAATTTAAAGAAATGCAATTATGATAATTTAAGGTGCTATATTGCCTCTGTCAACTGAGGCACTTCTGTAGCCAGGTGGGAAGGAGCAGCAGTGCGTAGCACATGCTTCTTGATTAGACCGGGGTACGAGCCCATTACCACCAAATATGGAGGATGCGGAAAGGTCAGGGAATGACCACCGCATATCCCAGAGCAATATGGCCTTAGTTGCTAATGCTCCTAAAAACCAAATAACAAACAACAACAACTCTCAACTGAAGAAATAGTACGCAGAGCACAAACACATTGGAACACTTTTAAAGCTATAGCCATAAAAATCTTGAAAGCAAGCATACCATTAAGAAATATAGCATTAAGATGATGCCAAGATGGATGAATAGTGTGCTGGCCAGTCTAATAAAGAAAAAATATATGGCATGGGACAGTTGCAGAAAAATGAAAAGTACTGAAGCTGATGTGTAATAGTGCCACAGAAAGGGTTAGGTTGGCAAAGACAGATTATGAGAAATCACTGGCTAAGAAAGCAGAAAATGGGGACAACGGGATTTTAAAGTATGTGAAAACTAAGAGGAGCAGATAAGACCCTTGTGTGAAGGACACGGGAAAGTCTTAACTTACACAGCTGATATTATAGACAAATCGAACAGGTACCCTACATCAATATTTACAAAAATAAAGACCCTTCATGATAATAAGAAACTGTGTGAGGGAAGCTGGAAAGCATGAAATTAGAGATAATGAAATTTCAGAAAAGTATTTGTTAGAAAAACTTTCAAGTGTAAAAGGATATAAGGCTCCTGGAGTTGATGGTATACACCCAGTTATTTTGAGGGAAGCAGGAAGAGTGTGCACAAGACCATTAAGGTTAATTATGAGGGTAACTCTAGACACAGGATAAATTTCCTTGGATGTTTGTAAAGTATAAAGATCTACTCATACCTTCTAATAGGAAAATTCTTCAGCACGACACTCACATCAAATTGATTCAATTAATACATTATGTGAAAGTACAAAATTTATAACACGATATTACGCTTTAAAAATATTGTTAATATATACAAGTTTCTTAAAAACTAATCTTGTGTTCACTTTCCATTATCTACTCACTGCCAAAAGGAAGAGCAAAAGTGTAGTCGATATACATCAACCCAACCAAAACTAAACCAAGCAGCAATAACAGAAAGGAAACTGAAGACAATTGTCAAAATTACTTAAAATAATTTTGAATACACTTCTTTATAAGTGACTAGGTTATTTCAGTATGATCCGTGCTCACAAGAAGTAAAGTGACACACTTAACATCCACTCTCTTATATAATAAGATTCAATTAAAATTAGCGTTCCGTGATGAGATTATTAGCATTAGTAGAGGCATATGATGCAAGAAACCAAGCTTATGCAGCATCAGCCAGAAAAAAAAAAAAAAAACACTTCCACTTCAAACCTCTATTCGTTCGAAATACATGTCCAGCTGAGCCTTAAATTTATTTAGGCTATCAACTTCCAAAACAAGGGATGGAAGTCTGTTCCACCAACCAACTACCCACTGGCTAAAGACAAATTTCCGAACATCTATCCTACATCTGTCTTTCCTCAATTTGAATTTATGCCCTCTCATGTGATTATTCTGAGCAAGAGGAAGAATCCCATCGGCATTGAGCATGCTCAAACCATTCAAGGCTTTATACACCTCTATCAGATCACCTCGCCAGTGCCTAGTCTCCAGACACTGTAATTTGCAGAACTTAAGCCTTTCTTCATAAGAGCAACCCTTTGTTTTATTCACTAATCTTGTTGCCCTTCCCTGTACTCGTTCCAGCAGTTCTACATCATTCTTGAAATGAGGCCTCCAGACCTGTATACAGTACTCAAGGTGTGGCCTGACCATTGCCTTTTACAAGGGAATAGCAAAGTAAAGTAATCACCTCCTTATCCCTGCTAGAAAAATTCCTGTATATCATTGAAAAGACATCATGAGCTACTCCTGCAGCTCGTCTGCAGTGCTCAGAGAACTTCATATCTGCCTGCACAATTATCCCAAGTCCTTTTCATTCTTTACCACTGTCAGTGTAGTACCACAGAGTTGATACTTTGCCCAGGGGTTGCTGTTTTCCATATGTACATTTGTACTTTATGTACTTTACATTTGTCAATGTTAAACTTCATTTGCCACCTCTCAGCCCATCTGCTCAACCTTTACAGATCCTGTTGCAGCAGCATAGCGTCAGTAGTGTCCTTAACGACCCTGCCAACCTTTGTATCATCTGCAAACTTGGACATTAAGCTTGATATACCATCATCAATATTATTTATAAATACAGAAAACAATAATGGACCCAACGCTGAACCCTGAGTTACTCCACTAATAACATTAGTCCACGATGAGCAGTGTCCATTGATTACCATTCTCTGTCTTCTCTCCCTCCCCTTTATCCATAGCAGCAATTTTCCTCCAATGCCACACTGCTCCAATTTGTACAGCAGTCTTCCATGTGCAACAGTATCAAAAGCCTTTCTAAGATCCAAATATATGATATCAAAGTTATTCCCTGCATCTAGTTCATTTGTGACCACATCATAGCATCAAATCAAATTGGTATTGGAAAGACTTTCCCTTAACAAAACCATGCTGTGTCCGAGCTATAACTGAAGTCTTGTGTAGATGATCCTGCAGTGCTTCTTTAGCCAGTGCCTCCATTAATTTTCCTGGAACAGAAGTTAAACTAATAGGTCAATAATTACTTGTGTTGCCCTTTATCCTCCTTTGTGAATTGGGGTCACATTTGCACATCTCCAGTCCATGTACCTCCCCTGAGTCCAAAGAAGCTCTCATAATTATGGATAACGGTTTGCTTACTTCCTTTGCTGCTTCCTTTAATATAACTGGATAGATCCTATCCACCCAGGGTGCCTTCCTTGTGTTTATCTTCAACAATTTCTCCTCCACTTTACTCTAAGTTATTACAAGATTATCTAGCTTACTGCCAGAGCTGAATACATCTCTGGAATTCCCCTCACTGCATAACTCCTCATGTGTGAATGTCGATGCAAAATATTCATTTAGTTTTCATTTATTTTTGTTAACCAATGTAAATAGTGCTATTTACACATGCGTGTTAAGGTCCACAAGTAAGAAATAGTGTATGGTCTATGTACATTTATAGAGTTAGGGTTTAACTTCATTTCAAGTGTTTTGTCTATTAAAAGCTTTGTATACTCGTATTGTGTATTAATTACGCTTGCCTTTAAACATAAAAACATGGTTCAAGTGGATGGCATGAAAGGAAAGTTCATCTGTAATAAATCTCATGGATTTCATTAAATAAAATTCATATGAGACTTAAATTCACTTTACAGGAGGAGAAACCGGTAGAGAAATCTATAAATTTTCTTAACTTTGCATTAACAAGAGTCAACAAGAACATACATTTTAAAATATACCGCAAACCAACACAGGAAAATTTTTACACTATTTCAGTTATCATCCCTTTACTTATAAAAGAAGTATCATTTTCAACAAATTTTATAATGCATTCAGATATAGTTCTACATAGCTCTTAAGAATGAACTCAGGGAACTCTCTACAAGATTTTTGAACAGAGGATATACATTAGGTACAATTGAGAGTATTCAACGACAGGCGAAACAAAAATCAGAATTGGTTTCATTTAATGAGAACACTACACAAAAATACTTTATTAAAGTCTGTTACATACAACAGTGGTATAAACAATTTTTAATATTTTTAAAAACACGGAATTTAAAATTGTTGCCCAGCCCATAACTAAACTCCACACAGTATTGAAGATGAGGAAGACAATTACAATCGTTAGCATGCAATGAACCAACACAGTCTATAACATTGCGTGTGGGAAATGTAACTCTTTTTACATTGGTTCTACCAAAAATTATCTTTTTATGTGAATTCAACAACACCAGGCATCTCTGAGGGCGAAAAGGACAGGTGCATCTATACTTTACTTTCATGCCATCCATGAGAACCAAGTTTTTCTTTTAATGGGCCAAGAGAAATTAATACACAACATGAATATACAAAGCTCTTAATAGCCAAAACACTCGAAATGAAGTTAAACCCTAAATGTACATAGACCATACACTATTTCAGACTCATGGACCTTTACGCGCATGGGTAAATAGTACTATTTACATTGGTTAACAAAAATAATCTTGTCATGGATGTTGTTGTTGTTATTTGGTGTTTTAGGAGCATTAGCAACTAAGGCCATATTGCTCCGGGATATGCGGTGGTCATTCCCTGACCTTTCCGCATCTTCCGTATTTGGTGGTGACGGGCTCGAACCCCGGTCTAATCAAGAAGCGTGTGCTACGCACTGCTGCTCCTTCCCACCTGGCTACGGAGGCGCCTTGTCATGGAACACTAATTTTAATTGAATCTTATTATATAAGAGAGTGGATATTGTTAAGTGTGTCACTTTACTTCTTGTGAGCACGGATCATACCAAAATAACCTAGTCCCTTATAAAGAAGTTTAGTCAAAAATATTTTAAGTAATTTTGACAATTGTCTTTGGTTTCCAGTCTTTTATTGCTGGTTGGTTTAGTTTTGGTTGGGATGATGTACATCGACTACGGTTTGCTCTTCCTTTTTGCAGTGAGTAGATAATGGAAATTGAACATCAAGACTAGTATAATTTTTAAGAAACCTGTATATATATTAACAATATTTTTAAAGCATAATATTGTGTTATTAATTTAGCCTTTCACATAATGTACTAATTGGATCAATTTGATATAAGCGTCAGGCTGAAGAATTTTCCTATCAAAAGGTATGAGTAGATCTTCATATTTTACAAATGGAAGACTACTGTACCAATTGTAGGAGTATGCCATTAAGTGTAAGTTGCTACAATGAATAAAAGGATGGTTGAGTGGGAGAAGATAGAGAGTGGTAATCAATGGATACTGCTCTTCGTGGACTAATTTTAACCCCAACACTGAAACGTGGAGTCCCGAGGTTTCAGTATTGGGCCCATTGTTGTTTTGTGTATTTATCAATGATACTGATGAAGGTATATCAGGCTTAATATCCAAGTTTGCAGGACATTAAAGGTTGGCAGGGTTGTCAGTGACAGTATGCTACTGCAACAGGATTTAGAAAAGTTGGGCAGATGGGCTGAGAAGTGGTAACTGGGTTTAACATTGACAAATGCAAAGTACTGCATATGAGTAGCAGTAACCCCAGAGAAATGTACTATATATGTGGTACTATACTCAGGGTAGTGGAGAATAAAAAAGACCTGGGGTAATTGTGCAGTCAGATATGTTTTCTGAGCAGCGCAGACAGGCTGCCAGGGCAGGTCATATCAATAATATACAGAATTTTGTTAGCAGGGATAAGGAGGTGATTATCCCTTCATATAAGACAATGGTCAGGCCATACCAGGAGTACTGCATACAGATCTTGAGGGGCCTCATTTTATGAAGGATGTAGAGTTGCTAGAATGAGTACAGAGAAGAGCAACAAGATTGGTGAGGGGTACAAAGGGGTGCTCTTACCAAGAAAAGTTTAAGTTCTGCAAACTGCAGCATCTGGAGACTAGGCACCTGTGAGGTATCTGACTAAGGTGTATAAGGTTGTGAATGGTTTGAGCAAGCTCAATGCTAATGCAATTCTTCCTTTTGCTCACATTACGAAATTTAAATTGTGGAAAGACAGTTGTTGAATAGATGTGCGGAAATTTGCCTTTAGCCAGCAGGTAGTTGATTGCTGGAACAAACTTACATCTGTCATTGTGGAAGTTGATAGATTAAATAAACTCAAGGTAGAACTGGACAAACTTTTGGAGCAAATCAATGGGAAGTGTTTTTTTTTTTTTTTTTTTTTTTTTTTTTTTTGCTGATACTGTATAAGCTTGCTTTCTTGCATCATGTCTCTACTAATGTGCTAAATTTTAAATAACTAATACCCTTGTGGGGTTGAATTAACAACAGTAGAGGGAGAAATAGAGAATTTCGGAGTTATGATTTAGTTTAAGTTCTCCAAACAGTGTGTACAAGTGGCAAGGAAGGCCCATATTGTCCTATCGATGATTTATCATACATTTTCTTGTAGAGATGGGGATGTCACAATTCCACTACATAGGCAATTGTATGGTGATGCTCGGAATATTGTGTTTAAGTATGGAGATACACCTAAAGGAAAATAGTGAGCTTCTTGAATGGGTCAGAAGATGGGCAATGCATCGGGTGAGATTGGCAAAGAGATGTCCATATCAGGAAAGAATTTGAATAAGTGAAAGATTGACTTTGGTAACTAAGAACTTTAGAGGAGACTGGATTGACACATATAAGGCCCTGAGGAGAGAAATTAAAATGTATGATTCCAGAACTAGTGGTTATAAATTAAAATTATGAGGGAAAAGATTTAGACTGAATTTTAGAAAGTTTTCTTTTAGCCAGAAAGTTGTTGATTACTGGAATATGTTGCCTCCATGGGTGGTTGAGGATGACAGTCTCAGGTGGTTCAAAGGTCAAGTGGATAGGAACCAACATGAGATGGGTGTCAAAAAACAGGGTTTTTTTTTTTTTTTTTTTTTCTTTCTTTCTTTTTTTTTGGATTATGCCTCGGGATTACGTGAAGTATATGGCTAATACTAGTATTAAAACATGAGGTTGTAATTAAATTTATATCAGTATAATAAATTTTATACTCCTATGATAACCTTTTTTTAATATAATGTATATAATTAGTATAAAATCAGGTGTATAATGAAAAAAAATTAAATAAATAAAATAATAATTGCTATCGATTCCCTAATTTATAGCAAAAATATATAAAGAATGATTTACTTCTACTTCTATATTTCTGCTTTCTTCATTCCAAGCTTGGGCTTCTTCTGATATGTGAAAGGCATTATGACTGTAGTTAGAGAGTTCTTCAAGAAGGCTCTCCAGACTGTTCAGACGTCCTTTTAAATCATCTAGTAATTCATTATTTGAAAGAGCTGGTATGCTGAAATCTCTGACCTGTTCGATTACTACAAGAATCATTAGAGATTAGTAAATAATTATATAATACATAATAATTCAATTAATCTATAAACTGTGATACAAAGACTTGTATTAATTGAAGAGCCTTAAAAGGAAAATGAATTTTACTGTACAGGTTAGAGCAGTACCCTCAGTTTCTACACCGATGTAAAAAACGATATTTGCAATGAATGCATCATTCTTCGATCCATTATTGTTTTTCTATTAATGTTTTCATAGCATAAATGAAATCAACTCATGCTAAACCAACTCCACTACATGATATGGGTTGATAATTTTTTGTGGCAAACCTAGTTTTCTCACAGTTATGTACAAAGCTGAGGCCACTGGGCTATGTTGTACAAAGCTGAGGCTACTGCTTTATGTTGTACAATAGTAGTCGTAGTAGTAGTGGCATGTGATGCAAGAAAGAAAGTGTAAGAACTTATGCAGCATCAGCCAAAAAAAAAAAAAAAAAAAAAAATCACACCATTCCCTCCAAAAGCATGTCCAGTTCCTCCTTAAATTTATTTAACCTATCAACTTCCACAACGACAAATGGAAGTTTGTTCCAGCAATTAACCACCCGCTGGCTAAAGGCAAATTTCTGCACATCTATTATGCGATTAATCGAATAATAAATTAAGAAAAGACAGATGTAGAATCTGTCTTTTCTTAATTTGAATTTATGCCCCCTTAGGTTCGTAATCTGAACAAGTGGAAGGATCCCATCAGAATTCAGCGTGCTCAACCCATTCAAGGCCTTATACACCTCAATCAGATCACCGCGCAGGTACCTACTATAATTTTTAGTGCTTCTCACCAACCATTGAAGTAAAAATGGAAACCAAAATCTTAAAAAGTTTATGTTTAAGTTTACGATAAATTTACAGTAGATCAAACAAAATACGATTATACAAAATGTTACTGATAATAAAATACTGAATTGATAAAATAAAACAAATGTAATTTACAGTGAATATACAAATAAAATGATAATAAAATACTGAATTAAAATGCAATAAAATATACTAGATTAAAAGCGCTAAAATAACTGAAGCTTTCAAAGGCTTCTGCCTTCTTCCTCAACAGTGTACTTCTATACTGCGGTGCCTCATTAAATACCAGCAGGTTCACGGTGCATCTCACGTAAACGTGTACTGTTCCCGTACATGTTGGAACCGGAAGCAGCTCGGGAGCGTTCCAGGCGAAAATGTTCATCCCCTCCAAGGATTACCGCCTCAAAGAGGGGATGAATGCGTGTACCCCTGTCTCTATTTATATTGTTCCCAATAGAACTAATTCGTAGGCTCTCGAGCCACTTGCGGTCCCAAAATCTATGCGCCCGATCCGTTTTTTTTTTTTTTTTTTTTTTTTTGTAGTTGTTGGCGCATCGGCTTCTGTGGCCATAATGCACCTCCCAAGGTTTTTTTTGCAGTACTTTGATCCAAGCCCGAAGCGGGATTCGAACCCGCGACCTTTGCGTTGCTAGGCAGCGCCCGATCAGTGATGACTGCTTCGTCCGGAGAGATATGATGTTGCTTCTCCCAAAAATGTTCAGCTACGGCGGATTTACCGTAATCCGCATTTCTTATTGCGTTTGTGTGCTCCCCCAGACAATCTTTGAGGCGTTGTTTTGTTTCCCCCACATAACACTCCCCACAATCCGGGCACTTGATGCTATATACGACCCCACTTATATTTTCGTGTGAGATGGGGTCTTTCACCTGTGACACGACCGTGTGCAGCTTCCGACCTGGGAGCTGCACACAGCGCGTCTGGTAATTCCTTAGTATACGAGCTATACGCTCGGTTAAACCCGGATAGTAGGGAACGTATGCGGTGGCTATCGGTGTGAAAGGCTCACGTCTGCTCTGCCCTCCACTAATATATTTCTCTATGATCCTCTGGGGGTACCCACACTTCAAAAGATCCACCGTAACACGCTCATACTCTATTTTTCTGTCCTCTGAGGTACTACAATGCGATTTTGCCCTATCTACTAGTGCTCTTATCACACTGTTCCTGTGATGGTTGGCCTGAGCTGAGTTGTAATGTGAGTATTGGCCTTTGCACATAGGTTTTCTAAACACTTTTGTTTTCAAACACTGGCCTTCTCTACAGATCAACACATCCAGGAACGGCAAAACCCCTCCTTCTTCTACCTCAGAGGTGAATTGTATGAACGGGGAGAAGCTGTTAAGAAAATTCAACGTCTCATCTTCACTCCCCTTCCGAATAATTGAAAACATATCATCAACGTATCTTTTCCACGGACGCATAGGGAGAACCATATCATTGAATAATCTTGCCTCGAGCTCCTCCATAGCTAAATTAGCTATGATCGCACTGATGGGGGAGCCCATGCCTGCACCGTTAACCTGCTTGTACATGGTGTTGCAGAACACCATAGTGGTGCTTGAAAGACATTACCCTATTCCCTTACATATATCTTCTAGGCTTAATTGTGTCCTACTATTCAGTAACATTTTGTATAATCGTATTTTGTTTGATCTACTGTAAATTTATCGTAAACTTAAACAAACTTTTTAAGATTTTGGTTTCCGTTTTTACTTCAATGGTTGGTGAGAAACACTAAAAATTATAGTATGAATATACCCAACCCCAGAGGCCTATTTGAAGCGCAGGTACTTAGTCTCCAGCCACTGCAATTTGCAGTACTTAAGCCACTCTTGGTAAGAGGTTCCCTTCATTCCCCTCACCAATCTTGTTGCCCTTCTCTGTACACGTTCAAAGAAATCTCCATCCTTCCTAAAACGAGGCCTCCAGACCTGTACACAGTATTCAAGGAGTGGCCTGACCATTGCCTTATACAGAGGGACAATCACCTCCTTTTCCCTGCTAGCAAAATTCCTATATATCATTGACAAAACCCCATGACCTGCCCTGGCAGCCTGTCTGCATTGCTCAGAAAACTTCATATCTGACTGCGCAATTACTCCCAGGTTTTTTTCATTTTCTACCACCTTAAGTGTAGTACCACACAGTTGATACGTTTCTCTGGGGTTACTTCTACCCATTTGTCAAGGTTAAACTTCAGTTGCCACTTATTAGCCCATCTGCCCAAATTATCTAGATCCTGTTGCAGTAGCACACTGCCATTACTGTCATTAACAACCCTGCCAACCTTTGTATCATCTGAAAACTTCGACACTAAGCCTGATATTCCTTCATCAATATCATTGATAAATATACAAAACAACAGAGGACCCAACACTGAACCCTGTGGGACTCCACTAATAACATTAGTCCACGAAGAGCAGCACCCATTAATTACCACCCTCTGTCTTCTCCCACTCAACCATCCTTTTATCCATTACCCTTACCACCATTCTGCTCCAATTTGTACAATAGTCTTCCATGCGCAACAGTGTCAAAAGCTTTCCTGAAATCCAAATATATGATCAAAATTATTTTTTGCATACAGTTCCTTTGTAACCACATCATAATATCATATCAAATTTGTCAGACAAGACTTTCCCTTAACAATAATGTTCCATGCTCTTGTAACATGGGGATTTTGCCTTAAATTCATTATTTTTTTTTTTTTAAAAAATGCACTGTTTTGTTTATGAAAAGTAGTTAGGATTATTTTTAAGCAAGAAGATAACAGACATAAATATACAAGTATATAGTTATGTTTGACATTTTTTACATTTTTTTTTTTTTTTTTTTTTTTACATAAAAACTCCAAACACGAAAGGTATCAAAACCTGTAGTACTTAGTACTATGCATGGGTTGAAGAAGATGTGGATGGAGGGGTTGCTGAAAATTTTTCTCTGCAGACTAAATACAGGTTTCACCACTTCAAGCCTCCAAACAAGCAAAGTGGTGGTTTGTTGTTTATTTGTTTGTTATTTGGTTTTTAGGAGCATTAGCAACTAAAGCCATATGCTCCGCAAAGTGGTGGTATAGCACCGAATGATGTGAGTCATCAACCACCTAGTGTTAGTATCAGAACTAACGCTAGGTGGTAGTTATTATTATGTATTAGTATTATATAATTAGTGTTATATTATACTAGTATTAGTTGGGGTAATAGTTAGTATTAGTACAAGAGGTGACCCGGATTTTAGGATTTTCTGGTTTTCTGGACCAAGGCTTAATATATACTCAAAATATAAAATAAACAATGAAAAGTAATGAAATAAATTGTGTTTAACAGATACAAATTAATATATTTCTAAAGCAAGGTCTGTTCAATCAATATTGATCCACTAATCTTCACCTGGGGTGACAGGTACAGGAAGAGAAGAAGCACAGGTATTGAAGGTTGAGGCTCAGGCTGAATTTCACTTGAAAGTTTCTGGTTGATCTTTGAAAACGTCCTTCAGATTCTCTTGTTTCATATACTTTGGTTTTTTCTGTAGTGAAAACCTCTTGTATTTTATACATCCACATTACCCGTATTTCCCATGTATAAGACACTCCCAAGTATAAGACGCACCTTAATTTTGGGGCCCAAAATTTGACAAAAAAAAATGTATTACATAAAGTAATTGAACTGAAGTTTTATTCATCATAAAATTCATACAACTTATCCCTGTCAAAACTCCCATCCATTAGCTTGTCCTCATCTGTGTCTGATGATGAATCCCTGTCTTCATATATTGCCTCATCCTCAGTTCCATCTATGACATTTGAAATGCCACACTTCTTGAATGACTTGTCAACGATCTCAATCTTGATATTATCCCAGGATCTTTTCACCCAGGTACAAACTTCTCATATAATTTGTTTCTTCACTCTTCCTGCTGGTGTCAAATTGTCCCCAGAAGACTTCATCCATTGGTTCCATTCATCTCTCATGGCAGCTTTGAAGGGTTTGTTAATGCTGACATCAAGTGGTTGGAGCTGGGATGTCAAGGTATGACGGCAAGTTTTGTTTTTTGCTCTGCAGCAATCTTCTTCATATTTTTTGTTATGTGTGCCCTGAACTGATCAAGCACCAATAGGGCAGGTTTGTGTAAGAGCCCACCTGGTCTCCTGCTCCAAACTTTCTCAAACCAGATCTTCATCCCATCCTGATCCATCCAACCCTTGTCATGAACGTGGACAATCACTCCTCGAGGAATGTCTTCTTTTGGCATTGTTTTGTGTTTGAAAATCAGCATAGGAGGCAGCTTGGTTCCGTTGGCACAACAAGCTAGAACAACTGTATAATGGCTCTTTTCATGTCCACTTGTCTTCACAGTTACAGTTTTCACCCCCTTCTTTATCAACAGTTCTGTTACTTGGGACATCAAATTGAAGGGAGACTTTGTCCATATTTGCAATCTGTCCCAACTCAAACTGATGTGTCTTCCGACATTGAATGACAAAACGATTAAATTCAAGGACCTTCTGCTCATAGCTTTCAAGCATCTTTTGGGCAAGTCTGGTGCATATACGCATGCTCATACGCATATACGCATGAACAACAACAACAGCACTGTCATCATCATCACTCTCATCTGATTTGTTCTGATCAGCATTCATTACCATATCTACAATTTCACTATCAGTGAGTTGGAGCACAACTGGAGCATCACCATCAATGTTTATACACTCTTGTATAGCCCCTTTATTAAGTGACTTGGCTACTTCACATTACAAACCTTTTGCATATTCCAATAAATTCTTCACTATTTCTTCCTCACCAGACATATGAAAACCACAAAAATCAGGTTCTTCATCATCACTGTCAAGAAACAAGTTTGATCACCATAGTTTATGCTAGCCGTCTATCAATGTATCTTTGGGTACACTGTCACAGGACTTTGCTGCACTCCAAAGTGCGTCTTTCACATTAAATGCTTTCTGAAATTCTTTTATCTCTGTACCTTTGTTGCAAGTGTCTAGCATTTTCCATAGAAATATATCCCTGTACCTGCAATTGAAGGCACTAAGAATGCCTTGGTCTAAAGGCTGAATTAGCGAAGTACAATTAGGATGCAAGTAAACAGCACATACATTGTCCTTGACTAGAACTGCAACTGGAGGGTGTGCAGAACAATTATCAAGCACTAAAATAATTTTGAAGTCATCAGGTAGTCCCATAGATTTACAATGAGCCCTGGCGTCAGGCACAAAGTTCTTTAGAAACCAATTGATGAAAAATCTGTGTTATAATCCAGGCTTGCTTATTTGCCTTAAAAATCACAGGAAACACCCCGACTCCCTTAAATGCTCTAGGATTCTGACTTTTCCCAACAGCGAGTAATTTGCACTTGTGGGTGCCAGATGCGTTGGTACGTGCAAGAATCGTAAGTCGTTCCCTGGAATCCTTATACCCTGCTGGTGCTGACTCATCTGGTGTTACATTCAATTTCCTTGGTACGTAATGCCAGAATAAAGAAGTTTCATCTGCATTGTACACCTGTTCAGCTGACAGTCCCTCATCAGAAACTGACTTGGCAAATTCATTTAAATATCCCTCTTCAGCATCGTGGTCTGCAGAAGCCTTTTCTCCAAAAGCCTTCAGCTTGCGAATGGTGTGCCTTTGTTTAAATCAGTTGAACCAACCAGATGAATATTCATGTGGAGTTGTCAAATTTAGTTCCTCGTGAAAAAGTTTAGCTTGGGCCATTATAATGGAACAATCAAGTGGAAATTTTTCACTCCGACGCTGCCTAATCCATTCAAGCCAAACTCTGTCCACATCTACACTCTTCGACTGGTGTAAAGTTTTTCACTTATCCATTAATTTAGGCACATCACTGTCACCATAGAATTTAAGTATCTGTTCCTTCTGTTTCTTGATATCATAGAAAGTAGATGTACCAACACCATACTCCTCACTCAAACGCTGCACTGAAGCACCTTTATCGAGTCTCATAAGTAACTCTACTTTCTTCGATATACTGAGCACAAAATGTTTTTCCTTTTAGACATAGTATTAAATGAAAATTATAATAAATTGGGACAAATAATCACATAAATGTAGAGGGGCAAGTGTACACAGCAGCAATCATACTGAAAGTGATGTGTGATTGACTGCTATGATTCACGCTCGCTATATTCCGCATCTATATTGTCAAAAAAAAGCCCACCAGTTTCAAAAATAGCCGGTTTTCTGGAAGCCGGATAAATGGTCCGGTACCGGTACTAGTAACCACAGTATTATTCTCTTAAATCAAGGCTTCACTTAACATTTTGTTATTGGCATGTTGACATCCTTCGCATCTTGTGTAAAACTTAATTTCTTCATGTATGTAAAATTATAATGTGAGAATAACTATGTCTATCTGAGGAGTGATTAAACTTTGAGAAAAAAAAACAAAACTGAATGCTTGATCTCATTTGCTTAACATGTTTAGCTAAAACAGGATCAGATGTAGATAAACAGCAAAGCACACCGAACCCACATTTCATTGTCAATTAAAGGTCGGAGCACACAAGGCAGCAATTATTTTTATTCTCACAAATAAAACCCTTACATCACCATATTTAACTGACCAAAAGATTCATTGATGCTTTACCTTGTACATTGAAAATGACATTTATGTTCTTTAAAATCTGCCATTTAAGAATCAGTGTGCAGAAACACACTGATTCTTAAATGGCAAAAACAGAAACTGACTGCAATTTCTAAACATAGTTATTCTTTTTTCTGTATCTAACAAATTCCACAATTGCAACCTAGAATCCACAAATTTGGCATGCCACTTTGTCATCTTATTCTACTGATCATGCTGATTTATCATCTTCATTTTCAAAAAGGCACTCAATGCTTGATATTGATGCATTCATTATATCATTTGCACATTCTCCTATCCAGTTAGCTGGAAGAACAGGAACTGGCTGCTTTTTGATATGCAGTACATCGTAAATGCAGATAAATCATCAGGAAATTCATGGAAATTTGAAATTTTCATCATACAATCATTGTAATGTTTGTTGGCTCCTGCCATACCATCAGGAGAACAAAAGAGGTGAACTTAACATAATGGCTTACCTTTCAGCCATTGTTTTAAGTTCACATAAATAATTACACATTTCAGTCATAAATAAAATAAATATTAATAAACATATGTATATTTATTAATATTTTTAAAGTCTCATTTAAAAAAGATAGATAGAAGAGTAATAAAATGGAGAAAAATTTAAATTTTGTATTCTTTGAATGCAATCAAAATATCACTTAGATTACAAAACTTGCAACTGTATATTCACACCAGCTTGAATACGTGCTAATTTTTAACTATAACAAAATTACACGTCACTGGAAATTCGGACGTAATGGCATATTTTAAGCCCAGAAATGACGTTCTTAATGCATTTCCCAGATAAAATTTATGTAAAATCTAGGCTAATTTATACGGCTATCTAAACAGCTGTTTACTAGCTGTGAGTGAGAGAAGCACATCAGAATGGATAACATAATCATTTAGTTACAAATTTCATTATGAAAACTGTAATAAGCTAAAGACTTAATGCAATTTCCAACATTTACTATCACTCTAGTTGATCTAAACACTGTGTAATATCTCTTATCGGAAGGATATCCCCCTCCTTCCTTCCTTCCACCTTCTCAAAATCCTAATAGTATACTACTGGTAGATATAAATTTGCTGATGGAAACTGCTGGTGAGTTTTATAAAGATATTTCTGATTAAAATTTGGCAATTGAAGCACTCCAAAGGCTCAGAGCTGTGCACAATTTTGTGGACCTATGTTTTTTTGGAATTATTATAATTTTGGGGATTAACCTTGCAGTAGGTAATTATAATATTATATACAGCATTAAATATATAGAAGCTAGTTTTATTATATTATTTTATATTTAAGTATTTTTAATTTCATATATTCATTTTTTTGTAATATAAGTCAACTTTGAAGCCTCCTCCTATTGCAGATGGGACCTGAGCCAGCAGCCCAGGTCCCAGTTGAAATGGGCCCTGGGGAAAAGATAAAGTTAACTGTATTTCATCTACTTTTTTATACAATAGGACTAGCATTTAGAATTACATTTATGTAGACCTCCCAAATATTAGTAAACAACACTGGTTTACTCATGAGACTAATAAACATTGCTTTAAAAACTTTAACTATATTATATCTTTTATTCAATCACATAATATTGAGAACATTTTACAAATATTAACTTACATTCATCAGCAAGTTGAACTTCTTCAAGTGTTCTATTCCTAAATGGTTCAAAGTCTTTCCTTCTGATATCCTCCAGCATGAACTCAGCTTCAGCAATAAGTCTATCAAGGCTAGGGCCTAAAGTTCCCAATAAACTTTCTGCAAGTTTTTCAAGTTCTTTAACAAGTCCTATAATCAGTGTGAATAGTTATGCCTATTGAACATGTTTTTAGTTTTTATTTTTATATTTCATAAAGTAAATTTTGTTTAAATTCAACAGAAGAACAAAAGTAATAATCACCTTCAGATTTTCTTACTGCTTCTGAAATAAGTTTCTGTATCTCAATTGTACCATTTCTAGTCTCATATGCATTATTTCTAATATCTTTGGCCAGAACAATGGTTCGATCTGCCTGTAATGATTACAAATACTTAATATAGTACATTTCACACACACACACACACACACACACACACACACACACACACACACACACACACACACACACACACACACACACACACACACACACTTGGAATGGCCTCATAGAGAAACAAAGTGGTAGAATTATAATCTCTAAATGCCTGAACTGTCTTTAAACTTTTCCCAATTAAACTATTGAAAACAGAGCCTCCATCCTCTGCTGTTTCTCACCCCCACTCCCAAATTTACAGTTCTCTCATAGAGGGAAACATTGAGTAGGATCCTCACCACCCCAAGTATGTTCAACTCTGTAGGAGATTTCTTCCAAAGCCAGTGGGTTCCTCTCTCACCTATCATATTAACATTATTGTTAATGATACAAACTCAGCCTCCCACCTCAAAATTATACCACAGGATTGCTAAATTATTATCTCTTGCCCCTGGAAATGGGTTATTAAAGGTTGAATAAGACAAATAACCAAAGGAATAAAATTAGAAAAAAAGAAATGAAATGCATGCACAATGAAGTTGCCAATGCTGCCATTTACCTCTGCTTCGATTTGATCAAATTTGTTACTATTTATATAACTAAAATAACCAAATTAATTATTAACCAAAGAATTCTTTACTTATGAAAGTGCCAGAAGGAGAGGAATGAACCAAATTAGGCAGCCACTCGATGTCCATGAACTGTACAAGACTATTGTAAAATTTGGAGCAGTATGACATTAAAGGCAAGTTGCTACTATGGATAAAAGGATGGATGAGTGAGAGAAGACAGAGAGTGGTAATTTATGGACACTGCTCTTCCTGGACTAATATTATTAGTGGAGTCCCCCAGGGTTCAGTGTTGGACCCATTGTCATTTTCTGCATTTATCAATGATATTGATGAAGATACAAAGAAGGAAAAAAAATGAAGACTTGCAGATGATACAAAGGTTGGCAGGGTTGTTAATGACAGTAATGGCAGTATGCTACTGCAACAGGATTTAGAAAGGTTAGGCATGTGGGCTGAGAAGTGGCAACTGAAGTTTAACATTGACAAATGCAAAGTACTGCATATGGTAGCAGTAATCCCAGAGTAACGTACCAACTCTGTGGTACTACACTCAGGGTGGTAGAGAATGAAAAATACCTGGGGGTAATTGTGCCATCAGATATGAAGTTTTCAGAGCAGTGCAGACAGGCTGCAAGAATAGCTAATGGAGGTCTTGTCAATGATATACAGACTTTTTGGTAGCAGGGATAAGGAAGTGATTATCCCCTTCTATAAGGCAATGGTCAGGCCACACCTTGAGTACTGCATCAGATCTGGATGCCCCATTTTAGGAAGGATGTAGAGTTGCTAGAACGAGTACAGATAGGATGGGGCAACGAGATTGGCGAGTGGAACAAAGGGTTTCTGTTACCAAGAAAGGCTTTAGTTCTTCAAACTGCAGTGTCTGGAGACTAGGTACCTGCAGGGTGATCTGATTGAGATGTATAAGGCTTTGAATAGTTTGAGCAAGCTCAATGCTGATGGGATTCTTCCTATTGCTCAGATTACACAACTGGGGGGGGGCACATATTCAAATTGAGAAAAAACAGTGTAGAACAGATGTGTGGAAATTTGCCTTTAGTCAGTCTGTGGTTGATTGCTGGAACAAGCTTCCATCTGTCATTGTGGAAGTTGACAGCTTCAAGGCAGAACTAGACAAATGAATGTATGGAGTGAATGGGCAGATGAAATGGGAAGGCCTTTTTTTGGCTGATGCTGTATAACTTTGCTTTCTTGTATCATATACCTCTACTAACCAATGCTAAATAATTTTAAAACAATTTAAAATTATATTTACATATTAGATATAACTCTACACTTCAATTTTAATATTTTTTCAAAATTGTATTTCAAATTAGTAATTATCACATGTGATACACTTCACATGTGATACTTACTTTGCTCCCTGTAGAGAGCATCGATCTTAAATAAATATTATGTTGCATTTCTGCACTTTAATATGTTTTTCACAATTATAAAAACTACTGTGTGACTGTATATATTTATTTTAACTTCTGGAAGTTATAATTGTAATTAGTTTTCTTTTTTGCAATATGAAATTAGTCTTGAACATCAAATATACATGGGCTTAGAAACTTTATAGCAAAGTCAGTTCCCACACTACTTTTCACACATATGAAAAAAAGGTTATACAAACATTGGCATGGCACCTGACAGGTTCTTGCATTTAATTACTCCATGAAAAATGTAAGTAAAAAATTCAGTAATTATTGCAGTAAAATTTTGACTCTATTGAAGAAACTAGAAATAATTTCAGATTTTTAATAATTAATTAAAGGGTAATGCAGGCGTCTTATTTTTGAAAGGCAGGTGTCGTGCCGTGCCGTGCCACCACTGCTGGGTTATTTTAAACATCACTATCATCTTGCTAATGGCTTCTGTTGCGGCAACAAAGAACCCTTGAGATATGTGCTGGTGCTACTTTGACCCATATCACCAGATAAATGCATATCTATTTTTTTCCTATTCCCTGCTAACTAATAATATCCATGAATCCTTAAGGTTTATTCAGTGACACTGATAAAACCCTTGTACAATCTTTGTTCAAATGTTTTCATCTCTACAAAAAAAAATAAAATAAAAATAAAAGATTCCTTCTACCTACAAGTGTGGTCATGCTGATAAAAATCCCCACCCCCAAAGGCTAGCAGAGCCCCTCAAGTCTTAAATTAATCCAAAAGGCTTTCAGAAATAATATCATGCTTGGATTTCAGACAACAAAATTAATTGAAGACAAATAACAAAACTGTGGCATTTTTTCAGCATGGTCTTATATTTATCCAACAAATCATCAGTTCATCTGTGCTTAACATCATAACTCACTACATGAATAATAATGCTATCTTTATATCCCTTAAACACTGCAATCTGACAATCTGTCCATTAATTGTTGCATAGTCTGAATATTCAAAGATTAGCATTAGCTAACCTTTGAAAATGCAGACTATGCAACAATTGATGGTATATGATACAAGAAAGCAAGCTTATGCAGCATCAGCCAAAAAAAAAAAAAAAAGAAAAAAAAAAGCTACCATTTCACCCCTCCATTCGTTCCAAATACCTGTCCAACTCAGCCTTAAATTTATCTAGGCTATCAACTTCCACAACAAAGGATGGAAGTCTGTTTCACCACGCAACTATCTGCTGGCTAAAGGCAAACTTACGAACATCTATTCTACATCTGTCTTTCCTCAATTTGAATTTATGCCCTCTCAGATGATTATTCTGAGCAAGAAAAAGAATCCCATCAGCATTGAGCATGCTCAAACCATTCAAGGCTTTATACACCTCAATTAGATCACCTCGAAGGTGCCTAGTCTCCAGACACCGTAATTTGCAAAACTTAAGCCTTTCTTCATAAGAGAAACCCTTTGTTACATTCACTAATCTTGTTGCCCTTCTCTGTACTCATTTCAACAGCACTACATCCTTCTTAAAATGAGGCCTCCAGACCTGTATACAGTACTGAAGGTGTGGCCTGACCATTGCCTTATACAAGGGGATAATCACCTCCTTATCCCTGCTAGAAATATTCCTGTGTATCATTGACAAGACACCACGAGCTACTTACTCTTGCAGACTGTCTGCACTGCTCAGAAAACTTCATATCTGCCTGCACAATTATCCCCAGGTCCTTTCGTTCTCTAGCACTGTCAGTGTAGTACCACAGAGTTCATACGTTACTCTGGGGTTACTGCTTCCCATATGTAGTACTTTACATTTGTCAATGTTAAACTTCATTTGCCACCTCTCAGTCCATCTGCTCAACTTTTCTAGATCCTGTTGCAGCAGCGTACTGTCATTAGTGTCCTTAACAACCCTGCCAACCTTTGTATCGTCTGCAAACTTGGACATTAAGCTTGATATACCATAATCAATATCATTAATAAATACAGAAAACAACAATGGACCCAACACTGAACCCTGAGGACTCCACTAATAACATTAGTCCATGACGAGCAATGTCCATTGATTACCACTGTCTGTCTTCTGCCACTCAACCATCCCTTTATCCATAGCAGCAATTTGCCTCCAATGCCACACTGCTCCAATTTGTTCAGTAGTCTTCCATGTGCAACAGTATCAAAAACCTCTCTATGATCCAAATATATGATATCAAAGTTATTCCCTGCATCCAGTTCCTTTGTGACCACATCATAGTATCCAATCAAATTGGTCAAAGACTTTCCCTTAACAAAACCATGCTGTGTCCGAGCTATAACTGAAGTCTTGTTTAGATGATCCTACAGTTGTTCTTTAACCAGTTTTTTTTTTTTTTTTGGTAGTTGTTGGCGCATCGGCTTCTGTGGCCATAATGCACCTCCCAAGGTTTTTGCAGTACTTTGATCCAAGCCCGAGGCGGGATTCGAACCCGCGACCTTTGGGTTGCCAGGCAGGCGCTTTACCCACCTGGCTAGCCCGGTCGGCTCTTTAACCAGTGCCTCCATTAATTTTCCTGGAACAGAAGTTAAACTAACAGGTCTATAATTACTTGTGTTGCCCTTTGATCCTCCTTTGTGAATTGGGGTCACATTTGCACATCTCCAGTCCATGTGTACCTCCCCTGAGTCCAAACAAGCTCTCATAATTATGGCTAAGGGTTTGCTTACTTCCTTTGCTGCCTCAATTAATATAACTGGATAGATCCCATCCACCCCAGGTGCCTTTTTTATGTTTATCTTCAACAATTTCTTCTCCACTTTCCTCTCAGTTACTACAAAACCATCTAGCTCATTCCCAAAGGTCAACTCACCTCTGGCATTCCCCTCCCTGAATAACTCCTCATGTGTGAATGTAGATTCAAAATACTCATTCAGTTTGTTAGCCACCTGAGCAGGATCATCAACAGTTGAACCATCAATATCCAGTGGACCAATTCATCCCTTTCCTTCTAGATTTTACATAGGTAAAGAACTCTGTTGTTTTTCTTTGCATCCTTTGCCAAAGATTTCTCATAATCTGCCTTTGCCTGCCTAATCTCCTTTGTGACTTGGTTACAGACCAGCTTTATATCTATCATAGGCATCCATGTCACCCATTAATTTATATGTATTCCATGCATTTTTCTTCTCTGCCATATGTTGAGCCATATGTTTAGATATAAGAGGAACAAAATAAAAACAAAGAAATTTTTAGGTAGCCAAAATTTTAGATAACCAATATTTGGATAACTGAAATCTTAGTGCAATCCTAATTTATTTAAAATCAATTTCCATAACTTCGAGAAATGGAAGGTACTGCTCTTCAAAGGCCATTTAGGTAATGGTCAGTAACTATACACTATAACGGTATGGAAAAGGGCCCAACAATTCCTACAGCTGAAACATATTTCAGGTATTTAAGAGTTTAAGCTCAGATATATAGCATATTTATGTGAATACAAGGCATGTTCATTATGTCATTCAGTTTTTGAGGTCCATAAATGTATATTCTGCATGTTCTGTGGCTGTGAAGGTAAAAATGAACCTCACCAATAAATTGGATATTTTAAAGAAACATGTGATTTCTTCCAAAAAAAAAAAAAAAAAAAAAAAGGAAATTTACCAGAATATCGATTCTTTTCTTTTTTGTATATGTATCAAGGCTTGTAAATATAGAAAAAGATGTAAAAAAATTTTTTTTCTTGTTGCTAGATAAGTAGAAATTTGTGAAAACACTGGTATTCAAAAATTTTTTACCTCTTTTTTAAAAAAGAATCTTAAAAGTCAAATAATTTATTCAAAATGCATTTTACAAAATGTGATTGGAATTCACATAATTACTTCCTGAATGGGCAATGTTGTTTATTGTTCTTGCTGTTTTCTGTGCAATGGCAATATATCTTTCTTACTGTCTGTAACAACACCAGTCTTTTCAAATTAAACAATCAATCTGCTTAATGGGGGGAACAGCTCTTCTGAAAATGAATTTTATATAAAATTCATGATAACCATAAACCACACTAGAAGGTAAAATAGTTTTGGCAATTCTATTGGGCATATCTTGTTAAATACTGTTTCAGGAAATTTGAAGTCTGTGTACTATAATTCCTTAAGTCTGCTGCTCTTTGACTAATAATCATCGATGCTGTTTGATTGCATATCATAAATTTCAGTGAATTCAGGTCGACCATCACTAATCCGGCAGGGTTGGGACCAGTGGGGTGCCGGATTAGTGAGCTTTCCAGATCACCGGTGGTTATTTTAGCACATACATTTTACCTGACAGCTAACCACCTCCTTCTCCCTTTAACATGTTGACTGCCAAGCTAGTTTAAGAAAAAAATTCCCCAGGAGCCAAATATAATTTTGAAATAGAATTAGGAAATATTTTGATTAGTAATTCTAAAATAAATATTGTAATTTCAGTGTTGTTGTTGTTTTTTCACTTCAAATATAAAAAAAAAAAAGAAGTATTTTTTTATGTTGCATATATGGGGCCAACTTGCTTGGCCACATATGTTGGTTACTTTATTTCTTGAGAAGCCATGTCGGCCACATACGTGTGATTACAGCATACATATGAAGGTCGTTTGTGATTAGTTTATTGCATGTGCTGAGAGCGCTGCAACAAAACTAATTACAATAAAATAAACTCACAAACATCACAATAAGTTTGTCAGTATTGTTAGAGATTTTGTGCAAACAAGTTTGTTAGCGCGCTGTATTATCCATCATATTGTGTTGTAAAAAAAAAAATATAATAAAAAAAAAAATCTAAAAAGGAATGGCTAAAAGAAAATTACTAAGATAAGAGGAACTGAGAAAAATTGCTGGAATTTACAATTAAGCAGAGTTAAACTTCTCACAGACACACTGCTGTCGAGTTTTTTCAGAAGTTCAACTTTATCTGTTATGGACAATGTACAGTGTTTATGCTTTTACACCACGAGAGGCACTTCATTTATGCATTGGAACCATGGCTGAGGCTAAATGTGAGCAAGTTATAATAATAAATTGCAAAAAACAAGTGGGAATGGCTTGCCAGTGTTTACGAGTTCACGCCAACGTCTGATGCTGCAACCAATGCCACCAAAACAGTAGCGGCAGGTCAGTGCACCGACCCGGGAAATTTGAAATTACATTCACAGAAATTATGTCCAAATTAGTGGTGGAACCAGATTACTGGTGGCTGGATTAGTGATGGTGGATCTGTATAAATTAAATTTAAACTGATGTATTACTATAGAATATGGTCTGCATTGTATTAGGTAATAAGTATTGAAGGAAATATTCAGATTTCTTATAATAATAAAGAGAAATTACCAAATAATTTAGACCATCAGCTTCTTTTTCTAATGACTGTACATGATACTGAAGTGGGTCAAGGTCTATATCATGAGGATCAACAATAAGTTCATCTACTTGAGGCTATAAAATAAAAATATTTATAAATCAGTTATTCATCAGGCATGCATATAACAATCTATAATATGATATGTAGCATAAAATGTAAAATAAGATGGACACACATCAGAGTCTCAAAGCAAAAACCTACCAAAAAAATTTGCTCTCTGAAACTACATTTTTCTTTAAATACAGAAAGACATAAAATCATTTAGTAATATATTATACATGTATCACAAATTACAGTAATATATATAATATAATTTATAACAGTGATGATAATATAATTATAATTTATAATGAGGATAATTATAATTTATAACTATAATGATATATATATGTCGGCCTCCGTAGCCGAGTGGTCAGGAGTGGGAGTGCAGTAGCACACGCTCTTTGAGTAGACTGGGGTTCAAGCCCCTGACTGCTGAATACGGTCGATCTGCCAACCTGCACTGGACCAGCGTGGCAGATTATGGTCCATTCCCCTCAGCATGAATTGTTGAGGAGGCTTCCATCCTGCAGTGGGTTGATAATGGCTGCACTTTACCTTTTTTTTATATAATTAATAATAATGATGACCTGTGCATAGGAAGAATTTTGAGCTCCTGGGAATGATAAGTTTTTTGGAAAATTCTGTCATCTTTTTTGACTTAATTAATATATTAAATTGTCTTCAATAAATAGTTTATTAGCCTTAGTCATGTTTGTTAGCATATTTTTAAATTTAGCAAGAGATTTTATAAGTTACAACTTAATATATATAAAACCTTTGTATCAGTGATTTGGCATGAATATTGCATTTCGTAACTTATACTGTGGTGTGTGGTAAGAAAATTCTAGTGTTTAATTGTTTTAATTACGGTAAATAGGTATCTCGATAGATCGAATCAAGTAAGTTGGTATTAGATAATAAAATTATCTATTATAATTAACTTATAACTTTACAAGCATAACAGTATAGCATAACACATATTGTGTAATTTTGGTAATACATATTATGTAATTCTGGTAATACATTTTGCATAAATATGATAGGCTAGTATGCATTATTGTTGCATAGCTGGAGAATTAGAGTAGTGTTGTTATTACATTTAGGTATATTTATTTAGTGTAGTATTCATAATTAGAAAGAATTTAAACAGAAATCACCTAGACTAGAGCAGCAAAACAACGAGATCAAAAAAGCTGGAGTGCTGTGGCTCAGAGGAGAACTCAAGGGGGAAGATTGTCCTACAAATCATGGCCTGATGAAATCTGCCATTTATGCAATGTCTGTGCACTTTTCTGGAAGAGGCTATGATATAGCCGATAGAGAGTATGAAGTTGGTGTGTTCGGATTTAACAACACATAGGCTGCTAAGGTGATATTGTGTCTTTCTAATGGTTAATAGAAAATGCTAAAATTTATTGCAATACCTGTTATATTTTATGGTATATTCCTGTGCTATTTAGGAAGGTAAACAGTTCTTTCTTATTAGGGTCATCTCCAAGAATCTGCAATAATGTTAGTGATTACTGTGGATTAGCAGATGATTTAAAACTGTTTGAGTGGATATTGAGAAGATGAGGACAGTCCATTAATAAATGATGAATAGTCAGTTGCACATGACATGATGTGCATTGAGGAGTGCTGTCATTCGTTAATAGATAAAGGTTTGTCAGGCAAGTATACCGGCACAAAATAGCTGAAGCAGCTTTTGCGCCACAAAACTACAAACAAACAGAAAGTATGCGCAATTCTTAGCCTTCCTAGAATTACTTCTTCTCGTCTGCTTTTCTGGAAACTGGACAGCCACAGCTTTGGATCTGGTTTTATTCGGTAAAGTTTGTTTCCTGGATAACCTCTCCAGGTTGTTGATCAACTATTGTAACATGCTTTAAGGATGATGGGTTTGAAATCGGTATATGGAACTAGACAAGTTTGTAAAATTGAAGTATCTGGTTGTTTGGCTGCAAGATCTACTTTTTCATTTCCTGCTATCCCAGAATGCCCAGGGATCCAGTAGAATGTCACAGTTCGGTTTGACTCATTACATGCAAATAATTTAAAATGGATTTGTTTTATAACAGGGTGAGAGGAGATGGTATTACTGTTTATAGTAGAGACAGCACTGAGTGAGTCAGTGTATATTAAAGCAGATGGAATCAGATGTTCAGTAATGTGATCCAGAGCTAAGTTTATGGCATAAAGATACCATTGAAGATACTGCATTCCACTGGTAATGAGACAGAAGTGGTGAATGACGGGAATATTACCGCAGCACCCACTTGGGTCTCAGTTTTCGATCCATCTGTGTAGATTTCACAGGCCTGTGAATGAGAAAGAGAGTAAGCTGCATGTAACTGTGTGATATTGGAGGGAGATTAGGTGTTCTTTTCCCACTGTTGAAAATAATCATATATTGCACAGAGATTGCCAGCCCAGTGTTCTGATGAGAGCCTTTATGAGAGCTTAAAGACTAAGGAGGATGCCATTGAAGGTATTAAAATGGGGCCCCGACAAGCTCTCAGCAGAGCATCTCAGTGCCAGAGCTTACACTTCAGCATCAGGCATTGGTACATGAGGGTGTCGCAGACATTCTCTCAGATATGCCAAGCAGTGCTTGCTACCTGGGAGTCTAAAATGCTGATGGAACTGATATTCTGGTGACATTCATGTCAAGTGGACCTAAATTTGGTGAACTCCAGTCAGGCTGCAACAGCCAAAGCTTCTGCTTGCACCTTTACGATAGTGGGACTGTTTATACCAAGGGTTAAAACTCCATGTGCAAGTCCTGAAATACAACACAAAGCACACTGTGGGTGACCACCCAGGTGTGAACTAACTTATGTAGAGGTAGTGTGCACACCACACAGAGGAATGCTGCCCTGCTCTGTTACAAGGCACTACAAGGTGGTAGATGACGCTCATTAATAAGTGCAATACCACCACTTTGCTTATTGGATATTGAAGTGGTGAAACCCATATTTAGTCTTCAGAGAAAAGCTCCAGCAAACCCCACCCCCATCTCTTCCATCATGCAGTATGATTGATGGCTTTTTAAGTTATGATGGACATCACAGCGAGAGCTAATCTTCCTTACATCTCAAGGGTACAGCTCTAAAACAGTGTTCACAGGATGGCCACTAGTTACTACACCAGACCGAACCTATTGGTAACTCTCTAGAAGGCACTTCCGAATCTGCTAGTGTATAATCTCTCTACCTCTACTCTTACTGATAGTGAATGGAGGGAGTCTGAATAGTGTGTATGGGGGAGGGGGCATTGTTGAGGCCATGTTATGTCGAGGAGCTGGGTATATTCTCACCATGTGTATGCCATACCAAAAATTTTATTACTTCATACAGCATGCTCCCCCACCAACCTTTTCTTATTATTAAATACAATATGAATTGTCAAACTAATAGAGCAAACTTATCTGCGAAAAGATCTAAACCTCCCAAACACTTCATTTGTTTCACAAATATATGTGGTCTCAGTTCTAATCAAAATGATGTTTATTTCCACTTACAGTCTGCCAAACCCCATGTACTTTTTCTGACAGTCTCACCTATCAGTGAGACTGTTTCAATCACTGCTCATCTCAGTTGTCTGAATTATTCGCTGCATGATTCCTTTCACTTCAAAGGTTGTATTTGTGCATATGTCTGTTCCAATGTTCCCTGTCAGAGAATTAGTAGTTTGAAATCTCCTCATTTTAATCTTCTCTCTGGCTTAACATCTCTCTGCCACATTCTTTCAAATTCATCTGTTGCCTCTATAGTTCTCTTAACACCACTAATCACTTGGAACTCTGACTACCTCTCTTTGAAACTTCACTTGCTCCAGTCTAATTTTCCTAACAGTCAGATAATTTTCCATGGTGAATTTAATGTTCACAACTCCAGCTGGCTTTCGTTTTCTAGTCACATGGATCCAGCTGGTTGAGATGCTCAAGCTTTTATAATTACTAATGACCTTGCACAGATTGTTCATTTACCTACGAGAATGCGAGACAATTCTAACCACACAGCCAACATGCTTGACTTCTTTCTTACAAAAAAAAAAAAACTTCTAATTACACACTAGAGGTGATTGGTCCTCTAGGCACCTCAGATCACAACTTGGTGATGGTCTCTTCTCCAATGGAGCCTTTCTCTCATGGCCATTCCAAATCTAGTGATGTTTGGCATTACTAGAACGTAAAATGGGATGATCTGCAAGATCGCATCTTTTTTTTTTTTTTAATTTTTTTTTTTCCCCCTTGGTCCGATTACTGTTTCATGTTGTGTGGAAACCACATTGGAAAACAGCAAATTGCAAAAACTGTAAGTAATGATCAGCATTTCTGCAGGCAAAAAAACTCATGATGAATAAAGTTTTCTCCTATAATGCTAACTCACATACTGAAGCCAAACTTCACTTGGAAATGGGACTGCCAAATGGTGTGAGGATTTTCCACTGACCATGTATGGAGGTTGTCAATGTTGTACATCTCATCTCGTGTAAATCTTGCCTCGCTGGTCCACAGCGAGGAGCTATTGTTGATACAATTAAGTATCTGTAAACAAAACTTCTCACACGCAAGTGAATCTCCTGCTTGCAATGCCTGAACTCTCCACATATGGTACGCATACAGCCCATGTTCATGCAGTGTGTGGCAAACAAACGTTTGGGATGGCCTGTTCTTGTAACAACTCTTCATGTTCTGGTGGAGGGATTTAATCTCACAATATCCAGCACCTCTTCCTCTGCTTTTGTAAAATATGATTGGAGGCCAGCCTCAGTCATGATGCCCTTTCACTGTACCCTTCACATTCCCTCAAACTATGATGGACATTGACAAACACATGCCAGTTAGGGAGCCATCATGTTGGAAAACAATGCTAGTATTCGGTGGCTGAGGCTCTAGCATTTCCTTCACATACACCATACACAGAGTTAATGTCTGCATATTCTGCTAATGCTCTTCTACTCATCACAGACATAATGAAGTTAGTGTGCCACAGCAACAATCCATTCATTGCAGCATTACATTTTCATCATGCATTTTATAAAAAAATACAGTATGAAATTTAACAGATTGTTGCACATTTTGTGCAACAATCTGATTTGCATACCCCACTGCATGACATATGCAAAATGAAAGAAGCAGAAATGAGAAATGATATCACTAATCTGTTTAGTGCTCTAACTCAAAACCTGTTGCTTCTATTTCAAACTGAGTGTAGACTGTTCTTTTATTTTAATGAACCTTGCCTCAATAAATATTGACATCGATTTCAAGGACACACTTTGCATATACTAACATATCACACAGACACCAGCATATAAACACACACATACAGAATCATACTGTGATTCTATACGTGTGTGTATTGAAGTGAAAGAGAGAGAGAACTGGTGGTTAAGCATACATGTATTCAATGTTCAGAATGTAGAGTATCATTCCCCCATTTTTAAAATCCATTCAGCACCATTTAGATATGATCCATGAATGGCATTCATAATGTCTAGGAAAGCAAGAGAGGTTTTTTTACAGAAATATTATAAAAAACCTTAAGAGTTTTAAAAATTATTTCCTTCTGTGTAACAGCTATAAAATACAACATATATGGCTTTGAGCATTTTACAAATTGATCCATTTAAAGTTCACAATTTCAAAGTCAAAATATACAAGATTCAATATATTTAGATATCCTAATCAAGCAAAAATTAAAGGATAAATTTCTTACCCTCAAAATATCTACAGTTCTATTCACATTATATAATCTTCTATATGCAAAGTAACTGATAGAAATGTCTTTCATTTCTACACGAACAGGATCAATAATCTCTCGTAACAAATCAGTATCATCAAGCATTGCATGTATACAGATACCACATTCTAAAGCAAATAAAAACTTAATTAATAAATAATTGACAAATAACAGCATAATATATAACTTTTCCTTTACAAACTCTTCATCAGCAACAATATGAATATACTTTATATTTGAAAATATTTAAAACTGATTATCTGATTTCTTTGATTGATCCTCTTCTCTTCTCTCTACCTTTCTCTGTTCTACTGCTATTCATAATTTATCTTATTTTTTTCCGCTTTCAGTTAAAATATAATAAATTATGAAAGTAGTAGGGCCTTATTACCCTTGATTGTATTTTGGTTTTGAATATAATTTTAACTGCCTATAAAATGCAATGGTTTTAATGCTCAGCAATAAAAACTTCATGTTACCATGAGCTGCCTTGACATTGCACTGCTTAAAAAAAAAAAAACATGGTAGCACCAAAAGGATATAGCAATTATTTAAAAGAGCAGACATTGTTATGACAGTTTCTTTTAGGATTTACTGGTTTATCATCAGATAAACAGTCACTAGTGACAATTCTCTAGAGAATTATTTTTTTTTATAAATTATAAAATAACTATTACATGTCGTTTAACAAAAAAAAATACTTCATTATCAAATGCAATAAAGCAAATTTTAACATTATTTACTTTAAATTTAGGTTAGAATCATTTTCATGTCTGAGAGAAAGGGAAAAAAAAAAATACAGATATTCTAATCAACCTAGTAAGTAAGAGAGTAAAAAATTTAGATAATTTTCAATTAAAAATGAATAGTTATTAATTAAAATAAAGTTAAATGTTAAAAACAAGGAAAATATCATTATTTAGAAAGTTTCACTCTGCAGCTACTGGCAATACTGATAAAATTTTCAGCTGTATTGTTAACTATGTGAAAGGGTATGTGAAGATTACAGCAATAAGAAATTAATTCAGTATCAAGTAAGTACCTCTCTGAAAATTTTGAATTTCTTTGGTATAATGTTGTCCATTAAGGATGGGCTGCAAAGAAGGAAAGACTAATACTACAGGAACTCCCGGACTTACGTAATACTCGACTTAAGCAAATTCGACTTTACGTATGTTTTTGCTGGCCGGCGCAAACTGAAAAAAAATATGGAAACGTATTTTGCATCTGTAGGGATAAATATGGAAGTATTGTGAAAATATCGTAATGTGAACCCAATAACACAATGTGTTTTTTTTTTTTTTTTTTTTTTTTTTAATTCGTTCCAAGTCCTTGGAAGTTGAAAATTTCGCTATATTACTAAGCTATTTATCTCTCTAAAAGGTCATATTCATAATGGAAATTGCATATCATATGTTCCTGTTATAAGAATATTTATAAGAATTCATTATCACATGTTCCCATTATAAGAATCAATTTTGAACGCCTTTGTGATATTTTTCTAAAACACATTTCTGCAGGTCGCAAACATAAAACAATAAAAACAATTTGCACTTTCCGGTTTATTGGGCTTTTCTGTTAGTGCAGCTAATTATAAATGGGTAATAAACTCGATCTTACTGCATTTGCAATAATACTGATAACTCCAATTGTGTGGTTTTTACGTTATTATGGTGAAATGTGTTTCCACTTCCATGAAATCTTCAATCATATAAAAAACAATTTCAAAAACTTCTCTTCATTCCTATTTATGTATTACAAGGATGACCACAGAAAGTACAAGTGTTGGTAATGCCAAGAAGTGAAACAAAATTGATTTAGAAATGAAGATGAAAATGATTAAGAAGTACAAAGCAGGACAAAGTTTATCATCTATTGCAAGGGAATTAGGTCTCGCTGCTTCAACAGTGAATACTATTTTAAAGGACAGTGCGTGTATAAAAGAACATTATTATTATCGTCATTAGCCATATGGTGGAAGAAAGCCCGAGGCTTCTGCTGCACCAGCCAAAAAAAAATTTCTGAGTTACCCTGAGAGAGAGAGAGAGAGAGAGAGAGAGAGAGAGAGAGAGAGAGAGAGAGAGAGAGAACAAGAGTCAGAAGTAGAAGGGAATCACCAAGCAAGAGAAGAATGATGATATCCAGCTCAGGACCCTGGTGTGCCAAGCCCACACCCAACAGATGTGAGCCCCTGGGGTCAAAGAAACAATGCACTTAAAGTCAACAGTGATAACAAAACAGCATTCAAGTGCTATAGCTAAGGTGGAAAAGCAATTAATAATATGAATGGAAAATCAGATTCAGAAGCAAGTGCCCATGAGTCTAATGACCATTCAAACAAAGGCAACAAGAATTTATGAAGATATTAAGAATAATTATGGTGAACCCCAAGCCAAGTTCGTAGCAAGCAGCAGGTAGTTTAATAGGTTCAAGCATCATGCTGGTGTCCACAACGTAAAGTATGTGGTGAAGTCGCCAGTGCCGATTCTGCAGCTGCAGAGAAATTTTGTGATGTGTTGGAATAAATTATTGATGAAGGCTGCTGTTGAACGCAGCAAATTTCTAACATTGACGAGACTGCTCTGTATTGGAAAAAAATGCCGGATCAAACATACATTTCCAAAGAGGAAAAGACAATGCCAGGTTTCAAGGCTTCAAAAGATAGGGCCACACTCTTGCTTGGGACTATTTCAGCGGGAGATTACAGATTAAAACCACTGCTTGTGTACCATTCAGGAAATCCTCGTGCATTTAAGGGCATCAATAAAGCTACCCTACCCATGCATTTCCAATTGAACCAGAGAGAATGGACAATAATATCGCTCTTTGAGGATTGGTTTAAATTCTGCTTCATTCCCGAAATTGAAAAATATTGTAAAGGCAACGACGTTCCTTTCAAGATTTTGCTTCTATTAGATAATGCTCCTGGACATCCTATGCATCTAGATGATTTCAATTCAAATGTGAGAGCCATATTTTTACCACCAAACACAACTTCACTCATCCAACCTATGGATCAGGGTGTTATTTTGAATTTAAAAGCATACTATTTAAACACGAGATTTGCTTAGGCATTGTCTGCAGTAGACGGTGAGAAAAATTTTAATCTAAGAGACTTTTGGAAATCTTACAATATTTACCACGCCATCTTAAACATTAATAAGGCCTGGACAGAAATTACTAAAAGTTGTTTAAATGGCACAGAGAGGAAAATATGCCCACGGCATGTAAAAGGCTTTGAAGGAATTGGAAAAGACAAATCATATGAAGAGGTTACAGATAAGATTGTAAAGGTTGCAGAGCTACTTCAGTTGGAGGTTGATGCCAAAGACGTGGAGGAGTTAATAGAGGAAGAAGAAAAGGAATTATCTAACAAAGAACTTATTAACCATATGAGGAGCCGAGATGCTTCATCACCAGAGAGATGGCAATGGCATTTTGTGAAATTGTATCAGCAATTGTCAGGTTTCAGCAGATGGATCCTGACAGGGAAAAATTCTTAAAAGTTAACAGAGGGGTGAATGATATGCTTGCTTGCTTGCTACAAAGAAATCTATGCTGAAAAGAAAAAAGCCACCATCCAGTCATCCATTAATATATTCTTTCATAGGGTTGAGTGGCTGACCCCTTCTAAATCTCCATAGGCCACAACCTCTGCAGCGGCGTACTTATCAGCTGAAGAAGCCAATTCTGGCAATGATGCTCGAGAGATAAAACTTACTGATGTTATGCCTGTCTCCTCTCTTTTTTTGTAATTTTATAATTTTGAAATTTTTTTAGATTGCATGCTTTTGTAATTTCATGATTTTGAATTTTTTTTAAATTGCACTCTTTTGTAATTTTTCATGCGCATGAGATAAAAAATTGAATATATACATAAATAATTCAATTCACATGTTTGTTGAACATTTCTTTTTTGATTCAATAAATTCAGCGAGCACAGCTGCGAGTGTTGCACAAGCATGGGGGAAATTCCAACTTATGTAGCGTTCCATGGAACGCAACCCTTACGTAAGTCAGGGAGTTCCTGTAGTTAAGACACAAACTAAATACACCAGGTTCAGAATGATTTATTGTGATGGAAAACACTAAAACAACAAATGAATTTAATATGTACAGAGTTATAATTAACTTGTGTCACTTTTGTAACATATAGAGGAAAAAACATTTAGTCATAAAAGTGACTGAATGTTTGGTGCAGCTATTAAATAATGAGACTGTTGCAATAAAATAAATACAATGAATTATTTCATGCCTTACAAGTTATCCCCTTTAAAATTCAAAATACTGTTCCATACATTTCTTCCAAGCACAGAAACATTTCTGGATATCATCTTTCTGTAAGTCCTGTGACACTTTGGTTGTTTTTTTTTTTTTTTTTAATGCTTTCAGTGTACTGAAAACAGGTTCTGTTAAGTACACTTTTCAGTTTAGGGAAGAGAAAAAGTAAAATGGGCAAGGTCTGGCAAGTAGGGTGCATGTTCACACATGTGGGATTTGTTTTTTTTTTTTTTTTTTGCCAGAAAATGGAGAACAGAGAGCATGTTTTATGCTGGGGTATTGTGTTGATGAAGCATCCAACCATCCTTTTTTCACACAGCCTTATCAGAACTTCATTGTTCTGATAAGGCTGTGTAGTATGTTTGATTGACTGTCTGATTTGGTGGGATATATTCAGTCATAATAATTTCTATAATATCAAAGAAAACAAGAAGCATGGTTTTCATTCTTGATTTTGACATTCTTGCTTTTCTTGGTGTGGGGGATTATTTTGTCTTCCATTATCTTTTAGTTTCTGCATCATATTGGAACAGCCAACTTTCATCACAAGTAATTCTGGATCTTCAGTTTTTTTCAAAACATTTTCGCAAACTTGGAGCCTTCTCATTCTTTGATCTTCATTCAAAATTTTTGGCACCATCTTGGCACACACTTTTCTCATACCTAAATTTTCAGTTAAAATTTGTCTAACTATTTTTTTATCTATATTGAGTTCTGATGCAACCATTCCAATGCTTAAACGATGATCACTTTTAATCATTGTCCTTACCCAGTTCACATATTCATCAGATCCCATGGATACAGGACAACCTGGTAATTTTTCATCTTCTACATTCTTTCTTATTTCTAAAAATCTTTTATGCCATTCAAACGTGTGAGCTCTTGACATAATACCTTTCCCATGAACTTGACATAAAAACTCATAACTTTCATTGTTTTTTTTTTTTTTTTTGTTAAAAATTTGAGGTCGATTTGCTGTTCAATTCTTTTGTTTGTCATTTTTCCAGCAAACTGCAACCACATAAGGTAATGAAAACCAGTCTCAATGCAAAGGAATGAGCATGTTGGAACATGACTTGTGAGTCAACTAGAGAAACATACACGTCAAATGCTGTGCCTTTTTTCTCCACTACAAATGGGAAAAAAAAAAAAAAAAAACGGTCACCAGACTTCTTTTTATTATATTAGACAACCATTTTTGTGAAAGAGAGACTCCTCTTCAATCTGTTGTGTTAAAGCAAAGGAACTACAGTTGTTTTGAGTAAAGGAGATTCACTAACAACACTTGCCAAGTATCATGTTCACTTAGTTGTGGCAAATTAGGCAAGAAAGAAAACTTATACAGTATCAAAAAAAAAAAAAAAAAAAAAGCCAACATTTTCTATACCACCTGTCCATCCCATCCCTTCTAACAGCTTTTCTAGTTCTTCCCAGAATTTATTCAAACTACCCACCCTACAACACTAGATAGGAGTTTATTCTCACAATCAGTCACCCGCTGAATGAAGGCAAATTTTTGCACATCTATCCAGCACCCATTCTTCCTCAGTTTTAATTTATTCATCCTCAAGTGTGTAGTCTGAGCAAGAGGAAAAAGTTCCATCAACATTTAGCTTCCTCAATCCATTTAAAGCCTTAATCACCTCCTTATCCCTGCTAGCAAAAGTCCTGTGCATCATTGACAAAACCCCTTGATCTATCCTGGCAGCCTGTTGTCACTGCTCAGATAATTTCATATCTGAATGCACAGTTCTAAAATTCTGTTCAGGTAGGTAATTAGCTGATTTTGGGTTGGAGGATTTGAGATTATTCCTAACAAGTTATTTTTTTTTGCCTGCACAAGACACAAATCAAGTCATGAACACACTTTGTATAATACATGATATGCCTCTAAAAGTGTGTTAGTCTAAAATTGGTCTGAAACTGACCAATGATAAATATCATATCTAGTACCATATGAATGAGAATGACAAAAGTAGTTGTATGGATCAGAAAATCAACCAATCTTTTGAAACAATTTTTTTTAAACCCTTCTATTACCATATGGTATTGATGCCGTCCACTCCAAATTTCAGTTCTATGCAATAACAGATAAATGGAGAAATTAATACATGAATACCTTGGCAGCCTTGTCTTTCGATAAAGACCCAACGGTAAGGGCAGCTGTCACATTTATCTCCGAGCACTCCTGGTAGACACTGGCACTGACCAGTTACAGCATCACATACAACACCTGCAGAATGCTTCTCATCACAGTTGCATGCTATGAAAAATAATGTTAAGAGTTAATTATTAATATTATTAATGTTTTAATATTTTGTTGATGATTTGTTGATTTTTTTTTTTTTTTTACATATATACATTTATATGCTATAAATGGGAGATGTGTTTCTGTGGTCAAATTTTTGGACTCTCCAAAAATCTGACCTTTCTCAAAAGTCAAATTATATAAATATTTACAGAAGTAAATAAAATGGGTGATTCATGTACAACGAATTATAAAAAGAACTCTGATTTTTAAAATTAATATTTATTGACAGAAAAAAAGTACTTTGTGAATTAATGCAACTTGATGCAAACTCCATCTCAATTAATATCAATATGAAATGAAGAGAGAATAAATGACAGTTCACACTTGCACCATGATTAATGAAGCTTTAAATAATCTAAGGCAGCTGACCAATTTTACAAAATGAAATAAAAAACATACTCACATAATAACCAATGGTTTGAGGTTCTGTCCTGAATTTATTTTAGCAATATGGGAATGAGTGGGAAAAAAATTGAAAATCCCAAAAGGGTTTTATTTTGCATTGTGCTGGCTAGCTCCTAGTTGAGGTATTTCCATGTGTGATGGTTCATTAGCTTTGTAGTCAAATTATATATCTAGGTACCTACCTGGACTATTAGCACTTGGATCAAAGGTAGTGATGCTGGAAAAAGCAAATGGCCAAGAAACCTTCACTCATGTGGGCTTTCAATATGATGGCTTCATTAAACAAGAAGGAGAACTTTAATTTGGTCTTGGTGACAAATGATGCAGTTTTATGTAATGCTATAATGACTGTGTTTATTTAATAACAGAAGTTTTTGATCAACACATTGTTTACAGAAATTATTTTCTGTTTGACAGAGTATTTATAATTGGTTAAATCACACACATTTCTTTAAACCTCCTATACTGGAATTGACAAAATTTCAAGAACCACTGTCAGGAATACAACTGATACCGTTCCAAAAGTTATGAATCCACTTATTCCACACAATGTCTTTACACAGCCTCAAAAGGGCATGGTCAGGGTTAATTCTATAAAAAAATTCCACCATGGTTAGCATTAGCATTAGTAGAGGCATTTGATGCAAGAAAGCAAGCTTATGCAGCATCAGTCAAAAAAAAAAAAAAAAACCCACATCCACTTCACCCCTCTGTTCGTTCAAAATACCTGTCCAGCTGAGCCTTAAACTTATTTAGGCTATCAACCTCCACTACAAGGGATGGATGTCTGTTCCACCAACCAACCACCCGCTGGCTAAAGGCAAATTTCCGCACGTCTATCCTACATCTGTCTTTCCTCAATTTGAATTTATGCCCTCTCAGGTGATTTTTCTGAGCTAGAGGAAGGATCCCATCAGCATTGAGCATGCTTAAACCATTCAAGGCTTTATACACCTCTATCAGATCACCTCGCTGGTGCCTAATCTCCAGACACTGTAATTTGCAAAACTTAAGCCTTTCTTCGTAAGAGCACCCCTTTGTTCCATTCACTAATCTTGTTGCCCTTCTCTGTACTCGTTCCAGCAGCTCTACATCCTTCTTGAAATGAGGCCTCCAGACCTGTATACAGTACTCTAGGTGTGGCCTGACCATTGCCTTATACAAGGGAATAATCACCTCCTTATCCCTGCTGGAAAAATTCCTGTATATCATTGACAATACTCCATGAGCTACTCTTGCAGCCCGTCTGCACTGCTCAGAGAACTTCATATCTGCCTGCACAACCACCCCCAAGTCCCTTTCATTCTCTACCACTGTCAGTGTAGTACCACAGAGTTGATACGTTGCTCTGGGGTTGCTGTTTCCCATGTGTAGTACTTTACATTTGTCAATGTTAAACTTCATTTGCCACCTCTCAGCCCATCTGCTCAACCTTTCCAGATCCTGTTGCAGCAGCATAGTGTCAGTAGTGTCCTTGACAACCCTGCCAACCTTTGTATCGTCTGCAAACTTGGACATTAAGCTTGATATACCATCATCAATATCATTTATAAATACAGAAAACAATAATGGACCCAAAACTGAGCCCTGAGGGACTCCACTAATAACATTAGTCCACGATGAGCAGTGTCCATTGATTACCACTCTCTGTCTTCTCCCCCTCAACTACCCCTTTATCCATAGCAGCAATTTACCTCCAATGTCACACTGCTCCAATTTGTGTAGCAGTCTTCCATGTGCAACAGTATCAAAAGCCTTTCTAAGATCCAAGTACATAATATCAAAGCTATTCCCTGCATCCAGTTCTTTTGTGACTGCATCATAGCATCCAATCAAATTGGTCAGGCAAGACTTCCCCTTAACAAAACCATGCTGTGTCCGAGCTATAACTGAAGTCTTGTCTAAATGATCCTGCAGTGCTTCTTTAACCAGTGCCTCCATTAATTTTCCTGGAACAGAAGTTAAGCTCACAGGTCTATAATTATTTGTGTCAGCCTTTGATCCTCCTTTGTGAATTGGGGTCACATTTGCACATTTCCAGTCTATGGGTACCTCCCCTGAGTCCAAGGAAGCTCTCATAATTATGGCTAAGGGGTTTGCTTACTTCCTTTGCTGCCTCCTTTAATATAACTGGATAGATCCCATCCACCCTGGGTGCCTTTCTTGTGTTTATCTTCAACAGTTTCTCCTCCACTTTACTCCCAGTTATTTCAAGATTCTGTAGCTTACTGCTAGAGTTGAATACACCTCTGGCATTCCCCTCGCTGAATAACTCCTCATGTGTGAATGTCGATGCAAAATATTCATTTAATTTGTTAGCTACCTGAGCAGGATCATCAACAGTTGACCCATCAATATCAAGTGGACCAATCTGATTCATCCTCATCCTTCTAGAGTTTACATAAGTAAAGAACTCTTTGCTGTTTTTCTTTGCATCCCTTGCCAAGGAGTTTTCGTAATCTGCCTTCGCCTGCCTAACCTCCTTTGTAACTTGGTTGCATATCAACTTGTATCTATCATAGGCTTCTGTGTCATGTGTTAATTTGTAAGTATCCCATGCATTTTTCTTCTCTGCCATATGCCTCATTAGTTCATCTGACATCATTTTGGCCTAAACCTTGAACAATATTTCTTAGTTGGTATGTAAAGCCCAGTAGCTTCCAAGATAAGTTCTTTGAATGCTTCCCATTTTGAATTTCCTGTTGGTAACATCATCAGTCGTTAAGAAGTCCATTAGGGTTAATTTTCTCCTGTTAGTTGTCTTATTGTTCCGTGGATAAGAAGCTGGTTAAAAAGAAGTTCTGATTTAACCATAATGGAGATGAACACAGAAATATAAAAAAAGAGATGACATGACACAAAAATCTACCAGTTCTCAATTAAGTCAGCCCTCCAATAGTCAGCAATCCCAGAGTCTGAACCCTGCCAGATTAGGTGGTCATATTGTGGTCAAACAAACAAAAATAAATAATAATAATAATAATAATAAATAAATAATAATAACAATAAAATAAAATTATTTCCCCTTCCAAAATAAAGCTTATACAGTTGATGAACCAATGCCAAATGTTTCACACAATAATTTAAGCAAAGTCTCACTATCAAGTTTCTCAAACAAGACAACCTTTTCCACAAAAGATAATTACCTGGATCTGTGCCATGAGTCACCACAATCCTCACCTAATTTTTCTTTTAAGCAACACCTGGGCAAATAAAAATGGATGGAAGTTGTTGTTGTTGTGTGTCAATGTTGTTTACAAATTTGATAATCCAAAATTGTTTAGTAAATTCATTACTAAAGCTTAATGCTTCATTTGTGAATTGAGACACCTAGAAACTCTTATGACTAATCCATTGTTAATTATCAATGAGTTATAACTCTTGATTAGATTGTTCAGTGCTTTTCACAGTAAAACTTTTATGGCAATGAGGAGAAATCTTCACCCAAATCAGTTCTGATACAATGCTTGGATGAATCAATAATTGAAGAAACAAACTTGCTGATTCTCAGGAAGTTTATCAAGTTTGTTCATATTCCTAAAAACAGCCAGAAAATAAGTTGCTGGATGTGGTGATTCAAATCTATCAAATAAGTGTATTTATTTATTATTTTTAAATTTTTTTTATCAATTTATTTGATTCAGCATCTAAGAAATTATTCAAATTACAAGACTGTAGTGACTTTTTGTAATAAAAAAAATGTCAAATCAAAAGCAGCTTGCTCTCTGTATTGGAAGGTGAGCTACACTGGTTACAACATTGGACATCTTCTGAACAACTTCAGAAGGGGTGAACAGATTGTTTTTTGAGAGCTGCTAAGTTCACTGTATTATTTTAAAAAAATTGAAAAAAATTTTTTTTATATTTTTTTCTTTAAGTTTAATAGTGCACTTGTTAACTTGTGTTTATCTAATAAAGTTGGTTGATTTGTTATTTGCATGGTTTTCAAAAGTGCTTAAAAATGAAAGTTGTGGTGTTCCACCATTGTTATAGTATCCATATAAAAACAATCTAAATGTATTATCAATTACAGTATTGCTACAGAATGATATAAATGTGATATTGTAGCAGTTTTCTATATAATTCCATAGGAATCTAGTTATATTAAAAGTGTCTTATTAAGTCCACAAACTATAAATATATAGCAAAACAAACATGATCTCATCAGCTAACTGAATCACACAGCACAAAAATACACCGTAAAATAGTGTAGTAAGCATTACCAAACAATCTGAATATAGTTTATACTGTACTATACTTGTGTGTTATACTGCATTACATTATACTTGTAACCCTTAGTTTTGTGCAGTATCGATAAATTTATATTAGAATTATGTCCCAGATTAGAGCGTGAAGCGCTCTAATCTGGGACATAATTTGCTTCACACATTGGAAACCGTAGTGGTTTCCAATGTGTGAAGCAAAAGACTCTGAGCAGCAGGAATTTTCTGTTAAAAATCAGGATTTTGTAATCTGATCTGCTTGTTTCTCTTTGCAAAACTAACTTTAGTCAGACATGAAACAGCCAAAGGGGATGCCTTTGTGCATGTTCATTTTAAAGGGCATGAGGAAGTTAAATGAAAATTCAGCACTCTGATGGACTTATACGAGGGCTTGAGCAACAGGACTGATGCCATAAAAGAAATAAAAGAAAGAGAACATTAAACTGCAGAGCTCAACACAAGTCCAAGCTTGTGCAACAGACAACACAACAGCAGCCACCAAGAACTGACTCCTCCTTCCTGGTCCCAAAAGAGGTATCATTTGTTGGTGGCTTTGTTGTCAGAGTAACAGAGAAATATATTCTGTAAAAAGGATATATGGAACAGGACCAAGGTTCACTAGGGACTGAAAGTGAGGATGCTGTAGAGCAGCTATCATCTTTTAAGGGACACAAAAGGTGATACTATTGTATATGTTGGTAATAATGACATTAAGAGTAGAAAACATGAGTAAATGCTTATCAAATATGGGGCAATGCTAAGAAAAAGTTGCAAGTTTGGAATAAATTTGAAAGTGTCTGCAATTCTGCCCAGACATGAAAGGAGTGAATATATAAGAGGCTTATCAATCAACCTGGCTCTGGAGAGAACTGTACATGGCTCAGCATGATATATGCTTATTAACAGAAGAGACTATTTTTACAGGGATGGGATACATTGACATAGAAGAGATACAAGAATATGATGCTATTGAGGCAGTGTTAAGAGCTTTGGAAAACTGTTAGCCTGGAGGGATGGGATACATAGACCAAATATTTTGTAATTGGATATAATGCAGTGTGGCCTTATCCCAAAAAGGAAGATAAAAAAAAGTGCAGTTCATGGCAAGAACCAAATTTACAATAGACACTGTTAGGACCAAACTCTATATCTTGCAGAAGGAACCACCAGCAACCGTAGTGGTTTCCAATGTGTGACCTACTGAGCTGCTGTATTCTCTTTTCTACCCTATTTCCACAATTAGAAAAAAAATGTTTCAGAAACTGGCCATATCCAAGAGAAATGATTGTAGATGTTCAGTTTCTCTCTGTTTCACTTAACCCTTCAGAGCTGTAATTAAGAACATATGAATAAACTATAAACTGGATAAGAAATTCACAAAATGAAACATTTTACTCTAATACGGAAGAATGGAACCACATACAGAATCATTAACAACTTCCTGAGGGGGAGAAGGGAAACACAGTTATGGGTAAAATTAGAAGATTTAATTTCTTCAGACAATAAAGATTTATATCTGTAAGATGCGATATATTCAGTTATAAATTTTTTAAAAGAATAAAGAATAGCACAAGACATCCTTTTCAAGGCTATGAAATCACATTTAGAATGGCAAAAACTGCTAAAGGTATAATGAAAAGTTTGCATGAACTGATTAACAATATTCAAATATTTATAGTTTGCTACAGGCCACAGTTAATGTCTTCAATAATTATACTAGAGTACAGTCAGATTTACTTTTGTCGTTTATAGCCCAATGAAGTATGTTTGTGTGCAGGAGGGGAAGGAGGCCCAGTAATCTAATACAGAATGCAAAACTATCACATTACTCTTTTTTTATTGAACAATTATTTTCAAGATTATGGTTTTTCACCTGTGCAAAGTTTATTAGGACTGCAGTAATCATGTAATTCAAGGTGTTCTTGTTGTTAGAGAGAGAGCTATTTACCATAATGGCATGGGTAAGTGGTACTTCTTTCTTTAAATATGTACAGAAATTTCAGAAGGATTTCAGATGTCACCATTGTTCAATTCTGCTTAGCATTAACATGGCATACAATATGATTACTGAAAGAAGATTATCCCACCTTTCTGAAAAGAAAAGTAGTACTGAATGTTGATGCAGTTTACTCCAATTAAGCTTTAGTATTGGAAGTAGCAGAGGCAAATTATTTGGCGCCTCCGTAGCCAGGTGGGAAGGAGCAGCAGCTCGAACCCCGGTCTAACCAAGAAGCGTGTGCATAGCACACGCTTCTTGATTAGACCGGGGTTCAAGCCCATCACCACCAAATACAGAGGATGCGGAAAGGTCAGGGAATGACCACCACATATTCCCAGAGCAATATGGCCTTAGTTGCTAATGCTCCTAAAAACCAAATAACAACAATAACAACAGCAAATTATTCAGAAAACAAGCTTATACAGTATAAGCCAAAAAAACACAACTTCCCACATTACCTGTCCATTCTCTGCAATAATTTCTCTAGTTCTTTCTTGAATTTATTCAAATTCACAATTCATGATTCCACAACATTGGATGGACGTTTTTCCCAGCAATCAATCACTCGAAGGCTGAAGGAAAACTACTGCACATCTATCCTGCAACTATCCTTCCTCATTTTGAATTTATGCCCCATCATTTGTGTAGGCTGATTAATTCACTGAATGCAAACAGCAAAAATTAAGCATGCATAACAAACCTTATCATGTTATATTTCATTATAAGATAAATCTGTCTTTGAAGTGCATAGGAATGTCAAGGGTTTATGCTATACAGATGGCATACAAACATGAAATCAAAGCCAGTCAGAAAAAACAGAACATTAAGGTATAAGAATGATTATAATTAGTAACTGTGTAACAAACAATACACTTCATTCATTCATTTATTGTTCAAAAACAATAACAATATTGTTCAAATTCATTTATTGTTCAAAAACAATAACTTCAATCATTTGACTTAGTTCTATCATTAATAATTTGCCTATTTCAATACAGGATTTCCATTAAAAACTATTAATGAAAATTCATTAATAATTACAGGTGAACCAAAATCAGAGCACACACACACTAAAAAAAAATAAGAAAGATAGTTAATTTTTATCAAAGTTACCCAATTTTTTTTTCTTTTATTCCTTTTCATCTCAATTTCACTCAAATATTAAATGTGTAAATTTCTTTATTTCATCATGAATGAAATAAAGATGGACAAATTTCATCCATGTTATTTGGAGGAAGAATGTCATTAGCATTGAGCTTGTTCAAAGATATCGAAAAACTTAAACACCTCAATCAAATCACTTTGAAGATGTCTAAGTCTTCAGACACTGCAATTTGCAGAAGTGAAGACTTTCTTGGTAAGAGCATACCTTTCTTGCCCTCACCAATCTTATAGGTCACAAAATTATTTAGTTTCCCGTTAGTTGTTGTTTGTTATTTGGTTTTTAGGAGCATTAGCAACTAAGGCTATATTGCTCCGGGGATATGTGGTGGTCATTCCCTGACCTTTCTGCATCCTCTGTATTTGGTGGTCATGAGCTCGAACCTCAGTCAAATCAACAAGTATGTGCTCTGCACTGCTGCTCCTGCCCACCTGGCTATGGAGGCGCCTACCCGTTAGAGTTTGATAGATACAGTGGCAGACAAAAAAAACTGAATCACTTGTGAATTTTGCAAATAATGTGTTTTGTGCTGCATTGTAAGTTGCAGAAATGTTCAAATAAAAATGCATTTGTTAGATAGGAGATATATATCTCTGTGAATGAAATCCAATAAAAAGACTACCTGATATACCTAATTGCCTTAAATATCTTCCCAAAGGGTAAAATGCATAATTAATGGAAATATGAGAAATCATGCAAGTGGCAATCATGAGAACCAAACATACATTTTATAGCATTTATGTGTACAAACTGAAGTGACAAGTTAACGTAATAGTATTATGTACTGTAAATCAGCAAAATAAGTCCTCAATATTTTGTTCTTCCTCCTTGAGCTGCAATTACAGCCTTGCAATGATCTGGCATAGAGTTAATCAACTTCTAGATATACAGCTGCCCAATTTCATGGTACCACACCTTATAATGCTCTCCTGCAGTTGAATCTTACTTGTTGGCTTCTTCTGAGCAATTTTAGACAACATTATGTACCAGCAATTTTCAATGGGGTTAAAATCTGGACTGTTGCCGGGTCAGTCCACTGTAATGCAAGCATATCTGAGGTATTACTGCACCTTAAGGGAGAAAAACGAGGGAAAACATTGGTGTAAGTATGTTTTAAGCCTTGTGAGATAAGAAGACAAACTCATCATTAAATCTAAACAGCATAAAACTTACCAATTTTGCTGTGTGGAAAAGTGCTGAGTCCTGTTGAAAAATGCAGTTTTGGGTGTCTGTGTGGTGATCCTAATAACAGGTTTCAGGCACCGCTGCAAAATAGCAGTGTAGGTTTCTGCATTCACCATTCCATTAAAAAACTTAATTCACCCCACTCCTTTGCTTGTTATGCATCCCCAGACCATCTGATCAGCAGGGAACTTTACAGTCAGTGTTATGCAGTCAGGATGGTAAGCTTCCGATTTTCGTCTTCTGACTTATCACTTCCCATCTGAGCCATGAAGGTTGAATTTCGATTTGTCAGAAAATATGACGGTGTCACATTGCTCATTTGTCCATGAAACATGCATTTTAACCCAAGAAAGTTGCTTTTTCCTCATTTGTTGGGTCAACAAAGGCTTCTTCTTGGGCCCATAGGCATGCAGACCACATTCCAAAAGCCATATTTGGATAGTTTGTGCACTTGTTTCTACAACATAGGCCATCTCAAAGTCCAGTTTTAAATGGCAATTACAAAGGCACAGCCGTTTATACCCTTTGTGTATACCCTTCCAAGAGGAAAGGTATACACGTATTACAATGGGCATGTATACCCTTCCATATTTATAGAAACAGCTGATGCTTTGCGACAAACAAAATGACTGTAATCAAACAATATCTTATAACTACAAATGTTACTTGTTTTAAGGTGATTCAGTTTTTTGTCCATCACTGTATGAGTCATTCCCATCCCTAAAGAATTCCTCATGTGTAAGTGCAGGTGCAAAATACCTATTCAGTTTTTCAGTCATCAGCTGATATCAAGTGGGCCAATGTGATTAACCTCTTCCTTGTAGTGTTGAGATACTTGGAGCTTTTGCTATTTTCTTTGCATTCTTTGCCAAAAGATTTCTCATAATCTGCTTTAGCTTTTCTAATCTCCTGTGTGACTTGGCTGCAGACTAGTTTATATCTGCCCGAGGCTTTTCTATCACATGATAATTTATATGAATCCCATGAATTTTTCTTTTTTGCCCTGACATTAGTTCATTTGATGTCCTTTTAGGTATAAGTCTTGAACAGTACTTCTTAGTGTCTAGTATCTTCTATGATTACTTCCCTGAATGCTTCTGATTTAGGAATTGATGTTGGTAACATCATCAGGTGGTTCCTTCGAATGGAATTTAAAAATGTATGAGACTACTGTAGTCACTCTTAAGAAAAAAAAGTCCTTCCCTTTACCCTTGGCGGTAGTTATGTCTTTCAGTAAATCCAGCATCAATACACTGTAATCACCAGTGGCGGATCCAGAAAAAAATAACAGGAGGCGGCACTATTTGTGATGGGGGGAGCACCATTTTGTGCCTTGTTTGTGCACACAAACAAGGCACAAAATAATGCACAGAACAAAAATATGACTCTTAAACATAATGTGACTGGCAGACACAGGCACCCAGCTAAAGTATGAATTAATTTGAAGTAAACATTATGCACGACCAAACTACATGACACCTCAAACTAAAACGGTAATCACATCAGCATCAGTGTTGCCAACTGTAGTCAGTTGAAAATTGCTGAGCCACAATGCAAAAATAGACAAAATCCTATGTTAACAATGAAAAAAAAAATGTTTTTTTGTAGCTAAAGGGAATTTAAGCGATTGGTGTATATTCTCCAAACACGACATGGAGGGGCAAGTGCCCCTACCCTGATTCCGCCACTGGTAATTACTGCCATCTAGTGAGTCTTTTATCTGCAAAATATCTACACTCTGCAGACTTTAACATGAGGAATCACTGCTGATAATCAGATCAAGAGTGTTGGTTGCTCTTGTTACCTCTATAATGTGCTGATGTAGAAAACAGACATCCAATAAATCCACATAATTCTTGCTAGTATGTGAATGATCAACCTATAAGTTCCAGTCATTATCTGGATGTGTGTTAAATGTAACACACAACATTACATCAAAACACAGAATATTGCACTTTGTAAAAGAGATTAGTAAGTGTAATGAAGTAACTGTATTCATTTATTGGTCTCATGGAACTCAAAACTTACCAGACTCCAACCAAGTGACATTGTTCTAATTGATGTTACATGCACATGTATAAAGCTCAGCTAGTGTAGCTGAGTGCATAGTGTAGCTGAGCGCATTCCTTTTCTTGATAGAATTACTAGTACTGCTGTCACTTATTCTCTTAGTCGGCACCAAGATAACAGTCAAAATTAAATTTTCTGAAAAGAATTTCAGAGGGTTAAGGCCTTCAGAGGATACTCACTATTATCACCCCACACAAGCTCATATTTTACTAAAGCTCATTTCTGTAGGTCACTGCCATAAAAAAAAATAAAAACAATTTCAATTTCCGGGTTATTGGGCTTTTCTGCTAGTGCAATTCATTATAAAAGGGTAGTAAACTGGATCTAATTGCATTTGCGATAATACCAATAGCTGGAATTCTGTGGGTTATTATGATGAAATGTGTGTCCCCTTCACTGAAATCTTAAGTCATAAAAAATATATAAATAACATAAGTCGGGGACTTACTGCATCGAAAAATGTTCAACAACCTAAGTAAAAAGTATGCCGATAAATTAAAAACAAACAAACTTACCACGCACTACTCGCGTATTCAATAAGATGTTTCCCTTTATTTTTTACGATGTTGATTTGAAATTTAATAGCTTTCCTTTATTTTTTACGATGTCGAGTATGGTTTGGTCACCAACATTATAATGGTTCTTTAGAGATTTAAGAGATGCACCCTTTTCAAACTTTTGAATAATTTCAAGTTTTTGTTTAATTGAAAGCGCAACTCTTGTGTTTGCCCATCATTTTCGTGATTTCTAAACAAAAAAAAAAAAAAAAAAAAGAAGAAGAAGAAGAAGAAGAAGAAGAAGAAAAGTTACTATAAAAAAAAAAATCTGACATCCTTGACATAAGCTTGAAATTAACGAAACAAAACAATCAATGCAACACACTAAAACAAACTAAACATTTGTCTCTCTTTTCTTTTTTTTTTTTTTTCTTTTGAGTGGCGGGTGTGAAGACAGTGGAGGTTGCAAGATAATAGGTACACTAATCTCCCAATGATGACTTGTACCCCAGGGGTTCACATCTTGTGAGTATGGGCTTGGCACACCCAGGCTCCTGTGCTGGATATAATCATTCTTCTCTTTCTTGGTGATTCCCTTCTACTTTTGACACTCTCTCTCAGGGTAACTCGGGGATTTTTTTTTTTTTTTTTTTTTTTTCGCTGGTGCAGCTTAAGCCTCAGGCTTCCTTGCACCATGTAGCTAATAATAATAATAATGCCACTTCTTGATGATTTGAAAAACATCTGTTTATACCTATTCTAGTTATTACTTAAATTTTATGATTTCTGGTTGTTTTTTTTTTTTTTTTTTTTGATATTTTTTAAAATTTGTAGTCTTGAAGTGTCCTGGTTATCTGCTTCTCGGTTAATCCGATCCCAGTAAATCAAGAGTCTGCTGTATATGAAACCAGATACAAATCAAACAAGAAGAAGAAGATGGAGAGCTCATCTATCCTAAACCCAACAGGGGTTTAGATGAGAAAATAAATAGATAAAAAGATTAAAAATTTTAATATTTTTCTTTTGAAACTGAGAATTAAAAAAATATATACTAATGGTGGCTTTGTTGTTTCATAAATTTAATCCATTTATCCATGGGGTAAAAAATTATTAATAATAAAAAAATGGGTGAAATGAAATTTGTTTACCATAAAAATATTTTCCATTAAGCAAGCTATTAATAGTAAATACCATTTAGTTAATATGTGTTCATATTAAAAAATTGGGAAAAAAAACTGTTAAATTTTTTTTTTGGCCATAAGTGGGTGGCTTATAACTGGAGTGTTAAGTGTTCTCCAACACCTGCAGTATGTCAAAGCCGCAGTGCATAATACACATTTAGTATGTAAATGTGTATTAATAAATGCACATTTACATACTAAATATTTACCATAAAATAATACCAATATTTGAGAATAATTTTTGAACCCCCCACTTCTCTCCATACTGAAATTCAGGTCATGCTTATGTATGAGGTTAAAATGAACCTAATACACTCCTTTTAGATTTTCCTGTTCATAAAAAACATCAATACAGCTTTCATATATTGGTATTTTACAAGGGGGGAGGGGAAATGAAAGGACACATTTAATTCTTATGCAGCCTATTTTTATATACAGTCAGTTCGGCTATAATGTGCATTTTCACAACGCAACTAATATATTAGAGAACAATGTGAGTATAACACGATTATTTTGTGTTATACATGCGTGATTTTGTGTGAGTAACACTAGGTGAATGCAAAACCCGGCACCAAGCTGAATATGATGACCTGCACAGCAATACATACAAGTTTACGAAGCTTAAAAAATATCAAACATCAAATGTGTGACAGCTATATTTCCCATTTACTGTAGTTGCATTGGTCGGAGACATGTCATTAGCTGTATTCACAAGATAACAGGTGATACTGTAGGCTGACTCATGTTTTCAGGAGCTCACATTCTCCTGTTTGAACAGAAATTTCATGAGGCATGACAGCATGAGCAGAGGACCACATTTCTGGAGGTCACTAACATAAAACAATAAAAACAATTTCCAGTTCCCGGTTTATCGGGCTTTTCAGTTAGTGTAATCTAATTATAAATAGGTGGTAAACTCGATCCTACTGCATTTGCGATAATACCGATAGCTGGAATTCGATAGCTGGAAATAAATATTTAAACAAAAAATATATATATATATATATAATTAAATAAAAATAAAAAATAAATAAACGAAAACAAAAAATACATTAAAAAAAAAAAAAAGGAAGATGTGCAAGATACGTTTTTCATCTCCCCTCCTCATATAGGTAACTGCTTAGCTGACCTTTGCATTTCCCCAAGCTATTAATGTCAACTACACATGGAGGTAACTTATTCCAGTAATTAACAACTAGTCGACTAAAAGAAAGCTTCCCATAATACAGCTCATACATCGAAGGCTTTCTTCATATGGGTGCCCTTTTGCAGTCTTAATAAGCAAATCAACCCATCTTTGGATCCTTTCAATCGTTAATCAGCCAAAATATTTCAAGAGTGAGCTTACAATTTCTTTATATAGTGTGATTATGACTTCCTGTCTCTAGATAGGGAAATGTTAAGAGGTGGCAAGGAAGGCCCATAAGACACCATAATAGGTTTCCTTTCCACCTTTCAACACTGCTCAGAATTTCTTCATGTCCAGTGATATCTTAAACTCCTAAATTTCTTTCTTTCTCTGCTGTTTTTTATTCAACTCTAACAAGTTATTTTGCAGTTACTATTCCCTTAAAGAAAGGCCTTGCATTTTGCTGCATAAAAACATAGCTGCCGCTTTTCTAACCATACTTGAAGCCAGCCAATCAAGATCATCTTGAATGAGTAATGCTTGTTGCTGATCATTAACCACTCTCCCAATTTTCACATAATCTGCAAATTTTGGCATTACACACACACACACACACACACACACACACACACACACACACACACACACACACACACACACACACACACACACACACACACACACACACTCCTTGCTGGTCCTTCTCTACAACTTCACCACTTTTAAAAATCAAACTATCACAACTATCTGTTGAACAGTAACAGAAACTTAGCCTAAACAGTTCAGGAAACACTTTGCTGCACAAAAATGAAATGAGATAAAATGAAAATTACATAAATACCAATAAAGGAATGATTATTCTATCAAAGTGCACAGTCATCAAATTGATCATAACAATAGCAATGAAAGAGTGTTCTCAGTTAATATATTTTACAATCTGCCATTGTATAAAGCAATGATTAGCAACATATTAAATACTGCTTTCAGGTTTCAAAACCTAATTTTAAGTCAGATGTAGGTTGATGTAAATAGTGCAAACAAGAATAGCCAGATTATCTGGGGCACAAAAGGGTGTACCAAGAAAGAATTCAGTTCTAGAAATTGTGGTATCTGGAAGCAAGGAATCTGGATTGAATAACTAGAAAACGTTGCGATATACAACAGGATAATCACCTCCTTGTCACTGCTGGCAAAATTTCTCTCTCTCTATATATATATATAATTGGCAAAACCTGATGAGTTGCCTTAGAAGCCTGTACAATTACCCAGAGGTATTTTTTATTCTCAACCATTTTAAGTGTAGTACCACCCAATTGGAATGTTATCCTGGGATTACTGCTACCCATATGCAGTACCATGCATTTATCAATGTTAAATCTCAATTGCTGCTTCTCAGCCTATCTATGTAATTCTCTATGCCTTATAGTAGTAGTAGCAGCAGCAGCAGCATACCCTGATTTCTGTCATTAAATACCTGATCCAACTTTTGTGTCAAAAGCAAACTTCGGCATTAAACTTGATATGCTTTCTTCAATATCATTAATAAATACTGAAAAGGGGTAGGTGGCCCACACTGAACCCTGAGGAACTCCACTAATAATATTACTTCACAACAAAACAATATTATTAGTGGATATGTTTTTCCTGCCACTCAAACCTTCCCTCTATTCAAAGGAGTAATCCATCCCAAATGCCACACTACTCCCATTAGCATATCAATCTTTCATGTGGAATAGTATCAAAGGCTTTACTGAAATTTAAGTACGTGATAACAAAATTAATTTTTGTGTCTAGTTCCCTTGTGATCACATCACAGTAGCTGCCAGATTTAACAAGTTCTGTTATACTTTCCTCATAGTTATCACAAAATCATTAGCTCCTAGTTAGAATGAGGTATACTTCAGATATCACCATCCCTAAAAACTGTTTCACATTTTCACATGTGAGTATAGAAAAAATACATTTATTCAGTTTGTTAGCAACTTGAAAAAGGTCATCAATAGTTAGGCCATCAATATCTAATGGATCGATGTGGTTCATTGGTCCACTATATATAACTATTGGCTTAGTGGTTTCTTAACCGAACACTCTCCATTTAGAATTTCCAGTTGCTAATGTCAATTGCCACAATGAAAAAAAACTGGAATAAAAAGAAAAGAAATGAACTGTCTATGACCACTGTAATCACCTTTAATCTTTCATTACTCATCATAATGCAATGACTACTATCATCCATTTTAAAAATTCATTTTTGCATTTACAATTTTTTTTTTAAAATCTCATGATAGATGTTTTTTGTAATATATTCAGAGACATGGCTTTCAGCTTCTAAATAATTGAGTCACCTGATGCACAACAATTATAGAAAATATTTTAGTAATTCATTGACATTGAATAAGAAATAAAGATATAGGTTTTCAGCATATAACTATTAGTAGTAATAGTATTAAGAAATGTCTTTATAAGCTAATAGGCATATTTTAGCCTATTAGGCATATTAATACATTTCTCTTTAAAAATAGTAACAAGTTGTTATTTTAATAGTAAAGTGCACAGGTAAATCAAAATGAAAATTGTGAAAATCGAAGCACTTGAGCATGAGTAATGTGAAATCTGTCATTAATTTCTTGAAGGAATACAGATTATTCTCAGACATTTTTTAGAGTACTTCCTTTACCACTTCTTCAATGAACAAATTTTTGTCTTTATTACACTTCAACTTCGCACCCACATTCATTATAATAAAGACAGCAACCACTCACTGAAGAAGTTGTACAAGAACCACAAAACACCTGAAAATTATCTGTATTTCCATTATAGAAATTAAGGATAGATTTTAATCTATGCAGGTCGAAGTGCTCAGGTTTTCACTATTCTCAAAAATATTAACTGCATTGCATTTTATTACTTAAAAATACAGAAATAATATTTGTAAGTCAAACAGGAAACTTAAAATGGAAATTTTATATCAAGTGCTACATAATGAAATACTATTATTAATATTATAGACTATGTTCAGAACAATAAAGATTTATAAAAAAATTTAATCATTTAATGATACATAGGATCATTAATTAAATCTTATTCATAAATGAGGATATAATGATTTTGATTCTTTTGTCATTGTTTAAACAGTTTATATACATATATATATATATATATATATATATATATATATATATATATCACCAACAAGAAGGGAGAAAATTCACTAAAACCATTTGCCAGTTTATTTTGTTTATAACAGAATCGTGGTCACTACTCCAACCATCAGCTTCAGCGGCACTGTCTCCAATCTCAGAATTATTTAGTTCCAGGGATGGGGTGGGGGAGTGTCACACCACATGGGGCCTTGGAACAAACGGCTTCGCTAAGCACATCTTTGTCCTCCAATTTTTCTTTTCTGTGACTCATGGTGTGTCCAGGCTAATACCCAATGCCAGTGTGTCACCCACTACCCAGGATGGCTGTCCCCTAAATGCTTCTATCCCTCCTATGCCTCTGTCTAATGGATGTCTATATTTAGTTCACAATATGTAAATTCTTTAATCTGCTCTAACAGTGATGTTTCAACTGAACACCAAAATTTATATACACAAATATGTCTGCTATATGGCAACATCTATTTACACATAAAAAAAATAAATATGTGCTGCTTACACATGGATCTGGAATGCTGGACTCTAGAATCGAAACTGACATTGAAATAACAATGAGACTGGAATAAATTAACTGCACGCTTAACTGCATAATAAAAAAGCTGCAATCATAATGAGACTGTTTCTGTGGATGACAGTTGTCACGCAATTCAATTTACACCCAAGTTACTTAACTACTGTTCTGCAGCAGATCTCAAATCCCACTTAAATCTATGAATTATGGTTAGATAGGAAGATACTGAAAACTTCACCCCTACTGATAAATGTACCACTCATCAGCAGGTATTAGCATTAGTAGAGGCATACGATGCAAGAAAGCAAGCTAATACAGCATCAGGGAAAAAAAAAAAAGTTTCCCATTTCACCCATCCATTTGCTCCAAATATTTGTCCAATTCTTGCTTGAATTAATTTAAGCTATCAGCTTCCACACAACCTTGACAAATGCAAAGTACTGCATATGGGTAGAAGTAACCCCAGAGAAACGTACCAACTGTGTGGTACTACACTTAAGGTGGTAGAAAATGAAAAAGACCTGGGAGTAATTGTGCAGTCAGATATGAAGTTTTCTGAGCAATGCAGACAGGCTGCTAGGGCAGGTCATGGGGTTTTGTCAATGATATATAGGAATTTTGCAAGCAGGGAAAAGGAGGTGATTGTCCCTCTGTATAAGGCAATGGTCAGGCCACGCCTTGAGTACTGCGTACAGGTCTGGAGGCCTCATTTTAGGAAGGATGTAGATTTGCTTGAGCGTGTACAGAGAAGAGCAACACGATTGGTGAGGGGAATGAAGGGATCCTCTTACCAAGAGAGGCTTAAGTTCTGCAAATTGCAGTGGCTGGAGACCAGGCACCTGCGTGGTGATCTGATTGAGGTCTATAAGGCCTTGAATGGGTTGAGCACGCTGAATTTTGATGGGATCCTTCCACTTGTTCAGATTACGAACCTACAAGGGCATAAATTCAAATTAAGAAAAGACAGATGTAGAATAGATGTGCGGAAATTTGCCTTTAGCCAGCGGGTGGTTAATTGCTGGAACAAACTTCCATCTGTCGTTGTGGAAGTTGATAGGTTAAATAAATTTAAGGAGGAACTGGACAGGCATTTGGAGGGAATGGTGTGATTTTTTTTTTTTTTGGCTGATGCTGCATAAGCTCCTACACTTGCTTTCTTGCATCACGTGCCACTACTACTACTACTACTACTACAGATGGAAATTTGTTCCAGTAATCAACTATCTGCTGGCTAAAGGCAAATTTCCACATATCTAAAAATCCCATCAGCATTGAGCTTGCTCAAGCCATTTAATGTCTTATACACCTCAATCAGATCACCTTGCAGGTGTCTAGTCTACAGCCGCTGCAATTTGCAAAACACAAGTCTTTATTGGTAAAAGCACCACTTTATTCCTCTCCAATCTTGTTGCCCTTCTCTGTATTCATTCTAGCCACTCCACATCCTTGCTAAAATGAGGCCCCCAGACCTGTATGCAGTACTCAAGGTGTAGCCTGACTATTGCCTTATACAAGGGGTCAATCACTTAATTATTCTTGCTAGCAAAATTTCTGTATATCATTGACAAGACACCATGCGCTACTCTCGCAGCCTGTCTACATTACTCTGAAAACTTCATATTTGAGTGCACAATTACCCCCAGGTCTTTTTCATTCTCCACTACCCTGAGTGTAGTACGATAGAGTTAGTACGTTAATCTGGGGTTACTGCTACCCATATGCAGTACTTTGCATTTGTCAATGTTAAACTTCTGTCCACTTCTCAGCCCGTCTGCCCATATTTTCAAGATCCTGTTGCAAAGGCACACTGTCATTAACAACCATGCCAACATTTGTATCATCTACAAACTACGATATTAAGCCTGATATACCTGACACAATATAACAGCGTAGCTTAATTTAATTTATTATGGTACTCACCTTTTTATAGTCTGCTGTTGATGTTGGAATAAAATGGATGATAATTTTAAATTAAGTTAGCGTGAATAAGTTAGGATTTAAAAACAGAATTAAAATGTGCGCAAGGAAATAGAAGTGCATGTCTTCGTCCTTGGTTGTCAATGTTGAAATTTGAAACAATTGAAGTTATATGGTTGGATACAGAAGGCCAATAGCCATGATAAGTGGCTTTCGTTTTACACGTCTTCAGTTGGCAATGGTAGAATGAGAGTAAGTGCGTGTGAGAGTAAACCATATAACTTCAATTGTTTCAAATTTCAACACTGACAACCAAGGACAAAGACGTGCACTTCTACTTCCTTGTGCACATTTAAATTCTGTTTTTAAATCCTAACTTATTCACGCTAACTTAAATTTAAAATTATCATCCATTTTATTCCAACATCAATGCAGATTATAAAAAGGTGAGTATCATAATAAATTAAATTATATTGTGTCAGTTATAAATGGTACTTTAAGAAATCTACAATTTTCGAATTGCCTGATATACCTTCATCAATATCATTGATAAATATACAAAACAACAATGGGCCCACCACTGAACCTAGGTTTGGCCTATAGTTATTTTGTATATTTGTAGACTAACATTAGTCCAAAAAGAGCAGTGTCCATTGATTACCACTCTCCCACTCAACCATCCTTTTATCCATTGTAGCAACTTGTCCTTAATTCCATACTGCTCCAATTTGTACAGTAGTCTTCCATGTGCAACAGTATCAAAAGCTTAACTGCGAGGTGATCTGATTGAGGTGTATAAAGCCTTGAATGGTTTGAGCATGCTCAATGCTGATGGGATTCTTCCTCTTGCTCAGAATAATCACCTGAGAGGGCATAAATTCAAATTGAGGAAAGACGGTTGTAGGATAGATGTGCGTAAGTTTGCCTTTAGCCAGCAGGTGGTTGATTGGTGGAACAAACTTCCATCTGTCATTGTAGAAGTTGATAGCTTAAATAGAGTCAAGGCAGAAGACAAACATTTAGAGCGAGTGGATGGGTGAAATAAGGTTTTTTTTTTTTTTTTGCTGATGCTATATAAGCTTGCTTTCTTGCATCATGTGCCTTTGCTAATGCTAATCCAAGTATATGATATGAAAATTATTTTTTGCTTCCATTTCCTTTGTGACCACATCATAGTATCTAATCAAATTGGATACTATGAAAGACATCCCATTAACAAACCTATTCTGTGTCTGAACTATATCTGCAGTCTTGTCTAGAAGATCTAGCACTGCTTCTTTAATCAGTGACTCATTTATTTTCCCTGGAACAGAAGTTAATGAACAGGTCTGTAATTACGCGGGTTACCATTAGATCACTTTTTGTCAATTGGCGATACATTTGCACATCTCCAGTCAGTGGGAACCTCCCCTGAGTCCCAATGATGCTCTCATAATTATGGCTAATGGTTTGCTTACTTCCTTTAATATACCTGGATAGATCCCATCCAGCCCAGGTGATTTTCTTATGTTTAACTTCAACAATTTCTCCTCCACTTTACTTTCAGTTATTACAAAATCATTAAGTTCCATTTTAGAGTTTAAGAAGCTTCTGTCCTCCACTTCCTTGCAGAATTCCTCATGTGTCAATGTAGATGTAAAACACTAATTCACTTTGCCAGCTATCTGAGCAGGATCATCAACAGGCGAACCATCGATAAGAAGTGGACCAATCTGATTCATCCCCATCTTTCTAGAATTTACATAAGTAAAGAAGCCTTTGCTGTTTTTCATTGCATTCTCTGCCAAAGATTTCTTGTAACCTGATTTTGCCTGCCTAACCTCCGTTGTGACTTGATCACAGACGAGTTCATATATACCTTAGGCTTTTGTCATAAATAAAGAATACAGTCAACTGGAAAACATGGTATCTAAGTTTAATACGGCTGCAAAGGCATAAAATAAAATGGGATAAATAAATAGAAGCTTTTGAGATTAGGTATCTCTTATTCACCTAGGAAAATACATAAAAACGTTACATATAGAATGTGCTGAATGTGGCCATGTCAGGCAAACAGAGAGCATGCACAAAGACGTGCATGTAATGCACATCTACTGGGCAGAACTAAGTAATTGTTCTGTCATTTACTGGGCAGAACTAAGTAATTGTTGCTGCGAATGTAGGATGCAGACATGAGCTGAGTGCCAGCACTTGTCACAATGCAACACTACAGCCTCTATTGATTGGGTGCAACCGCATACCTCTGTTGTGATTGAAAACACTATGGCAACCAGATATATGATGTGACTCAAGCCACAGTCATTGATGGTACTGGCGTGATTGGTCAACAACCCCAGTATCACGTCTGAGTTGAGGTCATGATGCATGGACCAGTAGTGCTCTGCAACTGCAGAATGTGCAGAGGCAGCCGATTGAATGGCCCTTTCATGATCTGAGATGCGGTCATGGAGTCTTCAGGCAGTTTCCCTCACATAGCAGCTGCCACAATCATGGCAATTGATACGGTATATTGCACTGCTGCGCAAAAGGGGGGGGGGATGGGTGTCTTCACTCACAAGACAAGAGATTGCACTCCTCTACTGGGAAGCTGCAGGAACTTTATCCGGTACCCATGTAGGATCTTAGAAACGTGTTATGAAGTGCCTGGGTAATATGGGATGTATGCGGTAGAGATTGTCTCGTCACTATGGGGGGTGGTCTCAGATGTGTGGCAAGCTCATGGGCTGGTAGATCACAATTGTCCAAAACATAGGCTGAACAGCCACAGATGATGAGGTCTGCTCTTATTTTAGAAACTTTGTTAGGCCTGACATCCACGAAGCTGGCATTCCTTATATCTGTGTGACACCACGTCTCTGCTATCCCAACAATATCTGCCTTTGATGTCTTGACCAACACTTCAAATTCATCAAATTTATTTACTATACTTCTAGCATTGGTATACATGCAAGCATACACGCTCCTACTCCTATTCTTAGTTACCCTAACACATCCCATATATCCACCTATTTCAGGATGACTGCCATCCATCCCTGAAACCCCCAACACCCCACGCTCCACGTCGCTACTTATTCTAATAGAAGTTGTGCAAGAATCACCTTCACCTCTGCCTACGGTTGCCGGGCAGACCAAGAGAGTATAGATTTCTAAGTATACCATGCTGCCAGGTGGTGTCAAAAGCCTTCTCTATATCTATTGAAACCAATACTAGATGTTCATGTTTAACAAAGGCATTACGAATGGCAAATTCAGCCTTCATCATAAGATCCAAGCATGACCTGTTTTGACGAAAGCCATATTGACTATGGCTCATTAATGTTCGGACTCAATGATAAAGACGAGTCTACTGTGGACACTTTTTTCAAGGATTTTTCTGAGGCAGCTTGAGAGGGATATTGGTCTATAGCTATAGGGATTGGTTGGATCTTTTCCAAGCTTTAGGAATGCCAAAACAGTACAATGATGCCAAGATCAAGATGTTGTAGCATGACATAATAGATCCCATCTAGTTCAGCAGCACCATTGTGAGCTGTTTCAATGGCATGCAAGAGTTCAGAATATTGCAGAGGTTTGTTATATGGCAGAATGAGAGCAGTTTGAAAGTTAATAGAAAACTGTTCTGCAGTGTTTTTAATTCTTTGGAATGATGGAATATAAGCTGAATGCGCTGACACTTCGGCAAAAGTGTTGCCCATAGCATTTGCAATATCCAAAGGTTTAGACAGATCTTCCCCATTCCAGGAAAGGATTGGAGAAGGTTTCGTAGGAAACTTACCAGAAAGCTGTCTAATTTTTTTTCCATATTAATTTGGTGTCAGTGTTTTTGTTAATGCTTGATGCAAAACAGATCCAGGATTCTTTCTTGGCTTGCCTTGCCTTTGTATGAAACGTGCTTTTGCCTTTGACTTCTTATAATTTTTATTAGATTGGCTGTTGTTGGATTTTGCCGAAACAAATTCAAGGCTTTATTTTTTGCTTTTTTTGCTTTTGTGCATTCCTCATTCCACCAAAAATTATAATGCTTATGATCAGGGGGATTTGATAGTGGTATTGTGTCTTTAGCCACATTTAGGAGATGTGATGTGATGTGATGTGATGTATCCTGTCACATCATCGATAGGCTGCAGACGGATTTTTTTCTCATCAAAAGGTATATTGATGACTGGAATTTTGCCCAGTTTTCTTGGGCAAATTTCCATTTTCTGCAGGGTTGAGTTGGAGAAGTCTGTGCTATTAATAGGTTGCATATGATTGGGAAGTGATCACTACCCACTGGATCATCTAAAACATACGGCTCTATGGTTGGGACCAGTAATGGAGAAGAGATGGAGAGATCTATTGCTGAGGTATGTCCAGTTGGGAGCCGAACGCGTGTGCCAGTATTGAGTATGGCAAGGTTTAGTGCCTCTAAAAATCTCCGAATGAGTCAACCTCGTCTATCTAATTTAGGATCGCCCCATAAGGGGTGGTGCCCATTGAAATTCCCTAACATACAGAGAGGTGGAGGTATCTGTATAAGGAGGTCTTCAAGTTCTTTTAAACAGTAAGTATGGTTTGGCTGTAAGTAGATTGATGCTAGTGTTATTGCAATATGGAGCATTATATGCACAACAACAGCTTCTATTTCAGTTTGAAGTGGAATATGCTTAGTTTGGATCTTTGAATTTATCAGGATTGCTACACCACCATGGGCAGCATTTCTTGTATTACGATTGCTTCGATAAAGGCAATAGTTCTTTATCGAAGGAGAAATTTGCAAGGTTAGGTAGGTTTCCTGGAGACAAAGGGCAGCTGGAGAAAATCGATTAATTAGATCTTGGATATCGTCTGTATTGCGACGAAAGCCTCTGCAGTTCCATTGTAAAATACAAGGCATTATTTGCGTTTAGTTGATGGAGCTGATTCTGACTGCTTTTTGAAGGTGACTGGTTTATGACGTTCCAATTTTTGTTTGTCTTGTCTTTTTTTTGGAAAACTGGCTGACCAGTGTCCATTCCATCTTCTTCCACATGGATTTCTAAAATAGGATCTTCCTGTATAGATCTGCCATCTGTGTCCATGGTTGTGTCCTGAATATTTTTCTTAGCATTTGAGTTTGTAATACAAGATGTGGTAGCAATCACTGGTAGAGGAGATAATGCTGGTATTGTCAGAGGTGTATTATTTGCTTGGTCTGTGGTCTTGGATTGTTGCTTGAGTACAGTTGGTTGTATCTCAGAGAGGATATTTCTAGCCCAATCAGAAATCGATTTATTAGTAGGGACTGTGACATCTGGCGCCTCCGTAGCCAGGTGGGAAGGAGCAGCAGTGCGTAGCACACGCTTCTTGATTAGACCGGGGTTCGAGCCCATCACCACCAAATACGGAGGATGCGGAAAGGTCAGGGAGTGACCACCGCATATCCCGGAGCAATATGGCCTTAGTTGCTAATGCTCCTAAAAACCAAATAACAAATAACTGTGACATCAGTTTGAATGGAGACTGCTTGATATTTTTTTACAGAATTTGCCTAGGTAATACTTTGGTTTATAGTTGGTGCAACTAGTTTTCTTGCTTCTTGGTAACTGACTTTGTTCTCAACCTTGTATTTTACTATTTTTTTTCTCTGTTTTCCACTTTTCACATGTCTTGGAATATGCAGGATGGTCGCCTTTGCAATTTGGACATGTCATTTTTGTAGCAGTACAGTCATTTTGTATATGGTCTGAGGACCCACAGTTGGGGCAGACAGGAATTCCTCTACATACAGTTTGAGAATGCCCATACTTTTGGCATTTATAACATGATAAAGGGTTGGGAATGTATGGGCGAATGCGACAAAATAAATAACCTGCTTTTACAGAGGAGGGTAAGTTTGGCGTATTGAAGGTAAGAATAATATTTCTGGTAGGTGCCAGTTGATTATCATTTTTAATCATAATTCGTTTCGTTTCAATTATGTTTTGTCCCTGAAGTTCTTGGGTTATTTCTTTCTCGGTGACAATAAATTCCAACTTGATACGACACCCTTAGATGAATTTAGGGTTGCATGGGAAGATATTTTCACAGGAATTCCAGCAAAGCTTGTTAGTTGTAAATGCTTTTCAGAATGTCTTAGATTCATGGTTTCGATAAGTAAGTCTCCTGATTGAAGTCTCTTCACCATCTTGGGAGACCCTGCAAAATCCTCCAGATATTTCTATATAACAAAAGGAGATAATTTATTCATAGGGTGGTTACAAGAGAGTGGAAGATTAAGAAAGATTGGCAGGGTTGCTCCACCCAATCAGTCTTCAGTCTCTTTGGGTTGTTGTTTTTCCATTTCAATATGGTCTATATTTGCTATGTTTGCTCTTTTTTGCCCTTGGCAAGAGGACTTTTCTGCCAAGGTTACCGGCCCCACCACGGGGAGGCAAAGCGGTTAGAAGGGTTAGTAAAGAATTTAATATATATAACAAAAAGAAAGGTGAATTTCCTTTCTCTGTTCTTACTTGATACTTTACAAGTGTAGAACTGATTTATGATAAATGAACTGCTGATAGAAAACGACATAACTTAACAGAACTTTTATCTCTGAGAAAGATCACTATTTGATTCGCACTAGAACCACTTGACCTTGAATTTGCTTGGCACCTGGGGCTCCATGTCAAGGGGAGACAATGCCTTAGATTCTGTTTGTGTGCTTCTTAATCAAGAGCATGATTGTATCCCCCCCCCCCCCGTCTTGTCACTCCTTTCTGTGCACATTGTACTCATCAAATTCAAATTCTGCATCTGCTGCATTTGACTGGCATTATGTTTCTGATATCCTTATAATGTCTATATTGGATGCCTTAAGCAATACTTCAAATCTATCAAATATACGTGTTATAGTGTTAGGAACATACTCATATATTTTTGCCTACAAGAATATACCTCATCACGTACCTTGAAAAGAAGGGTTTGAAATTCCATATCACCTTGCTTTGCAAGTGCTGTTGAATGTCCCAATAGAAGCACTGCAAGAATCAAATTAACCTATGTTTGCAGCTACTGTTAAAAATTAGTGTGTGCATGTGTGTGCATGTGTGTGTATGCGTGTGTGTGCGTGTTCCCCGAAACTATCAGTTTTCTAATCTGCCTAACACTGTCTCAACAGCATCAGCAAATATTCTTATGCCTCTTCTATTTAGTATATCTCATCTCTGTAAAAAGAGTCTCTTCAGATAACAAACACAGACCATTCTGAGAAAAATTCTACCTCATGAACCTTGTATAGTCATGCAAGGGCTGAATTGACTGACAAAGCTCTCATTGTGTAATCTCTCCTATCATATCACAGCGAAATTCTAGGCACTTTCAAACTTAATCTCTTAGCTCATGGCTTTTTCTCAACCTTGCCTGCCCAATACCAGTTATGCAAATCTTCAGATTTCATATTTGTGCCCATAAAAGGTGATAAACGCTCTACAACATCATTAACTTTTGCCTTTGTCAAACAAACTGTGGTGCTATTCCATCTATTCTTTTTTGCATAATATATTTCCTTTTTCCCTGACAATAATCACCGAAAATAGATACTTCCTTGTAGAATCAGCACTTTCTGCCCTTCAGTGATAAAATCATTATCAGGGAAGAAAATATTAACATGGTCCTGCAATATCCTGACATGCTCCTAGATTTGACAGTCATTATGATATGAAACTGAATAAAATAATCTACAAATATTATATAGATGATATAAAAGAAATTATATCACTTATGATCTTTAATAAAATAAATTTTATTTTATTTTAACATTTCTTCAATATTGTCAATTTAGAAATATCAGTGAGTTAAATGTATTCACTTGAATGAAATTCAAGTGAATCTATTTATTGTAAACATTAAAATATCTAAACATTTATGTCACAATTATGCCATTTTGTTTTATCTGTTTTCTACTTACATATGCATCCACTACTTGAATACTGCCAATATCCAGGTTCACAAACATCACATGTAATTCCTGCTGCTCCAGGTTTGCACAGACATTTCCCATTTTCTATATCACACTGTTCATTTTCAGATGCAGGACCACAATTACATGGGCGACAACCAGCACAGCTCCTAAATCCCCAGTGGTTTGGCTATATAAAGGAATGGTTACGGATTTTATTGAAAATATACAACAACACATATTTAGAAATCAAAATTTGTGTAATAAAAACATAATTTTGAGTTCCAATTTTAAGTAAATGGGTTGATAGTATACATGAAAAATAATTCTGAATGATAAAACCAAAAATCATATACCAGACATGATATACTGGATGGTTATAAAATAAGTTTCCCTATTCAGGAGACCCTAATGTCAAAAAGGTTAGAGATAGCATTGTGAAAATTGGTGGGTATATCATTTAGTGTATGGGAAAGCAATTTGTAGAATAAAAAAACTTAGTTCAAATTTCCGCCACCAGGGGAGAAAGTGGCACTGTAAATATGAGATGGAATACTAAACGTAGGATTGGATTTAAATATCAGAACTTAGAAATCTACAGATATTGTTCTATGTGCTTTCTTTCACTTGAGATAACATTCTGAAAACAGAGGACTGCGTGAAACACTTTTGCATTGATCTCATTGGGGATGTTGGTTACATGCTATTTAATGCTTGCTTTCAAATCAAGAAGTGTCTCTATGCTGCCACGGTAGACTCTGTCTTTCAGGTATCCACATAGCCAGAAATCACAGGGATTGAGATTTGGGGATCGGGCTGGCCAGAACTGTGGAAAATTTCTAGAAATGCAATCATTTCCGAATGTTGAAAGGTGTAGTACCTTCTCTTGATGACCAACATGGGGAGGGGCACCATCTTGTATGAACACTACAGTCTCCAAGCATTGCCTTTTCTTGCAGAGTGGGAATAATGTGATCTCTTAGAAGAGTACAGTACCGTGCACTAGTTACCGTACACCTTGGAGGGCCATGAGGTGTAGACTCTTCAAAGAAAAATGGTCTGATTATAAACTCTGCTGTGAATCCACATCATACTATAATGTATGGAATTTGCAGTGATCTTTCACGCACAGCAGATGGACGAGAAGTTCACCATATTCGGCAGTTTTGTACATTTACAGCCCCATGAACAGTGAAATGTGGCTCATCAGATCACAAGACCATTCGAGCCCATGTATCATCAAGTTCCACACGAGCCAGAAATCATAGAGCAAAGTCTATTTGTTGTTGCTGATCACAAGACTTTAGTTCTTGCACTACGTGAAACTTGTACGGGAACCAGCATAAAATTATTCGAAGCACTTTACATACAGTAGACCAAGGAAGGTTCAAGTCTCTTGACACATCTCTGGCACTACTGACTGGTAGTGTTTCGCATTCTGACCATTGCAACCACCACCTCATCTACTACCTCTGTTCTGATATGTGGTCATCCCCTGCCTGGAATTACACCTAACTCCCTAGTCGCTTCAAATTTCTTTATTAGTTTTCGAAGCCCCACTGACGTCAAAGGTCCTTTATGCAAACCTTTAAGTTTCTGATATTCATGTAGTTCTGCATTAGCGTTACTATTATTCTGGTAGAACAGTTTTACTAAAAGATCACGATCCTCTTTTGTAAGAGCCATAATGATTACTGACAGTGGCATTGGCCTTTCTGCTTTCATCTAACAGGTCGTCATTTGCATAAGCAGTGTGTCTTGAAGTACAACTTTAACATATGTGCAGTGCCTTTTCCCCTGGTGGCAGAAATTTGAACTAATTTTTCTTCTTCTATAAATCGCTTTCCCATACCCTAAACAACATACCCACTGATTTTTTACAGCACTAACTCTAACCGTTTTGACATCAGGGTCTCCTGAATAGGAAAACTTATTTTATAAATACCCGTTATTTGATTAATAACAAGTAAATCATATTTTTCTCCTCAGCTTTATACAATAATAATTATTTACGAAAAAAAAAGATTTTGAACAAACTGTTTATCTGCATCTGTACTAAGGGTTCAACCATGGGGCCTAGGTAGGAACCTAGGCCCCATGGTTGACATATTTTCAGGCCTCACTTCAGAGGTTGTATATTCTAAAAGTTTGCTTGCAAGGTAACATTTTTTCCTGTGTCAATCCACACCCTCAGAAAGTGTTTCTTCTTTTTTACGCCTATAATAGGGACCTTTCTGTATTATACAAATTTGTGTCATTCACAGTTTAATTCTTCTGCTAAAATCCAAAATTCACATATAACTAGGCAACAACATCATTATATGTTGTTTGCAAATTAATTTTTGAACTAATTTTTCTTCTTCTACAAATCGCTTTCCCATACCCTAAACAACATACCCACTGATTTTTACAGCACTAACTCTAACCGTAACACTAACGCCTAGTTATATGTGAATTTTGGATTTCAGCATATGTTTGTTATGTTTGTTATTTGGTTTTTAGGAGCATTAGCAACTCAGGCCATATTGCTCTGGGGATATGCGGTGGTCATTCCCTGACCTTTCTGCATCCTCCATATTTGGTGGTCACGGGCTCGAACCCCGGTCTAATCAAGTAGCGTGTGCTACGCACTGCTGCTCCTGCCCACCTGGCTACGGAGGCGCCCATGGATTTCAGCAGAAAAATTAAACTGTGAATGACACAAATTTGATTAATACAGAAAGGTCCCTATTATAGGTGTAAAAAAGAAGAAACAATTTCTTATTACACACACACACACACACACACACATATATATATATATATATATATATATGTGTGTGTGTGTGTGTGTAATAAGAAATGCATTCATCCCTATAACATAATATACAGGTAAAAAATATATATGGTAAGAACTTGCCATTTGCCAGTTTATGACTTACAAACCTTGAATATTTACAACTTTACTTCCGTATATATACCTCTTTACAATTCACAAGGCAATTGGTATTGGGATCATGACCTACACAGTCTCTGCTATTGACAAAATCAAAATTGGCATATGAACTCCATCTTGTCTTACAACTTTTTTTTTTTTATTTATTTAAATCGATATGATGTTCTTACTCATCCCTGTACTGGCGGCACACCATGCTATATCCCTTTATTGTACAAGAGTATCAGCAACCAAGAGTATCTATCGGTTTTTAAACTGCATTAATATTAAACACTTCCCAAGGCCACTCATTCCTTTGATTCATGGATCAGGATATAACCAAAGCATTCAGAAGATAAAACAGTTGACTCACTTTCAAATATATTGCAGGAGTCAATGAACATAAATCTGCCCTTTCATTGAAAGCTGCATTAGATTAATAGATGCAAGGAAGCTAGGCTTTAGCAATATGAAACAAAAAAGCAAGCTTATTTAGCATCAGCCAAAATAAAAAAATAATAATAATAAAAAAAAATCACACGTCTACCCTGCATGCATGAAAGTTTTATGCATAAACATCTTTGACGAAACCTACTAAATTTCGAACAGCTAGAACCATAATCGTGAATGATGTAATTTATGCTCACGCCCACTACTTACTCTACCAAATCAAAGTTTGGAAGAGGTTAGGACAATAGCCTAATTACCCATTTGATTGTAGCCATTTGTTGAATAGTATGATTGCAACAATACAAGTATTTGTATTGTTAAAATCATACTATCATGTAGGAACATGTTACTCTGTCACACTTTCAGGATCACAACAAGTACAAGCATGAGATACTTGATTATACAATACTATAATATACTAAGCTAATGCAGTAATATGTATTCACTATATAGTTTACGTTATACCTCATCTATCAAGTTATGCAATACCGTAACGATCACAATACTAAATTAGTTAAATAATTCACTAAATATAAAAGATATATATGCCCAAAAAAGTGATTTTTTGGGCATATATTCCAGGCAAAACACCAATATGATAGTGGTAAGAGTAGCGAGTTGTAACTTACAAAGTCACAAGTTAAATTTAAAAAATACACTAATGAAAGCTTCTAAGCCTATTTAATCTATTTGCAAAACACAAATTAATATGTTAACTAATCAAAAATACAAACAATATATGCCCAAAAGGTGATTAAACTTTTCAAAATAATTATTTATTACAATTTAAACCCTACTATTCTGATCATATGTTGCCATATCACCTGAACAAAGAAACTTAAAAAACAATATGTAAATTTAAACATTGAATCAGCCAACTGTGAAGTATAAATTAAATGAAAATATGCAAATAAACAAAACATTTTAAAATCATAATAAACAGAATTTATATAAAAAAATAATTAATGCAAACCAAATTACAAATTAAATTAAAGTATAGTGGACAACCAACTGGGTGGTCATGGGCATTCAACTAAAGAAACAGAATGGTAAGAAGAAACTTACAAATGGGGGCAAAAGAAAATACAATGGATTATGTGGCTATATCAAAAATAATACTACCGTAAAGAGAAACATGATTATGTCTCTGGGACTACTATGGAAAAAGACACTAATTAACACAAAACAAATATAGCAAATTACTACTGCAATTAGGCTTAATCCAATCCTTTCGGAGGTTATAGTCACTACTCATAAGTGGCATTCTTACTTCAGTGGCAGTGGTGGTGCTCTTCCTTGCACAGAGCATTTGCACTTCTGAGGATCAGTGCTGCTTTATCATTTTCGATTCTTATTTACATGCAAACTCTACCAATCTTTTATTTTATTTTGAATATTGGGGTATTCTGGTACAGTCAGTCTCGTATAGCACGATAGTTGCGTTCCTAGAAACCCTCGTGCAACGTAAAATCGTGCAATATAAACAACAGGCCCTATGGGAAAAATAGGGTTAGGTGCTGACCACCCAAGATTGAACACACATTTGTAACAAAAACATTACCAAACACAATAAATTATCGTAATAAAATACTTACGTATTTTATTACGATATTATGTAATAAAATATTGCTACTGCTTTTGCTTCTATCTAAGCAAACTTGTTTTTTGTTTGATTTTCTATCCAAACAGATGACAGCCATTCCATCTCTTCCAATTCTTTCTGTCTTAACCTAATGGATTTTTAATTACACTTCGAGTTGTTCCTGCTATGAAAGTTGTTTTTATTTTCTCTGTATTCTTTGTAATTCTTGGTGTTGCCTCATTTAGGCCTGTAGCACGTGCAATATCACATGGTCTTTCATTTCGCTCAAAGCGTTTCACAATTTCATAATTTTTCTATATCGACAGAGGTGGATTGGCCATAAGCCTTACCGGGGAAACCCCGGTGGGCCGAAGGCCGGTGCGATTTTGGCCATAAACGCTAGTGTGAGGCCACTACAAATTTTTCCGGGTAAGAATTTTTTACCCAGTCTGCCTCTGTTTATCTATATTGCTTTTCTTTTTCTCTCCGAATCTATATTGTATTCACCAGGATGCTTCCTTTTCACACCTTTTAAGTATTTTACTCATTTTTAGGGAATAAAGCACAATTACAAAATGAGGAGGCACGCTTGGTACACATAAACAAAGCTGTAGAAACTGAATAAACAACACTGTAAAGGCAGAGATACACTATTAACACCTCACATTTTACTAAAGCACATTTCTGGGGGTTACTACCATAAAACAATAAAAACTATTTCCAGTTGTGGTTCTGCTAGTGGAATCTGTTATAAACTGGTAGTAAACTCAATCTAATTGCATTTACGATAATACCGATAGCTGGAATTGTGTGGGTTTTTACGTTATTATGATGAAATGTCAAAAACATAAATACATTTTCAGAATCTTCTCTTCATTCCTATCATGTTGTATTCAGTTGGGGTGATTCCGTGGTCGACTGCCATTTCTTGTAAACACAAAGGCGAATCGTGCATAAGCAAATTCCGGTTCATGTTATATATGATATCGTTCCCCTATTTATAAATCGTGTATGATCAAACTCGTGTAGTGTAAGCACGTGTTATACGAGGACTGATTGTACTCAGACAGCAAAACAGTACCTTACCAAGAAAAAACCATAATTGCAGTATCCGTTCACTACATCTGTTTCATGGTAATTAGTTACTTTTTCTATAGCAGTACTGGAGACCTAACCACATTTATCTTTATGGTATTACTAGTTTGTTGTTTCATTACTACCTTCCTGTACACATCATATTATGTTACCTGAAGACACCATTTCATCATTTAATTCATATGAAAAGTTCAGCATCCTATGTAACGGCATCTGCCAGTTAGCACGTGCTATTCGGTATCTCTTCAGTTGATATATGCCAGAAAAGCAGTTAACTCTAAGGATTTTTTATTTGGATTTTGATTTTCTTGGTACATCAACAATTAAAACTATAATGTGCTAGATAAGGTCATTAAAAACAAATAAAAGAAATATAAATAAGGTAAGGTTTCAGCAACCTATAATGGTTGATTACAACACTTAAAGGAATTTATGGTATGTATAAAGGTAAAAATCTATGAACAAATATAAAAGATATATGAATATAAATAAGTATTAAAAGTATATTTAAATAAAACTAAACAGGTTTATGGATTTTAGGTAACTAAAAACAGCAGACACTCACGGTCATCATCAGATAAAAATCTAACAGAGCAAGCAAAAGGCTCAGTCAGATGGCTAAATGTGGTAAAATTTATATGGAACGTGAGGACAATTATTATAATAGATCCAACAATCAAATATATTGGCTGTCTCAGATTTCTGTGTTGAAATCTGTCTTTGGCATGGATATTTTGTTTAGGATAAGTTTATAACTCTACTATGGAAGACCAAACTATGCTGCAGGAGATACCAAGCTATGCTACTAGAGACCCCCCCCCCCCGTTACCACACAAACCTATCACTACCTGTATTTGAATGTGGAATGTTTTTTAGGTTTGTTGGATCTGTCAGCCAATAGGATTAATCAGAAGGCTGAGCACTTTGATTTCTTGGACCCGCATTTATCTTTCTTAGGGAAGAAATGATGTTGGGCATTTATTCTTCTTCTTCTGTAAAGAGTTGTGGGACTGGGTCATTTGGCACTTCCATGAACTCTTCATTCTTTTTATCTTGTGTTCCTTGTGGCTCGTCAACTTTTTTTCAGCTTTCCTTTCCCATTTTGTTTTGTAGGAGCACTAGGAGGTACTGATATATGGGAGTGGTAGCTGACTATTTTTTTTTTTTTTTTTTTTTTTTTTTTGGTGGGTCATTGAGAGTTCAATGGAGGTGAACATCTCTTTTGGTAGAATATGCTCATTTCAGTTTGCCCCCCCCCCCCAAAACTCGGAGTTTTCATCCAGAAAAGGGGGGGGATCAACCAAAGATCACCTGAGATAGTTCTCAGATGACCCTAATGTGATAGTCTGTATCTCAGTTAGGGTCCAAGGAATGCTTGTTCACAGGAAGATTTGTTGCTATTTATTGGCTTAACATTGCCTCCTGATAGGATATATTCAGCTCAACCTTGAATCGCGGTAGTTTTTTCTTCTCCTTCCACCACTAGCATGCTCATGAATATGCAGGATGTTCTCCTTGGAAGTTTATGCAAGCTGAATCTCATGATTTCATGGTTCTCTGAACCATATAGCATGTGCAAGTGCACTCAGCGTGGTGCAGAGGACCATGAAATTATGGGCTGTTGACAATAGTCACAACAGGCCATTTACAAGTGTCCAAATTTTGGCAATTAAAGCACCTTAATGAGTTCGGTATTAAAGCAATTAAAGCACCTTAATGAGTATGGCTGTTCTGGGCAATGCCAGTAATGTTCTGGCTGTTCTTGGCAGTCCCAGCTTTGATGGAATTAAGAGTTGCTGGTGAGTTGAAAGTAAGGATGAGGTATCTAGTGGGTGCCAGATTCCCATCCCTACACATAAATATGCTTTTTACAGCTGTCACTCCTTGTGACTAAAGTTCAGAGCAGATTTCTTCTTCTGGATCTTCAAAAAGATCCCACATGGAGATTCATACCACAAGATGAACTGAGTGTCATATGTGGCTAATGAGAATCCCACAACAGAGGTGACTTGAATAAGCTGCTCTGAATGCTACCAGTTTTTACTTCTATTACAATGCTGCCAGACCATAGCTGTTTAACAGATTTGGAGGACGACCTGCCAACCCTTCCAATCCCTCCTGGATGAAGAAGGGTGATATCTTTTCCATGGACATTTTGTTATTGGAGTGGATTACCAGGAAGTATGATGCAGTTCTGGTATTTCTTCTGTTGTGAATTTATCAGATGACTGTTTTCAACATCAGTATGTTAGAGAGCGAACAAGAGAAAATGAGCCTTTTTGCTGAAGTGGAATTATTATAACTGTCATTATATTCTGTAGATACTGTATTGGGATCACTCAGTTTTGATTAGCAGAATCCACAGAACTTTTTATTTTGGTTCAGTGCCTGGACTCCCCACCAACAGAACCCAAGGGAACACACACCAGCAAGCAATAAATGCACTCAGGAGTGGAACAGCAGAGTGACCCATACACCACACCTGCACTGCCTGAAACCTGTCCCTCAGACAATAAGAGTAGGGACATGGCTGAGTCATCTCAGGACCACCCATCTTGTTGAAGCAGGGGGTAAAGTGGTGTGTTGAAGCTGAACTCCTTAAACCATGGGATTCTCCCTTTCTGAGTTTAAAGGAGTCGCAGCTCATGGCAAATGCACCAGATTCCTATGGTAGTAGTCTAAAACACAGGATGTGGGCATCAGATCCCAGTGATGCTGCTGTACTTTCAGAATAGCATAGGAACAGAAAGGCACAACAGGTGATACTGTTGTACACGATGGCACTAATAGTATTGAGAGTAGGAGACCTGAGGAAATATTTAACAAGTATAATTTCCAATGTCGAGAAAAAGTCATGAGTTAGGATTAAATACAAAAGTGTCTGCAAATATTCCCAGATAATTTGACTATGGAAAGCTCATGGGGTAGAATTTTTCTTAGCATATCTGTGGTCATTAATAAGTAAGACTGTTTTTTTACAGGGAGGGGATACAATTAAATAGAAGGAGTGCAAAAACACTTACTGATGCTTTCAGGAAGTGTTAGGTGGGTTTAAAAACTGCTAACTTAGGGTAAACTAATAGATTAACTACAGATGCAGAGAGAGAGTTGTAAGCAATTCTTGCACTGCTTTTATTGGAAAATATAGCAAACTAGAGAGCAAAGTGTTGAGGATTTCAAGACTTGCTAGGGACCCTCAAGGAACATGCAAATATAAAAGCTGCATTAGGATGACAAAGAATAAGAACAGATTCATGTGTAATTGCATGAACAATAATGTCAGGAGAATAGTAAACTTAATGAATATGAAGTAAGTGCTGCTTAATTCATCAAATGCACACATTGTAAGAATATCGGAGACATGTGTCATATAGAATTAAGGGATATAGAATTTGAAAATGGCGAGTGGAATGTGTACTGAAAGGACAGACAGCACAGGAGATGGGAAGGGTTATGCTATTAATTAAGAATCATATTAAAGCAAAGGCAGTGCATCCAGTGGACATGGGTCACCAGTGCACTGTTGGGCTGGTTTGGTGTGAAATAAGCACTGTAAAAATGGAAATGAGAGTAGGAGTGTGTTATAGGAAAAATAACTGTGTTCAGTATAATGAACAACTTCATAGAGAAATAAAAGTGGGGCAGTAAAGGAGAATGTCTTATAATGGGGGATTTTAACTTTGCAGATACTGACTGGAACTTGTAAATTGGTCACTGACACTAGAAAGATGATTTATTGGATAATTATTTTGTGAATTTATCAGATGACTGTTTTCTACAGCAGTATGTTAGAGAAGGAACAAGAGAAAGCAACACTTTTGATTAACAGCAACAATTCTTATGCATAAAGAATCTGCAGATAAAAGGCTGATTGGGTGGGAGTGATTGTGGTGTACTGATGTGGGAATTACTTAAAGATATAACTGCTGTCAAGGGTAAAGGGAAGGACTTTTAAGGGTGACTACAGCGGTCACAGACAATTTTTAAATTCTATGCAGTGGGACGAATTGATGATGTCACCAACAGCAAATTTTGAATGGGAAGCATTCAGGGAAGTAATCATAGAAGCTAATAAGCTTTTCATAACAACTAAGAAATAATGTTCAAGGCTTAGACCCAAATGGAAGTCAGATGAACTTAGAGAAGTCAGACTTGTGGTGAAGAAGAATAAAATTGCTTAGGATGACTGTAAATTATCAGGTGAAAAGAACGGTGTGGTAGATATAAACTCGTCAATAATCAAATCAAAAAAAGGAGTCTAAACAAGCCAAAGCAGATTATGAGATGTATTTGTCATAGGTTGCAAACAAAACACCAAAGACTTTTTACTTATGTAAAACACCAGAAGGAAGAAGTCACATTGCAAACTTGATATCAATAATTTAACTGTTGATAGTCTTTCTCAGGTTGCTGACAAAATGAATAGGAATATTTTGCAGTACATTTCCACATGTGAAATTCTTTAGGGAAGGGGGATGCCAAGAGTTTACCAGTCTCTGATAGGGAGCTAAATTATGTGATAACTGAGGTGGAAGAGAAATTTCTTGAATATAAAAAAGGCACCTGCAGTGGATGGGATGTATCCCATCCACTGCAGGTGCCTTAATTATCGCCTTAATCCTGCAGTGGATGTATCCCATCCACTGCAGGTCCCTTAATTATATTAAGGGAAGCAGCAAAGTAGGTAAGGAAACTCTAAGCAATGATTTTGAGAAAAATCTTTGATTCAGGGACAGTCCAGTCCATATGGACTGGAGATGTCCAAATGTATTCCCGAATCACAAAGAAGGATTAAAGGATGACATGGATAATTACTGACCTGTTAGCTTGACTTCTATTCCAAGGAAAATAATGGAGTCACTGCTTAAAGAAGTAACGTAGGATCATCTAGACAGAAATACAGTTATACAGCAGTCTACACATGGATTTCCTAAAGGGGTGATCTTGTTTGACCAATTTAATTGGACCCTATTACACAGTAACAGAGGAACTGGATGCAAAAAATAATTTTTTTTGATATCATATCCTTGGATTTCAGGATAGCTTTTGATACTGTTACACATAAAAGACTACTGTACAAATTTGAACAGTATGGAATTAAGAACAAGTTACTACTATGGATAAGTTGATGTTCGGTTAAGTGGAGAGAGAGAGAGAGAGAGAGAGAGAGAGAGAGAGAGAGAGAGAGAGAGAGAGAGAGAGAGAGAGAGAGAGAGAATGGTTGTGATTGGATTATGCTCCTTAAGGATTAATGTTATTAGTGGAGCCCCCAACCCTGGATCATTGTTTTCTAAATTTAGTAATGATATTGATGAGGGCATATCAGGCTTAATGTCTCTTTCTGCAGATAATAGAAAGGTTGGCAATGTAGTTAATACCATTAATCAAGGTATGCTACTGCAACTGCAACAGGTTCTAGAAAAAATTGAGAGATGGGGTGAGAAATGGCAATTTCAAATTTAACATTGGCTAATGCAAGATACTTCATATGGGTAGGCAGTAATCCCCAATTAATGTACAAGCTCTTATCATTTTCCATTACATGCAGCATAGCAGAAATAAGGAGGTGATTGTCCCATTGTACAAGGCAATGGTTAGGGTGCACATTGAGTACTACATACAGCTCTGGAGATCTAATTTTAAGGATGCAGAACTGTTGGAACAGATATAGAGAAGAGCCACGAGATTAGGGAGGGGGGAAAAAAGATTGCTCTCACCAGGAAAGGCTTTTGATCTGGAAACTAGGCAACTGCTTGGTCCCCAGATGAAATCTCTTGGAACAAACAAATCTATTGTTGTGGAAGTGGGTAGTTATTAAAAAAAATCAAGGAAGAACTATACAAACTATTGAAGAGAATGGGATTTTTTTCTTTTTTTTCTTTTTGTTATGCTGCATAAGCTTGCTTTCTTACATCATTTGCCACTAGTGATACTAATAAATTAAATGTCTGTTCATAGTACTAACCCTTAAGATTTATAACATGCATTCTCAAATATGATTATTATTATTATTATTATTAGTCATAAATAAATAAATAATTATTTATTTATTTATGACTTTGATTTATTTAATTTATGAATAAATTAAATAAATAAATATTAGGCGTAATTTTAAATTCTCCATTTTTTGTTTATTATTATTTCTTTTTTTTTGCATTCAGAATGAAATTTGATTTGTTTGATTTGAATTGACAATGCAGAAATTGTTTTTTTCTGCATTATCGATTCATTAACTCTTTCATAAGTAAGTTGCCAGAATGCATGTGAGCCCACATCAGCAACCTTCCAAAAAGCACGTGGGCTACAAGTAGTGAATTTCCAATTGAGGTTGTCACTGTGGAATGGATTATTTTTCTGGAAACTTGTAATTTTGAAAAAACTTCTAAATTTTGTACAAAAGAGCTATACATAAAAATTTTTTAAATGTTTGTTTTTCTTATTCTGAATTCTCTGTCCAACATTAAAGGGAAATCATTGTCAAAAATAAAAAGCAGAATTAAAAAAAAATTAATCCTTAAGGGACATTGTAATACTGAAATGGTTGTTTTAAATAATGTATACCACAAGGAGCTCACACACAAAAATTATATAACATTGGCCACATTGAACAAGGAAGCTACAGGCGTAACTTTTGTTACAACAGCCAAAAATTTAAAAAAAAAAAAAAAAAGTTAATAAGAAATGACAAATAGCAAAAAATAATAAAAAATATAAATACAGAAAACTACTGTTATAATTCTTTTGAAGGGACTATTCTCAAAGAGCACCAAATTCAAGAAGGTGTTTTAAGCAGGACCCCCCATCTATGGATATTTTTGATTTTTAACTGATACTTGTGCAGATAACATTGAGTTTTAACTTTCTTCCAGTGTATATGAAGCAATGATTTATATTAAGTTGAAAACCTATACATTTAATGCATTATCCTTGCTTATTTGGCACTCTTTCAACCTTTGTTTTGCTTAAGAGAAAGAAAATTTTAAAAATATTTCAGTCAATGAAACTAAATGTGCCCTGAATAATACTGTATAAACATGATGAATGAATTGACATAATAATGATACTGTCATTAGTGAAATTCATTAAGGAAAAGTTATAAAGGAAATTTATTGATGCCATGTTGAGCGGCACCTCCATAGCCAGGTGGGCAGGGACAGCAGTGCATAGCACATGCTTATTAATTAGACTGGGGGTCCGAGCCCATGACCACCAAATATGGAGGATGGGAAAAGGTCAGGGAATGACTACCGCATATCCCCGGAGCAATATGGCCTTAGTTGCTAATGCTCCTAAAAACCAAATAACAAACAGCCATTTTGAGCACATGGATACACAAGACATTAATTACTGCACTGCACGGAAAACAGATGAATAATAGAGAATTAAAAAATAGCAAAGGATATTCATGTGTGCTCCTTTGCCTGTTCCCCCCCCCCCTTTTTTATTCAACATTATTCATCCTTCGCAATGAAGAAATGCCACTTACTAGTTCGTAAAGAGTGGCCTACTCCAAAGGATCAAATTAATTATGAAATAAACATGACCTGCACTGGAAATAATTTCTATGAAGTAAAAAAACTGCACAATTGACAATTCCTACAATTTAGTCTTTCTCTCATTCCCTTTTCCAAAGCCAAAAATCAAGAGGAATGAGGGTTAATATCCAGGTTTAATCCATCTTGGATCTTAAAAAAAATTATAATAATATAAAAGGGAAAGTGCTTAAATGGAAGCATTGTATCAATTAAAAAATGCATGATATTTCATAGCATCAACCATGGAACTAGAAGAAATGAGTATTAAAGCGGGATAGCACTATACATGGGAGAGTAATTATGGGAGTTTGCTGTATATGTAAATACTTTTACACTGTTCACATATGAAGAAATAAATATATATACAAGTTCATACACATTCCACAGAGAACACCCACAAAAAACTGAAAGACAGCGCGCGTGCACACACACACACACACACACACACACACACACACACACACACACACACACACTTTATTGTATATTTTTATTACAACAAAATAATCTTAGTTATTATAGGTTGTTATGAATGTGCTATGATATATGGTGTTAATGTTATTGCTACAGTTAACAATTATACATTATACACACGCCTAATTCCTTTGTGTATATTATATAATTTACTATGGATCTGATTTCATGAAACAGATGCAGGTGTAACATAATAACAGTAATAGTAATAGGGACATTTGATGCAAGAAAGCAAGCATATGAGCTTATATAGCATCAGCCAAAAAAATTAATACAGTAAACCCCCGCTATTTGCGGGGGTTACGTTCCTAAGAAATGCCGCGAATACCGAAAACGTGAATATTGAGTTATGGCATCTGTGTCTCCTGATAATTATATGCATCCATGCATTTTTCTTCCCTGTCACGTGCCTCGATAGAACATCTGACATCTATTTAGGCCTAAAGTTCAAACAATATTTCTTAGTTGGTATGAAAAGCCTAGTAGCTTCCAAGATTAAGTGCTTGAATGCTTCTCATTTAGAAAATGCCGTTGGTAACATTGTCAGTTGGTCCCACTGTATAAAATTTAAAAACTCTGAGAACACTGCTGTCACTTTTACGAAAGCAAAATACCGCCCCCCCCCCTCCGATGATAGTTAGATATTTAAGTAAATCCTACATCAGTACACTGTGATCACTGCCACATAGTGAACATTCTGAACATTTAGTTGTTATTTAGAAGCATTAGCAACTAAGGCCATATTGCTCCGGGGGATATGCGGTGGTTATTCCCTGACCATTCCGCATCCTCTGTATTTGGTAGTCACGGGCTCGAACCCCGGTCTAATCAAGAAGCGCACTGCTGCTCCTGCCCACCTGGCTACGGAGGCGCCGCCACATAGTGATTCCTTTATCTGCAGATTTTTAAAACATGAAGAATCACTGCTAATAATCAGATCAATTACTCCCTCTGATTGTCTCTTGAACATCCTGATGTAGAAAACAATCATCCAGTAATTACACAAAAGTCTTGCTAGTATGTGAATGACCAACCCAAAAGTTTCAGTCTATATCTGGGAAATTAAAATCACCCATTATAAGACAATCTGATTTACTGGCCCACTCTATATTACCCTATACAGTTGGTCACTGTATTCATCAGTCATTATGCCTATAACACATTCCTACTCTCCACTTGGTTTTCCCAGTGCTTATGTCACACCAAACTGACTCAACACTGCACTGTCCACCCATGTCAACTGGACGCACTTCCTTAGATTTTATGTTTCTTAACTCACAGCATCACCCCTCCTTCCCATCCTGTACTTGTCAAATTCCAACTCTGCACTGCTTATATCCATGTAGCACCACGTCTCCGATATCCCAACAATATACACTTTTGATATCTTGGCCAGCACTTCAAATTCATCAAATTTATTTACTATACTCCTAGCATTGGTGTACATGCAAGTATATATACACCTATTCTTATTCTTAGTTACCCTAAAACAACCAATGTATTTACTTGTTCCATGATGACTCCAAGCAACCCTTGAAATCCCCATTACCTTGTATTCCAGGCCACTGCTCATTCCTCGAAGCTAACAGTTTTCTGACCCACCTAAACACTGCCTCGACTGCATCATCAAATATTCTTGCACCCTTTCTATTTAAGTGCATCCCATCCCTGTGGAATCAATCTCTTGTTTTAGCAAGCACAGACCACACTGAAAAAAATTCTACCCCATGAGCCTTGCACAATTTCTCCAGGGCCGAATTGATTGACAAGGCCCTCATCATATCCTCCTACCCTGTCTGCAATTCTGGCCAGAATTGCAGACAGTTTCAATTTAACCCTAACCCATTGACCTGTACTTATTAATTAAGTCCGCAGCTCTCCTACTCTTAATGTCATTAGTGCCAATGTGTACAACAATATTACCTTTTGTGCCCTTAAAAGATGATATCTGCTCTACAACGTCATCAACTTTTGCCCCTGATAGACATACCCTGGTCCTATTCCACCTATCCTTTTTGCACAATATATTTCCCATCTCCCTGACAGTAGAGTCACCGACAATAACTAGCACCTGTGGCACCAGTGGATTCTGCCCTGAAGGTTGCCGCTGTGTTCCCTGGTGATCAAGTGCAAGCTCTGGTATTAATGTGGGCAGATGAGAACTCGATGGGTCCCCCAATTTAAGCCCTTCGAGGGCAACTACCCTGTCATTCAAGCTCTCATAAAGGCTTATAACAATGCTGAGTTGGTGACTAACTTCTTCACACTGCTTACATTGAGCAAACACAAAGACATTCCCCCATAGCAACATCATGGATTATTTCCAGGGTTAAGTTTCCAAAATTATCACAATCAATCACCGAAAATTCATCTATGAACCTGAAGAATTTAATGCAGTTTTTTTATTTTATTCTCATAATAATGCAAGTAGAGGTTGGCAATGGAGCACGAACAGATTGCTCCTACTGCTATACTTCTACTTTGCATTGGATGGGGGGGGGTCACCCTGTGCTGTTTAGTGAAGAGAACCTTGTGGTGTCCAGAATTTGTAGTTTCACCTCTGGAAACATAATATTTACTTGAAACACACACACACACACACACACACACACACACACACACACACACACACACACACACACACACACACACACACACACACACACACACACAATAGAGTTAAAAAAAAAAAAAAACGCTTGGTCAAACATCTCCTTACAATGTAGCTGAATTATAAACATATATCCATCATCAATATTATTTATAAATACAGAAAACAACGATGGACCCAACACTGAACCCTAGTGGAGTCCCTCAGGGTTCAGTGTTGGGTACATTATTGTTTTCTGTATTTATAAATAATATTGATGATGGTAAATCAAGCTTAATGTTCAAGTTTGCAGACGATACACAGGTTGGCAGGGTTGTTAAGGACGCTACTGACGCTATGCTGCTGCAACAGGATCTGGAAAGGTTGAGCAGATGGGCTGAGAGGTGGCAAATGAAGCTTAACATTGACAAATGTAAAGTACTACATATGGGAAACAGCAACCCCCAGAGCAACGTATCAACTCTGTGGTACTACACTGACAGTGGTAGAGAATGAAAAGGACCTGGGGGTATTTGTGCAGGCAGATATGAAGTTCTCTGAGCAGTGCAGATGGGCTGCAAGAGTAGCTCATGGTGTCTTATCAATGATATACAGGAATTTTTCTAGCAGGGATAGGGAGGTGATTATTCCCTTGTATAAGGCAATGGTCAGGCCGCACCTTGAGTACTTTATACAGGTCTGGAGGCCTCATTTCAAGAAGGATGTAGAGCTGCTGGAACGAGTACAGAGAAGGGCAACAAGGTTAGTGAACGGAACGAAGGGTTGCTCTTACGAAGAAAGGCTTAAGTTTTGCAAATTACAGTGTCTGGAGACTAGGCACTGGCGAGGTGATCTGATAGAGGTGTATAAAGCCTTGAATGGTTTGAGCATGCTCAATGCTGATGGGATACTGCCTCTTGCTCAGAATAATCACCTGAGATGGCATAAATTCAAATTGAGGAAAGACAGATGTAGGATAGATGTGCGAAAATTTGCCTTTAGCCAGCGGGTAGTTGGTTGGTGGAACAGACTTCCATCCCTTGTTGTGGAAGTTGATAGCCTAAATAAAATTAAGGCTCAGCTGGACAGGTATTTCGAATGAATGGAGGGGTGAAGTGGAAGGGGTTTTTTTTTTTTTTTTTTGGCTGATACTGCATAAGCTTGCTTTCTTGCATCATATACTAATACTAATGCTAATGCTAATCCCACATTGGGCTACATAAGATCTGGACATTTGAACATTATACAATAACTAAATCTAACATTTATCTAATTACAGTAATGATTTATTAACAAAATAATCAGGTGCACAATCAGATAACAATATCAATTTAGTATAATAATTTTCAAAATATTATTCTAATAAATCAAATTTAGTATACCACTGTGGCGTCACTATTTATTCTGTGGTAGTTAAAACTTCACAAGTAGTACAAATTCACTTAGAGTTAATTGTGAAGGCCAGACATAATTTTGAAGACTCTGATGTGTACTAGCAATATACTTGATAATATCAAGCAATATACTTGATAATTTTTTAAAATGTTGATCTCGGAACTACGTAACAAGTCACTGTACTGCATTAAATTAGTGTGCGAGAAAATTTCACTGAGTGTGGGAAAATTTCTCAAGTCGGCGTGGGAAACATTTTAATGCTGTTTTGCTATGCATTTTCAAGCTATCGATTCCATCAAATGAAACGATTTTGTTAAATATGCCAAAAATGCAATCGGTAAAAGAGCATTATAGTGATCTGTGACAGCGTTATAGTCAGATACAGGTTATAATATAAGAACAGCGTTATAGCGAATCAGCGTAAAGCGAACCGCGTTATAACGGGGGCCTGCTGTACTTTTGCCTATAGGTTCAAAAAAATAAATAAATAAAATGAAATGGCATCTATATGAAAATAAAAACATTCTGAGTTTAGCTGTATGGCTTGAGAAAGTGTTTATTGTCAGTCGGAAAATTTTGCTCCAGTGAAATGTAGCAAACTCACAATAATGCACTAAATTTCTTAACCAATTTTATATACAGATGGCTATATTGGTCATATTCTCTGTAGATAGCTAATTTATATTCTTTTTCAGTTTTGAGATATTCTAAGTTAGCATTAGTATTAATAGTGGCAAATGATGCAATAAAGCAAGCTTATATAGCATAAGCTAAAAAAAAATAATAATCCCATTTCACCTATCCATCCCATCCAACAGTTTATCTAGTTCTACCTTAAATTTATTCAAACTAACCACTTCCACAACAATGGATGGAAGGATGTTCCAGAAATCATCACCTGCTGGCTGAAGAACTTCTGCACATCTATTCTGCAATCATCCTTCCTCAATTTGAATTTGTGCTCTCTCATATGCATAGTCTAATAAAGAGGAAGAATCCCATCAGCACTGAGTTTGCTCGAGCCATTCAAAGCCTTAAACATCCTAATCAGATTACCTTGCAGATGCTGCAATTTTCAGAACTGAAGTCTTTCTTAATAAGAGCACCCCTTTGTTCTGCTCAGTTTGTTTTTCAAGAAAAGTAAATATCCCATTTGTAGCATGATAGTTGGCCATGTCACAAAAAGACAGCCATATGACTAAAAACAGCAATAAACATGAGATAAACCAGATTTGAATAGCAGAAATCAGTCTTCTAGAAGTGAGCTGAATCTCAAAGGATTACAGGGTCCTACGTATGTAATGAAACTTATGAAGATTGGCACCTGAACATCAGTTCAACTCCACCAGTAAAATCAATGTGTAAACATGTGTAAAACAATGTGCAAATACAAAATGTGTGTAATACAAAACAATGTGTAAAAGGCCAAAAGTGAAAAAGTATGTATTCATGGCAAATTATATAGGGAAGGAGTGTTGCAATGTTGATTTTGATTACTTAGCTATCAGGAAGAAGCAATCACTATAAAAGCTGCTTCCTGACAGTCTACCCTCCCATGAGGAGGTGAGCCTCTTTTGCTTTACTGTCTTATTTGCAACAATAAGCTTGAAGAAATCCCGCATTCAGAGGAGTTAGTGTGATATCTATTTATGCCAGAAATCCAACACAACTGGGAGCCCAAGGTAATGGTACCAGCAAAAGATCTCACCTCTTCACAAGTGCAAAGAGATAAGCAAATTCCACCCCAAAAAAGGGATCTCGTAATAAAAAAATAACAGAGTAGACAATTAATTAATAACAAACAACAACATAAACCAAAAATTAACAGTGAATAATTAACAATTAAATAATCATTGATGCATGGTGCTAGTTAGATGGCACTAGTTTATAATGGCTGCTTTTTTTTTTTTTTTTTAATTTCTGTGTTTTCCTTGCATTATACATTACAGTTTTTTATATGTCAACAGGGTTATGTTAAAATCTAATAAGTCGGAGATTGCAGCCCAGATAGGTTCATATATTTCCATAATTCGCTGTGATGCAACATAAGTACTGCTTAGAAATATAAAGTGATGTACTTCTACAAATCTCTAAGCCAAATCGCTTCTTTTTACGTCATCGCTCTAAGCCTAACTTATATACTGACAAAACCTTGTTGGTCATATTCTGCTGATTCTAGAATTGACATTTGCTCATTGAAAGCTGGCTTCTTAATAAACACCCTGAATCTTTCAATGAAAATCTTCTATTCAAAATCTAGTGTCTTAGCATTGAAGAAAAATTACTGGCTTCAGCCTTTTCTCTTCAATAAGCTCATTATTTCCGGAATAATAAAATGTTCCAGAGGTAAAAAAGCTGGAAAAAGGAAGGAACTGTTGCCACATCGTTAAATCGAAGACTAGTTGGGAATGCTAAAAAGCTCCAGCTCTTAAGCAAAAGATATCTTTGCTTGATCCGTGGGCAACACAAGTTGCAGTTGTTAGCAAGGAAATTCCTGTATGAATTACAACAAAGCATCCAAATTAAAACTGGACTAAAATGGATCAGATTTATAATAATGCTGTGAAACAAATAAATCACAGGGAAAAAAATAATATATATATATATATATAGTTCAATCAGTTAAGTCCAGTTAAAGGACCAGTGAATAAAAATCAATTTAGTAAAGTCCAAAATAATTACATTCGCATTAGTCAAAAAGCCAAGTCTACATGGTCACAATCAGTGACAATATCAGTAAACAAGATGCATGAAGTCAACACAATATCTGTACACAAGCTGCAATTATTGATCACAGCAAAACCAATCACAATAATAGTAGACAGATTTGGTAGTCACAATTGAGATAGCAAAAATATAGTCAAAGTCAATGACAGTATTGAATACCAAAAACAGCAGATCAAGATATTAAAAATTAACTCGACTTGAAAGCTCCATTTGCTGAAATTCTTCAGCAGGCAGAAATACTAGTAAATGTGTCAAATGATTACAAGTAAAATGAATCAAAATGTAGAATCTCTAAACAAGCTGAGTCAAAGGCGAGCACATTTAGCCAGTTTACATTAAATGAGATAGAGCTGTTGTCAATAAAAAAAGCAGAGATTTCCATTTATTAACTGCTTTTCTTGGAAAGTCCTAAAAATTCTGAAAACCTGTTCTGATCAGGAGTATTATACCAATTACAAGAGACAGCTGTTGGTAAATCATCATACAAATGACATGCACAGAGTATACATGTACGTTCTGTGCATGAATTAAATCCACTGTCTGTGGATTTAATTTACCTGTTGAACAGACAGTCCAGGAGCCCATCCCAACAACGGAAACAGAAGTGGAAACAGCAGTCTCTGCTCATTAATTAATAATGAGCTGATATCAGAAACTCCCTCCAAGAACCTATATGTTTCAAAAGGTGGAGGGTATTTTTGATAATAGCAACTAGGAAAATAAAATCAAATTAATGAATCTGGATGCCACCTTTTTATCTAACCAGATCATCAAAAAAAGATCCAACCCAACCCGGCCCTCTAGACAAAAATGATCAAAAAGAAACATTTCTGTAAGTCGGGAAAATCACATTATCTACAAGCACATTAATTTAGATAACTCAAAAGCCTCTTATTGAACAATCAAAAGCTCTTAAGGAATGCTTGTCACAATGTTAGTAGAATATACCATCTTGGGAAAGCTCTTACCAAAATATCCCTTCCTCTATGCCTCAAATCTGTTCTTTTAAAATTTTCAGAAGCTGAAACAAGTTCATACTTTGTAACAACATGTTAGTAAATTCTGCCATAATGAGTTAATACTTCCCAACATTAACCAAGATGTCACATGAAGATCACCCATGGGATATCTGGCATTCAAAGTCAACAATACATCATACACACATTCATGCACACACACGCACCTATTCATTTGGTTAGGTCTTCAAGTTTCAGTACATTCAAAAAAAGAGGCATGTGAAGCCTGTTTCTCCTCCTCCCAGAGAATCTATCTGGTCTTTCCCAACAACTGTTGGGGGGGGGGGGACATTTTTGGAAAGGATAGATCATAGCTGGTAACCTCTCCTCCACCCAAAGAGAGGAAGAAGATACCATCTATGCCATTACATTATTATTATTTTTTTTAAATTATTTATTTATTTATTTTATTGCAATGTTGGCCAAAAAGTACAATGTAAAAGTTCTACCATCCATCTTGGGTAATGCACTTAGCACAATGATTATCCTACACTTGAAGGCATTTCTGGAAAACAAAGCTATTTCCTGTTAGTATGTCATCAAATTAATGTCCTTTCAGGATTTTTTTCAGTCTAAGAAGCAAAAAAAAAAAAAAAAAGGCACATGCAACCATACATAGTGAATGGGAGGGAGGGGCCACTGGACTTCAGTAATAACAAATGCAACTTTTCAACATTATCACCATGAAGCTTCTTTTTTTTTTTTTTTTTTTAACTGCATCACGATGGCATCTCAAAACTTTGACATAGAACTCTTTATTGCTTGTCCTCTGGAGTGTATTCTTGGTGGAAAACAATGTTACAATTAAAAAATGCTAGCAACATGGCCTTTGTTTTGTGGTGCATTTGCTGCACTTTGGGGTGAGGGGGGGAGAATCTTCCACTGGGGTGGATCACCTTTGAAAAAATCAAATGCTTCACTTGAAACATTTCATTTTTTCCCATTTTATATCAAAATTTGGCACATGCATACTCAGTTCACTACACTCCAATGTTCTGAAATGCAATAAGATGTAAAAACTGCCTTCCAACTTGTTTATGGTCAACGAAAATCTGTCATTATTATTTGACCATAATAGACTGCCATAAGAAAGTGAACAGTGTACTGCATGGAGGTAAGAATGAATACATAATTTCTTTGTTGCATTGCACTCTACTGTCTCAACCTTAAGCAATGAGCATAATTCAGATACTTTTTAAACAGATTTTGCAGGAAATTCAAGAAGCTTTTTAAGACTCCTTCCTCATGAGGTCTGAGTCAGAGTGTATTTTCTGGCTGACAGTGCAGCAAATATTACAATGGGCAGTCCTACAGAAATAAGATTTATGGCTCCAGGGAACCTGGAACAATGAAGCCTATTGCTGCATCTCAGAAGAATGACATATCGGATATCTGAAGGGCATATTTTACACCTACAGAAACCTGACATCATCACAGAAAAAGAAGAGTAATGGAGAGTTTCTGGAGGTTTGGATGATACAGTGTAGCCTGTCCATAATCTACCACAGAAAGAAGAGGAGAAGGGAGTACAGATCCCCCAAGCTTGAACAAACAAAAATACAATCACTCAACCGAGAGAGAGAGAGAGAGAGAGAGAGAGAGAGAGAGAGAGAGAGAGAGAGAGATAGTTACTGTGTTTTTGCTATTGGTGACGTTGGTGCTCCTATTTGATCTGGAGCCATCTTGCCTATCTTATCCAGTCTAACTAGGGGCAGACTTTTCATACACGGGATCAAGATGGAAGCTTAGCCAGCCTTAATACAAGATCTAATGAACTGTTCAGCCCCATCCCAGCAACCAACAAATATCAGAAGAGAGCTTCCAAACCATCAGAATAGTTCCCCCACATCCTTCAGCCCCTTGTGTAGTTTTTATCAGATAGGGAACTGCAACTATCTCATCCATTGAAAATTTCTAGAACAGTAGATAACTGAGCCATTCAGAAACATTTAACACAGCCAGCAGAGCGATCAGGAACAGTTCCGAAGCAAGCAATGCAAATATGCATCCATTCAACTACAGTCAATAAATGAGCACTGTAAAAGAAAAGGCATATTGTGAAATGAACAACTGATTGATACTGGCACACTGATTGAACAAAGGGCTATTTATACAGCTGGCATTTTGCTTAGTGTCAATTGCACTATCTAGAGGGCACTATAAAAGCTGTATACTTAGTTCACAGTTTTATATGTCCTTTGCTTGTTTTCAAAGTTATTTTATCTAGTTTAGTATTTTCTATAAGGAGAAAGGGGAAAATTTTTTGAAGATTATGCTTACTGAATTTGAATTCTTTAGTTTGTGGAAAGTGCCCAGAGATGCTAAAACTTTGTTTAGAGTGCTTTGCAGATTATCATAAAGAGCTACAGTGAAATATAATGAAGTCGAGTATGTAATATAACTGACATAAACTAGAAATATTTTCTTGCAATAACTGTGGTGATTTTATTCAAATTGTTTTGTGTGTGTTTACATCTTGCCAAAGCAGCTAAGGCTACAATGCATCAGTATATTGTGTTTGTAAATTTGCATACATTCTATTGTCTCTGCCTGTTTTGCCAGATGAAAAATCTCAATTTCCACAAGGCAAAAACCCTGCAACCCAGGGTGGTGGCCAAGGATTGCTTGCTAATTCAGACATATTAAAAAAAAAATTAAAAAAAATAAATAAAAACACAAAACAAGCCATTTTGCTGAGATTTGAGTCCAGGCCTTTATCATCAGAGTGTATAAAGGCCTGGGATCTTATTGCAATTGAAATGAAGTGAAAAAACAAAAAAAAAAGACTAAAACTACTTGCTGAAGAATGATATTCAATCAAAATTTATAAAAAATATTATCAGTTACACTGAACACACATAGAAAGGACCTTCACAAATATAAATGACAGTGAATGCATTAAATAAATATCAGGTTTGTGACACGTTTTGAGCCATTCTAGACAGTACATTGACAAGGGGAGTTTAAACATATTAAATTTTAATATCTAAATTCAGACTATGTATATAAAGTGCTTAGCATCATAATACACAGCCATTTCTGAATAAACAGAAAATTTTTTAAGGTGGCATCGTTTTAGGTTATATCTCATATTGTGAATGCCTTCACAGGCGCCTCCGTAGCCAGGTGGGAAGGAGCAGCAGTGCGTAGCACACGCTTCTTGATTAGACCGGGGTTCGAGCCCGTCACCACCAAATACGGAGGATGCGGAAAGGTCACGAAATGACCACCGCATATCCCGGAGCAATATGGCCTTAGTTGCTAATGCTCCTAAAAACCAAAATAACAAAAAAACAACAGAATACCTTCACAACGAGTTGCCATGATATTGCACTACTTCGAATAAGTAACGCTTCACCTTCGAATAAGTAACGCTTCACCTGAAGCGTTACTTATTCGAAGTAGTGCAATATCATGGCAACTCATTGTGAAGGTATTCACAATATGAGATATAACCTAAAACGATGCCACCTTAAAAAATTTTCTGTTTATTCAGAAATGGCTGTGTATTATGATGCTAAGCACTTTATATACATAGTCTAAATTTGTTCGCAGCTTGAGGCTCTAGCCCTAAATGCGCCTTAGCCTTATCTAAATTCATTAGTTGATTAGACAACTTAATAAATAAATTATTTGATTTTGATATGATCTGCAGAAAAAAAAAAAGAGAATAGAATATATAAACAAGAAGAAAGGAATAAACAATCCAGTGTAGATCCTTTAATTGAAGAATTTGCTTTTCCCCATCTATCATCAGGAAATCCATGTACTATATCAACACCATGAATAGATCATCACTGATTAGGTATGTCTTTATAGCCAATTTATGAAAGAACTTGTTTCAACATTATATTATTAATTAAATGTTTTTGTGTATGTTTATTGTGTGTTTATTTATTAATATTATATGTTTTCGATATGTATTTCAAAATCTATACAAGAAGATCAACTTTCTCATTTATCAAATTCAGCAGTGAACTGGATATGAACCGATTTACGATCTTAGTCGTATTATGCAGAGAACATAGCTTAGGTGTGCAGCTGATATCCTTTAGTGAAGGAGTAGTATTACATTAGTAAACATTTTAGTCAGAATCTGAACAGCTTCTAAAGCAACTAATTTTGATACTGGAGTATAGTATTTATTTTTATACATTATATTCCGAGATCCTACAAGTTTAAATTCTCTTTCTCTCTAACCCCCCCCCCCCCCCCAATATTTCTAGCTTTCTTAGTCACCATTTATGATCTACATTAGATGCTAATATCATGTTTTCCATGTCTTCTGTAGTACAATGATGATATGCCACAGTACTTTACTTCATATTTTGTTTTTATCACTTTTAGTGATTTTATTATTTCTCTGTATATTCTTATCACTCTTATTTCTATCCATACTTTAACATTTATTCTGTAAATTTTTTTATCATATATTTTATTTTAATAAAAGTTTTATTTCTTATGTTCTGTCAGTGGTAGTAGTAGTAGTAGTAGTAGCAGTGGCATTTGATGCAAGAAAGCAAGTGTATGAGCTTATGCAGCATCAGCCAAAAAAAAAAAAAAAAAAAAAAAAAATCACACCATTCCCTCCAAATGCCTGTCCAGTTCCTCCCTAAATTTATTCAACCTATCAACTTCCACAACGACAGATGGAAGTTTGTTCCAGCAATTAAACACCCGCTGGCTAAAGGCAAATTTCCGCACATCTAATCTACATCTGTCTTTTCTTAATTTGAATTTATGCCCCCTTAGGTTCATAATCTGAACAAGGCCTTATACACCTCAATCAGATCACCGTGCAGGTGCCTAGTCTCCAGCCACTGCAATTTGCAGAACTTAAGCCTCTCTTGGTAAGAGGATCCCTTCATTCCCCTCACCAATCTTGTTGCCCTTCTCTGTACACGCTCAAGTAAATCTACATCCTTCCTAAAATGAGGCCTCCAGACCTGTACGCAGTACTCAAGGCGTGGCCTGACCATTGCCTTATACAGAGGGATAATCACCTCCTTTTCCCTGATAGCAAAATTCCTATATATGGTCACAAGGTTTATTTTAGTATGCATATTGCTGCTGCACAAGGCCATTTTGCAAATATAGATCAGTTATCAGTAAAATTTAAGGGGCTGGACAAAGGTCACTTTTTGTGGTTTCTACCACTCACATCACACCTTCTCTGCATACTCCATTATGTGATCATTACTGATTCTTGAGTTCAAATTTTTTAAATTTCTCAATTATACCAGCACTAAGATCATTACTGATTCCCACATGACTCCCATGATCTCAGCTTTTTTTTTTTTTTTTATGAGAACCCCAAACACGAGAGGTATTATAACCTATAGTACTTAGTACCGTGCTTGGGTTGGAGGTTGAGAAGACGAAAGAAGATATTTGTTGATATTGGACTTGAACTTCTGTAGATTGTAATTTTCAGGAAATACGTATGAAGGAAGGTTGTTCCAGAAAACGGCAGTTGAATGAATAAATGAGGAAGATGAAAAGTTGGTTCTGTGGGTTTGAAGTTGGACAGTAAATGGATGTTGGCTGGTGGCGGCACGTGTTCGGACTGTTTTGAAAGAGAGAGCGGGAATTATAGAAGCCAATTCAGAAGAACAGTGCCCATGGAAGTATCTGTAGAAGAGGCATGCAGCAGAAACAGTGCGTCTATGAGAAAGCGAGTGGAGAGACTCTGTTAGAGATGAATCATTAATTAACCTAACTGCCCTCTTCTGAATGGAATCAAGAAGCCTGAAAGAGGTTTTGGGGGCACCACCCCAGATGTGGGAACAATATTCCATGGCAGGGCGGATTTGCAATTTATACAGAGTGAGCAGCTGTTTGGAAGAAAAGTAACGCCGAGAGCGAAAGAGAAAACCAAGTTTTTTAGATGCAGAAGAAGCAATATTTGTAATGTGCTTGTGCCAAGAGAGATTAGAAGTCAGGGTAATCCCCAAAAGAGATATATCATTTTGCCTAGAAATCGGAGTATCACTAAAAATAAGCATAGGAGCAGAAGAATCCTTTTTGCGAGATATAAGACAAGATTGAGTTTTAGAAGGGTTGAAATCAACTGAGTTGTCTTTGCCCCACTGGAGAATTACCTGAAGATCTGCATTTAAGGAATTGGCAGCAGATTTTCGAGAACTTGAAGCTGATTGAGCTGGACAAGGTTTCTCAAAATGGAAAGTTGAATGCAATGTGCTATCATCGGCAAAACTATGGATAGGATTTCCAGTCAATGGAAGAAGGTCATTGATATACAAGAGGAAAAGAGTGGGGGAAAGAACTGAACCTTGGGGGACACCGGCATTAGTGGAGAAGTTAGAAGACAGAGAGCCATCTACCATCACCCTCAGTGAGCGATCAGAGAGAAAACTGGATAACCAATTACTAAAAACAGTTGGCAATCCATAAGATGGAAGCTTGTTTAGAAGACCTTTATGCCAAACACGATCAAAAGCCTTTGAGATGTCAAGAGCAACTACTTGTGTTTCACCGAACCTTTCCATTGAATTAGTCCATAAATGTGTAACATAAGCCAAAATATCACCAGTGGATCGACACTGACGGAATCCATACTGGCGATCGTTGATCAGACGGAAGGTTTCTAGGTAGTTTAAGAGTTGGCGGTTAATCGATTTCTCCATTACTTTAGAAAGAGTAGAAGTAATTGCAATGGGACGATAATTGGATGGGAGGGATTTGTCACCCTTTTTAGGAACTGGCTGGATATGAGCAAATTTCCAAGCAGAAGGAAAAACACCTTTGGAATAAGAAAGTGAAAAAAGGCGGCAAAGAATAGGAATAAGTTCAGGAGCACAGGTTTTGAGAACAAGTGGAGAAATCCCATCAGGACCTGGAGCTTTCTTAGCATCAAGATTCATCAAAATCCTTCTGATATCCTTTTGACAGAAGACCACAGGAGGCATTGAATGGAGCGTGTTAGGAATGGTGGGAGGTGTTTTACCAAGATCATTAATACATGAGCTCGAAGAAAAATGGGATGCTAGCAGGTCAGCTTTATCCTTGGCTGAAGTGACAACAGAACCATCTGGTTTGGACAGAGGTGGGAGCAGAGATGGGCAAAAGTTGCGGCCAATAGCTTTGGCAAGAGACCAGAATGCTCGGCTACCATTAGGGCAGGAAGCAAGTTTTCTACTCTTAGCCTGTTCAAACTCTAGTTTGGACTGATTAATAACTGCTTTACAATTGTTGCGAGCTTTGGTGTAGGCAGAAAATGAAACTGAAGAATTAGAAACAAGCCAATTACGATATGCAACGTTCTTCTCTTGGACAGCCTTAGCACATTTATTGGAAAACCAAGGTTTAGATAAAGGACGAGATTTTAAAGTGGAGTGTGGGATAAAGGATTCCATTCCTGCAAGAATAATTTCACTGACACGATCTGAGCAAACGTTGACATCAGAAGTTTTGAAACAGTAATCTGACCAAGGAAAGGAAGAAAAGAAGTCTCGCAGGTCATCCCATTTTGCATTTTTGTAATGCCAAACAACACGAGGTTGGGAATAGCCATGAGATAAAGGTTCCATTGGAGAAGAGACAATCACCAAGTTGTGATCTGAAGTGCCTAAAGGACCTCTCACTTCAACCTTGTACTTAGAAGGGTTGTTTGTGAGAAAAAGATCAAGCATATTGGCTGTATGATTAGGATTGTCCGGTATTCTTGTAGGTAAATGAACAATCTGTGCTAGGTCATTAGTAATTGCAAAAGCCTCAGTATCTCGACCTGCTGGGTCGGTGTGACTAGAAAACGGAAGCCAGCTGGAGTTGTGAACGTTAAAATCACCAAGGAAAATTACCTCACTGTTAGGAAAGTTGGACTGGAGAAAGTCAAGTTGCAAAGAGAGGAAGTCAAAGAGCTCCAAGTGATTAGTGGAGTTGGGAGAACGGTAGAGACAACAGATGAATTTTACACAATGAGGTAGAGAGATTTTAAGCCAGAGAAGATCAAAGAGAGGAGATTCCAAATTGCCAAGTCTCTGACAGGGAATATCAGAACGGACATATGCACAAGTACCACCTTTGAGGCGAAAGGAATCATACAGCAAATAATTTGGACATCTGAGATGAGCAGTAGTTGAATCAACTGATAACTGAGATTCAGTCAAAAAAAGTACATGGGGTTTGGAAGACTGCAAGTGGAAATGGACATCGTTGAGATTAGAATTGAGACCACGTATATTTGTGAAATGAATTAGGAAATCCTTGGGAGGTTTAGATCTTTTCGCAGATAAGCTTGCTCTATTATTTTGACAATTCATGGTGTATTCAATAGTAAGAAAAAGTGGGTGGGACATGCTGTATGAAGTAATGAAATTTTTGGATATGGCGTACATGTGGTAAGAATATACCCAGATCCTTGACATATCGTGGCCTCGACAATGCTCCCCGCATACACACTACTCGGACTCCCTCCAGTCACTATCTGGCAGAGTAGAGGTAGCAAGATTATACACTAGCTGATCCGGAAGCTTCCTAGAGAGTTACCAATAGGTTCAGTCCGGTGGACTAACTAGCGGCCGGCCTGCTAACACCGTTTTAGAGCTGTACCCTCGAAATGTAAGGAATATTGGATCTCGCCACGACATTCATCATAACCTCAAAAATCATCAATCATACTGCATGATTGATGATTAGATTTAGAAGAGATTTAGATGAGCAGCTAGCAACTGCTCATCTAAATCTCTTCAAAAAAGACACTGTGATGGGTTTAAAGTGAATATTTTCAAAGTAATTTTGTGTGTGTGTGTGTGTGTGTGTGTTTTTTTTTTTTTTTTTCTCTGGGGCAAAAAAGCTGGACAAAGTGGCTAGCAACCTTACTACCTTTCGCTGAGAAATGGTGATTTTGCATTATATCAAAATGCTAAAAATATGGCTAGGATTTTTTTGAAAATAACAGGAAAAACAGCTTTTCATATCAAAATAAATTAGGAAATCAAACAGATGTTTTGTTTCTAATCGTTAAGGATTTGTAATTTTCAGCTATAAGACCACTGCAAAAATAGTCATATAATAGTGAGAAGTTGATTATAATAAAGTTTGATAGGCTTTTTTCCAACTACATTCGCACAAAACATATTTTTAAAGGCGTGCAAACTGGTAGTTTAGCTAACAATTATGTGCCATAAAATGAATGTGTGATAAGTGAAAACTCTGAAGAATAAATTATCAGATTCAAAAGTGAAGAAAGTATAAGAAGATGATATCTTTCTGGTTATACTGAAAGAAGTGGCTAAGAAGGTCAAACTCTTATTTATAATAATAGTGGTATCAGTGGACTCAGAGATTGGAAATATGCAAATCTCTCCACACAGAACCACACCCCAAAACACACAGGGCAAATTAACAGATTGACCTGAGGAAATAAACACCTATAAGTCTGACAACTCTGTCAGAAAAAATTATGGAATCAGTGATTAAAGGATGAAGTGCAAAATCATCTCAATAGTAATAATACTGCAAGAGTCACAACATGGTGTAAGGGAAATTGTCTAATCAATCAGGTAGTATATTATGCAGTAGTCAAAAAAGAACTGGCTGAAAGGAATAACCCTAATATAACTGTGATTTTAGAAAGACTTTCAAAACAATGAAACAGAAATGTTGGAAAAGGCTCATAATACAGAGAGAGGTTGCAACTGCGAATAAAAAGATGGTTAGCTGGTAAAAGGAAAACAGTAGTTATAAATGAGAAATGTTCTGAGTACACTAGTATTATGAAAAATTCTCTCAGTGTTCTAATGCTAGGGCCATTGTTCTTTCTGATTTTATTAACAATAATGATATCATACTTATCATTAACAAAAATTAGAAGTTTGTGTAAAAATTCAATAAACAATATTACAGTGGATACACTGTTATAAATAATATTATTTATTAATTTATATAATGCTAGGAAATACAAGGTTTCACATGTGGGTATATAATCCCAAGTTAAATTATCAAGGATGTGGGGGGTCACACATTCAACACTGCTTAAGGTGAAAATGATATAGAGGTTGCAAAACCGTCCAATATGAAGTTCTTGCAGTGGTGAAATAAGGCTATTGGGTATTATGATAAATGGCAATTTTGTTCACAGAGAAAAATCAGTAATTATCACATAATACATGTGATACACACTACCTCATCTCATTAAAAATATCAGCTTGCTTGAAAGGGCAGGTACAAAATAGGGTGGCATGAATAGTTATGGGTTCAAGGAGACATTTTTACAAGAAAAGAATTCAGTTAAGTTTCAGTATTTGGAAACTAAATATCTGCATGGCAATCAGATTGAGATGTTTAAGGTCTTTAAAGGGTTGAGCATACCATAATATCAGATAAGAGCATATTCTCTCTATCTCTCATGACGATGCAAACAACGGGAGACAAAATTAAAGAATCAGAATTACAGACTAGCTGTAGAAAATCTGCATTTAGTCTAAAAAGAATCAGTTGTTGGAACAAGTTATTAGCTAGCATCGTAGAGTCAAGAACTTATATAGGTTTAAAAAAATCAGACAAATATTTGAAGTATATAAAATATAAAATTACAGAACCAAACTTTTTTTTAATATCAGACAAAGCAACAAAATATCTGCTTTCTTGCACTGTTCTGCCATTTTAAACTTAATACTAAAAATCATATAAAGAAGAGTAGAATAAGACATGCTAATTACTTACGGCACACTGTTCACAGTGACTTCCATAAACATTAGGCCAACATCTGCATTCTCCTGAAGCGTGATCACAAAGATGGGTGCCACAGTCATCACAGTGGCATTCTGTAAAAGTAATAAAAAGGACTAGTCAACATTCTATTATTGTTGGTATGAAGTTTAATGATACAAGAGCAACTGAGACCAAATTGTGTCTGTTCATAGTTTATTTTATATATATCTATATATATATAATATTCAATTCATAGACGGAGCCACAGGAAGATGCAAACGGTTGTCTAAGTTGATAAGCCTTTTTTTTTTCTTATTAACAATTTGCACTTTAACCATTTAACTGATTGCCAATTTGCACAATCGTGTCCTTTGTTCCAAAAATAAAAAATAAAATAAATAATAATAATTCTCTACTAGCACTGCCTACCTTAAAAGAAACAACTAATCCATTGCACTGCTCGCTCACCACATGCACATGCAAGCTCATACACTCATTTCCATTTATTATGATTAAAATGTTCAGAAGTCATTCTTGCTATCAACTAACAGTCAGCAATTGTTTGCTGACTGTTAATATTTTAAACATGGGTGGAACCCATGTTTAAAATATTTTCATTTGTGGAATTCTTTCAAAATTCACCATTTAGAGCAAAACATGAGGGCTAATCTAGATGAAATAGAATTCGCTACTTTCCTGCTTGCAACCGGAAATGGAACATATCCCACAGTGCCTGGAACTTTGGACTAAATTGAACTAGATCCTAAACTAATAGTTCATGATAGTTTGATTCCTTTTGTTTTTGGCCACAATTTTACTTATGTAAATGCCATTTTGTTGCGTGCTATTCTTGCCACAAAAAATGATGAGTGTTAAAAAATCAATTTAGAAATTTTACAAATGATGCCTGGTGATTGATTACAATACAAGAGTGTTAACAAATTTATAACTGAAGATACTGAAGCACTTTACCGATATCCAACCGAATTCCTGGATTTAAGTGGTTTACCACCAAACATTTTGTTTGGTACTTGCTACCTGGGAGTATAAAATGCTGATGGAACTGATATTCGGGTGATGCACAAATCAAGTGGGCCCAATTTCAGCGGAGTTCGAATAGTCTGTGACAGCCAAATCCTCTGCTTGCACCTTCACAATGGTGGGCCTGCTAGTAATCCTGGGTATAACCACCATGTGCAAGCACACTGTGGGTGACCACCCAGGTGTGAACAAACATAAGCAGGGGTTGACGTGTGGCACCAACACAACATGGAAGAATGCCACCCCCTCTGTGTTACCTGGCAATACTAGGTGGTAGATGACTCTCATCAACTGGTGAAATACCACCACTTTACTTATTGGAGGCTTGAAGTGGTGGAACCCATGTTTAGTCTCCAGAGCTAAGTTCCAGTCAACCCTTCCCCCATCTCTTCCATCATGCAGTAGGATTGATGTCTTTTGAGGTTATGATGAACATCATGGTGAGATCCAAACTTCCTTACATTTCAAGGGTACAGCTCTAAAACAGTGTTCACAGGACAGCTAGTTAGTACACGGGACCAAACCTCTTGAAGGCTTCCGGACCAGCTAGTGTATAATCTTGCTACCTCTACTTTTCCAGATAATGACTGGAAGCATTGTCGAGGCCACGTTACGTCAAGGATCTCTGTATATTCTTACCATGTGTTAGCCAAATCAAAAAATTTCATTACAAATAGAGTAACCTTATCTGCAAAAAGATCTAAACCTCCCAAACACTTCCTAGTTCATTTCACAAATACAAGGTTGTTAAAATTAAAGTATCCCTATGTAGAGGGCTCTGGAGCGAGTTCTAAGGCTTGTACTGAAGAGAACTTTGGACAACAGGTACAATAAAGAATGCGCTCACCATTATTGTAAAAAAAAAAATTAGTTACAAAATCTGTCACTGTATGGCACATAAATATCTTAGTTACAATTATGCAAATAACGTAAGTTATTTGCATAATCATAAGTTATTGCCACAGCCCCACTACTCAGCTCTACTGTACTGTATAAAAGCAAAGCAGTGTCTTCAAAATCATACAGTAGATGTTTGCCCGCACTACAGCAGCAATGCCAACAACGTTGCAGGAAAAGGCACTATCAATGAAGCTATACTATCAGAACAGCAACAATGCAGCTGCAACTATCAGAGAATTTTAGCATCAGAAGCACATAAGGCGTGGACCTATGACTATCTGTTCTGTCCACAAAATGATTGTGAAATTTGAAGCAACAGGACATCTTGGTGTTAAACCAAGTAGAGGTCAAAATCGAGTGGACTCTCGTGTTAAAGATGTGGCTATGGCTGTCGTGGATTTATCAAGTCAATCTCCATGTGGTAGCGCAAGTGTGCCAGCTGTTTCTTGTGAAGTGGGCATGCCGTATTCCACTGTAAGGCTAGTAATGCGTCAGGTGTTGTGGTACTATTCTTACAAGATGCACATGCTATAGCAGCTAAAGCATGGAGATACAGATATTCGTTTCACATACACACTTCAGTTTCTGGCATGGATGAGTGTGGATATCACTTGGCCATGGACCATTCTTTGGAGTGATGAAGCCCTTCATCTGCTTAAATGGACAAGTGACTTCTGCTTAAATGGACAAGTGAATACGCACAACTGTCGCATTTGGGCAACAGAAAACCCTTGAGTTATCCAAGAGGTCCCGTTACAAGAGGTCCTGTTAAAAGTGACAGTGTGGTGTGGATTTACGGCCACATTCATGATTGCACAATAATTTTTTGAACAGGTAACACCAACTGAACCCCGCACCTGTTCCGTCACTGGAGAGTGATATTATGAAATGTTGGCAAATTTCGCAATACCAGAGCTGCAACACCGTGGGTGCCTTCAGTCTCCTCAAAGTCATGGAGAAGTGCCTTCTTCCCATCCTAACCAACCAGGTTCTGCCATGTGAATCACCATTCATTCACTATGCCTTGAAATGCAGGTCCACCATTACCAACCTGCTGCAAACCACCAACGCCATTCTGGGGCTCGACAAGATAGGGCTGATATGGCAACTGTTTATCTGGATATCCAGTCTGCATTCGACAGCATAGACATCCAGTCCCTCCTGCAACTTTGTGAGGAGGGATACCAGATAAAAGGCAATATATTGGAATTCTTGAAGTTACTACTTACGACTAGGGTCCCTCACCTGACTGTGAATAAAAAATTATTCAAAAGAAAAGTTTGTGTAGGTGTTCCCCAGGGTGGAATTCTATCAGGGCTCCTCTTTATGGGTGCCATCCACCCATTCCTGTGCCAGCAAACAGAATTTAACGGTTATGCAGATGACTTGAAACTCCTCTATCGGATACAAGGGACCACCCAAGCTGATTCTGTTTCTGAAACCATAATTAATGGCCTTAAGAATTTGATTACATACTTGGCAAAGTTTTCTCTTAAGATAAATCCAAACAAATCTGCACAAATGGTATTCTCACTCAAATCAAGCCCAACACAAGTAAATCTGGAAATCCACAGAATGCCCATTACCCCAGTAAACAAGCACAAAGATCTTGGCATTATTTTTGACCCCAAACTCAGTTTCAAACACCATGTTGCGATTAATCACAACAAGGTCTGCAGCAGATCCAGATGGATTGCCAAACAACACCTTGATGTCACGGAGCCTGAGTACATGCTCCACTACATATACCAGTTTCTGCAGCCAGTCAACACTATGGTTCAGAAATCTGAGTGTCAGCAACGGAAACCACGCTAAAAACCATTGCATCTGATGAGTACTGGCTTCTTCGGTGGGTCACCTTCAAGCATAAACTGCCACCACTCACACATAATTCAGATATTACCCAACTTCCCAATTACAGAAAAGTCACCAAACGGATATCGCCCTCCGCTTGCTCATGTCAATTTAAATGATAGCGGGAGAAGTCAATATGCCAAGTTCTTGGCAGATGTGCAATTGGAGGATCCCCCCCCCCCTCAAAAAAAACCTTTAAGAGCCCTCTCCTCTCTGCAGACTGTGAAGGGGAGGCTCAGGATAGGCGATAGATTCCTGCCCAATTCCATAGAGATGCTCCAAAACGTCCAGGAGATGGATATGGACTACAAAAAGTACAGAGAACAAATTCTACATTAGACACACCATCAGGGAACAGCTTTTGTCTTTAGTCGAGTGATTGCCATCGTCTTTTCATGTTCTTTCATTTCCCATTTTCATATTAATTTTATATGTAAAATATATAATTATACGTTTATGTAATTTTTCATGTATTAATTATTTTATGTTAATACCCCTAGCATTATCGTAGTTATGGGTATTATTGCATCAGGCATCATGTAACCATTCACTGCCTACAATAAAGATATTAATGATACCATATTCACGCAACATGGTGCCCCACCCCCAAATCCACCATTGTGTCCAAAGATTGCTAAGGCAACGCTTTACAGACAAACAGGTCATCAGCCATTGTTTCCAGACAACTTGGCCACCCTGATCACCAGACCTCAATCTCCATGCGACTTTTCGTTGTGGGGTTTTTTGAAGAACCAGGTGTATCGGGAAGGATGTCAAACTCTGGCCAATCTGAAGGACAGAATTAGACTTCATGTGCTGGCTATTCCAGATCACATGTTATGTTCTGCTGTAGAAAATGCTGTTCTTCGAATGGAAACTGTTGCTGACCAAAATGGAGGACACATTGAACAATTGTAGCACTGTTCAAGTGATTTGTATTGCCACAGTGCCAAATTTTGGCACTGTGGCAATACAAAATTTTGTAACAAATTTTTTTTTTTTTTCAATTAATGGTGAGCACATTTTTTATTGTACCAGTTGTCCAAATTTCTCTTCGGTACGAGACTTAGAACTCGCTCCAGAGAATTCTACATAGGGATACTGCAATTTTAACAACCCTGTATATGTGGTCTCAGTTCTAATTTCAATGATGTCCATTTCCACTTACACACTGCCAAACCCCATGTACTTTTTCTGACAGAATCTCAGTTATCGGTTGATTCAATCACTGCTCATCTCAGTTACCCAAATTATTCGCTGTATGATTCCTTTCACTTCAAAGTTGGTACTTATGCATATGTCTGTTCTGATATTTCCTGTCAGAGATTTGGTAATTTGGAATCACCTCTTTTCAATCTTCTCTGGCTTAAAATCTCTCTACCGGATTCAGTCAAATTCATCTGTTGTCCTTACCATTTTCCCAAGTCCACTAATCACTTGGCATTCATTGACTTCCTCTTTGCAACTTGATTTTTGCCAGTCCAACTTTCCTAACAGTGAGATAATTTCCCTCGGTGATTTTAATGTTCGCAACTCCAACTGGCTTCGGTTTTCTAGTCACACAGATCCAGCTGGTCGAGATACTGAGGCTTCTGCAATTACTAATGACCTCGCAGAGATTCTTCATTTACCTACCAAAATACCAGACAACCCTAACCATACAGCCAACACACTTGATCTTTTTCCCAAAAACAACCCTTCTAAGTACATGGTCAAAGTGAATGGTCCTTTAGGCACCTCAGAAAGACGTCTCCGTAGCCAGGTGGGCAGGACCAGCAGTGCGTAGCACACGCTTCTTGATTAGACCAGGGTTCGAGCCCGTGACCACCAAATACAAAGGAGGGGGTAAGGTCAGGGAATGACCACCACATATCCCTGGAGCAATATGGCCTTAGTTGCTAATGCTCCTAAAAATCAAATAACAACAAAAACAGCACCTCAGATCACAACTTGGTGACTGTCTCTTCTCCAATGCTCCGGAGCCTTCATCTCATGGTTATTCCCAACCTCATGTTGTTTGGCATTACAAGAATGCAAAATGGGGTGACCTGCGAGATTTCTTTTCTTCTTTTCCTTGGTCAGATTTACCGTTTCAAAACTTCTGATGTCAACGTTTGCTCAGATCGTGTCAGTGAAATTGTTCTAGTAAGGAATAGAATCCTTTGTTCCATATTTCACTTTAAAATCTCGTCCTTTATCTAAACCTAAGATTTCCAATAAATGTGCTAAAGCTGTTCAAGAGAAGAACGTAGCATATCGTAATAGGCTTGTTTCCAATTCTTCAGTTTCATTTTCTGCCTACACAAGAGCTCGTAACAATTGCAAAGCAATTATTAATCAGTCCAAACTAGATTTTGAACAGGCTAAGAGTAGAAAACTTGCTTCTTGCCCTAATGGTAGCCAAGCATACTGGTCTCTTGCCAAAGCTATTGGCCACAACTTTTACAGATCTCTGCACCCAACTCTGTAAAAACCAAATGGTTCTATTGTCACTTCGGCCAAGGATAACGCTGACCTGCTAGCATCCCATTTTTCTTCCAACTCATGTATTAATGATCTTGGTAAAACACCTGCCACCAACCCCACCACACTCCATTGAATGCCTCTTGTGGTTGTTCATCAAAAGGATGTCAGAAGGATTTTGACGAATCTTGATGCTAAGAAAGCAACAGGTCCTGATAGTATTTCTCTACTTGTTCTCAAAACCTGTACTCCTGGACTTAATCCTGTTCTTTTCCGCCATTTTTAACTTTCTTATTCCGAAGGTGTTTTTCCTTCTGCTTGGAAATTTGCTCACATCCAGCCAGTTCCCAAAAAGGGTGACAAATCCCTCCCATCCAATTATCGTCCCATTGCAATTACTTCTAATCTTTCTAAAGTAATGGAGAAATTAATTAAATGCCAAATCTTAAACTATTTAGAAACCTCCCGTCTGATCAACAATCACCAGTATGAATTCAGTCAGTGTTGATCCATTGGTAATATTCTAGCTTATGTTACCCATTTATTTAGCATTAGCATTACCATTAGTAGACGCATACAATACCTCTACTAAGAGTAATGCTATGCAAGAAAGCAAGCTTATGCAGCATCAGCCAAAAAAAACTGCTCCCATTTCACCCCTCCATTCTTTCCAAATACCTGTCCAGCTCAGCCTTAAATTTCTTTAGGCTCTCAACGTCCACAACAGAAGATGGAAGTCTGCTCCAGCAATCAAATATCAGCTTGCTAAAGGCAAACTTCCACAGATCTATCCTACAACTCTATTTTCCTCAATTTGAATTTATGCCTGCTCAGGTGATTATTCTGAGCATGAGGAAGAATGGCATCAGCATTGAGCACGTTCAAACCATTCAAGGCTTTATACACCTCAATCACTGGAGACTAGGCACCTCACAGGTGCCTAGTCTCCAGACATTGTAATCAGCAAAATTTAGGCCTTTCTTCATAAGAGCAACACTTCATTCCATTCACTAATCTTGTTGCCCTTCTCTGTACTCGTTCCAACAGCTCTACATCCTTAAAATGAAGCCTCCAGACCTGTATACAGTACTAAAGGTGTAGCCTAATCATTGCCTTATACAAGGGGATAATCACATCCTTATCCCTGCTAGAAAAATTATCGTATATCATGGATAAGACATCATGACCTACTCTTGCAGACCATCTGAACTGCTCAGAAAACTTCATATCTGCCTGCACAATTACTCCCAGGTCCTTTTCATTCTCTACTACTGTCAGTGTAGTACCACAGAGTTGATACATTACTCTGGGGTTATTGCTTCCAATATGTAGTACTTTACATTTGTCACTGTTAAACTTCATTTACCACCTCTCAGCCCATCTGCTCAACTTTTCTAGATCCTGTTGCAGCAGCGTACTGCCATCAGTGTCTTTAAGAACCCTGCCAACCTTTGTAGTGTTTGAAAACTTGGACATTAAGCCTGACATACCATCATGAATATCATTCATAAATACAGAAAACAACAATGGACCCGAAACTGAACACTGAGAGACTCCACTAATAACATTAGTCCACGAAGAGCAGTGTCCATTGATTACCACACTCTATCTTCTCGTCTTCTCCCACTGAACCATCCATTTATCCATAGCAGCAATTTGCCTCCAATGCCATACTGCTCCAATTTGTACATCAGTCTTTCATGTACAACAGTATCAAAAGCTTTTCTAAAAGCTTTTCTAAGATCCAAATATATGATATCAAAGTTATTCCCTGCATCCAGTTCCTTTGTGACGACATCATAGAATCCAATCAAATCGGTCAGACAAGACTTCCCCTTAACAAAACCATGGTGTGTTCGAGCTATAACTGAAGCCTTGTCTAGATGATCCAGCATCTAGACAAGACTGCTTCTTTCACCAACCAGTACCTCCATTAATTTCCCTGGAACAGAAGTTAAACTAACAGGTCTATAATTACTTGTGTTGCATTTTGATCCTCATTTGTGAATTGGGGTCACATTTATGTTTATCTTCAACAATTTCTCCAGCACTTTTCTCTCAGTTATTACAAAATCATCTAGCTCACTGCTAAAGTTTAATACACCTCTGGCATCCACCTCCCTGAATAACTCTTCATGTGTGAATGTAGATGCAAAATACTCATTTAGTTTGTTAGTCACCTGAGCAGGATCATCAACAGTTAAACCATCAATATTCACTGGACCAATCTGATTCAACCCTTTCCTTCTTGAGTTTACATAGGTAAAGAACGTTTTGCTGTTTTTCTTTGCTTTCTTTACCAAAGATGTCTCATAATCTGCCTTTGCCTGTCTCATCTCCTTTGTGACTTGGTTACAGACTAGCTGATATCTATCATAAGCTGCCATGTCACTCATTAATTTATATGTATCCCATATTTTTCTTCTCTGCCACATGTCTCATTAGTTCATCTAACATCCATTTAAACCTAAACCTTGAACAATATTTCTTAGTTGGTATGTAAAGCCTAGTAGCTTCCAAGGCATTTTCTTTGAATGCCTCCCATTTTGAATTTGCTGTTGGTAACATCATCAGTTGGTCTCACTATATAGAATTTAAGTACTATCTCACACCGCCGTAGTCACCTTTATGAAAGCAAAAACCCTTCCCTTTACCCCTGATGGTCGTTACCTCTGAATAGATCCCACTTCAGCACTGTGATCACTGCCACCTAGTGATTCCTTTATTTGAAGGTTCTTAATGCATGACTACTGATAATGAGATTAAGAGTATTATTCCCTCTAGTTGCTTCCCGAACATGTTGATGTAGAAAACAATCATCCAACAAATCCACAAAAGCCTTGTTAGTGTTTGAGTTACCAACCCACAAATCCAGTCAATATCCAGGAAATTAAAATCCCCCATTATAAGACTCTATGATCTACTGGCCACTCTTTTTCTCTGTACAGTTTTTTATTATACTCATCAGAGTCATTAGGCCTATAACACACTCAATTTTGTGAAAGCAAGATTCTCAATCTTGCTTTCACAGTGCTTATGTCACTCCAAACTGACTCAACACTGCACTGTTCAGCAATGTCGACTGGCTGCACTTCCTTGGATTTTATGTGTTTCTTAACAAAAAACATAACCCCTCTTCCCTTCCTCCTGTGTATACTTCCTGTACACATTGTACTCCCCAAATTACAGTTCTGCATTCTTTATATCTGTGTGACACCATGTCTCTGATATCCCAACAGTATCTGCCTTTGATGGTTTGACAAATGCCTCAAATTCATCAAATTTATTTACCAAGCTTCTAGCATTGGTGTATACGCAAGTATATATGCACCTGTTCCTATTCTTAGCTACCCTAACACGACCCATGTGTTTACTTGTTCCGCAATGATTCCCTGCAGTCTCTGAAATACCCTGCATCTTGTTTTCCAGGCTGCTGCTCATTCCAATAGAAGCAGTGCAAGAATCACTTTCAACTCTACCAGTGGCTACTGTTAATCTATTAGTCCTTGTAGCCTCCCCAAGAGGCACCTCCGTAACCAGGTGGGAAGGAGCAGCAGTGCGTGGCACACGCATCTTGATTAAACCGGGGTTCGAGCCCATCACCACCAAATACGGAGGATGCAGAAAGGTCAGGGAATGACCACCGCATATCCCGGAGCAATATGGCCTTAGTTGCTAATGCTCCTAAAAACCAAATAACAAACAAACAGCCCGCCAAGCTGGCAGTTTTCCGACCCACCTAACACTGCCTCAATAGCATCAACATATATTCTTGCACCCTTTCTATTTTAGTGTATCCTATCCCTGTAGAAGCAGTCTCTCCTGTTACCAAGCACAGACCACGCTGAAAAAAATTCTACCCCTTGAGCCTTGCACTATCTTCCAGGTCCAAATTGATCAACAAGGCTCTAATTATATACTCCCTCCTATTGTGTCTGGGCAGAATGGCAGACACTTTCAAATAAATTCACATATCTTTTTTCAACAACTAAGTACATATCTTGTACTTGTTAAGTAATTTTGCCGGTCTCCTACTCTTAATATCATTAGTGCCAATGTGTACGATAATATCACCTTTTGTGCACTTAAAAGATGATATCTGCTCTACAACGTCATCAACCTTTGCCCCTGGCAGATATACCCTGTTCCAATTCCACCTATCCTTTTTACAAACTAGGTTCCCCGTTTCCCTTACGATAGAGTCACCGACAACTACTAGTTCCTGTGCAACCAGCGCATTGTGCCTTGGGGGTTGCCGCTGTGTTGCGCGATGATCAAGTGCAAGTTCTGGCTTTGTTGTGAGAAGCTGAGAGCTTGATGGGCCCTCAGTTTAGATCCTTCGAGGGCATCCACCCTGTTCATCAAGCTCTCATATATTCTCATAACAATCCAGAGTTACCACCTGATTTCCTCAACTCCTTACATTGCACACACACAAAGACACTTCCCTTGGCAAAATCATGTCCTGTACCTGATTTCTCCACAAACATCAAACAAGCAGCGCATTTTAAAAGTCTGTGATTCAGAGGGCAACAGCCCCCACCTCAGTTCTGCCCTGAGCCACAACACTCCCATTAGCTTGAGACTTTTGCTTTGTTGCTCTAGTCTGTGTCATGATTTCGCTTCAATAAAATTTCAATTTCACTACAAATTTATAACCCTAAACTTATATCCCAATACAATTATAACACTATATATCCATATATTTTTTTTCAGTACCGAGTATTATCTCAGAGTTTCGTTATATAACTTCTGTATCAAGTTATGTATTAATTAAAAATGTTACATCTGTAAAATATCAGTTGTTATATGTATTTAGTTAAAAAAGTACAATTTAATTGACAATGAAGTTTAACAAGTTTAATAAATTTTACTGATTAATTGATAATATTATATAACATTTTACTTATTAATTGATAATATTATATAACATTTTACTTATTAATTGATAATATTAATTAAGCTAATGCTATCTGGTATGGTATATAACGTTGTATCGTATAACAATGGCGGCAAGTTACGAACGGTAAATCTACAGACACTAAATATTAATTAACTTCCAAAATCACGCTATCTAAATTCAGAATAAACCAAGGATAATTCGACTAGGTCTATAAGCTAGTTATAGAAAACAATTTAACACAACAATCAAGTCAAGAAAGCAGCTAGATATAGCTAAAAACTTCCAGAGCTGCAAAACTTGCAAAACATGGATTGGATACCCTTACCGATACTAAATAATAATAACCTACAAAATCTCTATCAAAGTAAAAAATTACACTAAGTATCATTATTAGAAATATAAAGTTACTATAGAAAATAAGACAGAATAAATATAAAAAAACATCTCTATTAGCCGGAGCCGTAAAATCTTCGCCTGCACAAGGCTACTCTCGTTCAAGTTCTCATTTATGGACAAAGTCAATGGAAAAGTTCGGAGAAACACAAGCAGTTGCTCTTGACATCTCAAAGGCTTTTGGTTGATGGTGTTTGGCATAAAGGTCTTCTAAACTAGCTTCCATCTTATGGTTTGCCAACTGCTTTTTATAATTTGTTATGTAGTTTTCTCTCTGACTGCTCACTGAGGGTGATGGTAGATGCTCTCTGTCTTCTAACTTCTCCACTAATGCTGGTGTCCCCCATGGTTCAGTTATTTTCCCCAATCTTTTCCTTTTTCTTCTTGTACATTGACCAGAAATCCTAGCCATAATTTTGATGAGGATAGCACGTTGCATTCCACTTTCCAGTTTGAGAAACCTCATCCTGCTCAATCGGCTTCAACATCTCGAATATCCGCTACCAATTCCTTAAATGCTGATCTCCAGGTAATTTTCCAGAGGGGCAAAGACAACTTAGTTGATTTCAATCCTTCTAAATTTCAGTCTTGTCTTATATCTCGCAAAAAAGATTCTTCTTCTCCTATGCTTATCTTTAGTGACACTCTGATTTCTAGGCAAGATGATATATCTCTTTTGGGGATTATCCTGACTTCTAATCTCTCTTGGCACAAGCACATTACAAATATTTCTTCCTCTGCATCTAAAAAACTTGGTTTTGCTTTTCTTTCGCTCTCGGTGTTACTTTTCTTTCAAACAGCTGTTCACTCTGTACGAATTGCAAATCTGCACTACCATGAAATATTGTTCCCACATCTGGGGAGTGCCTCCAAAACCTCTCTCAGGCTTCTGGATTCCATTGAGAAGAGGGCAGTTAGGTTAATTAATGACTCAATGCTAACAGAGTCTCTCCACTCTCTGTCTCATAGATGAACTGTTTCTGCTGTATGCCTTATCTACAGATACTTCCATGGGCAGTGTTGTTCTGAATTGGCTTATATAATTCCCACTCTCTCTCTCTCTCTCTCTCTCTCTCTCTCTCTCAAAACAGTCCGAACACATGCCGCCACCATCCATTTACTGTCCAACTTCAAATTTTCAAAATTTATTCATTCAACTGCCATTTTCTGGAACAACCTTCCTTCGTACATATTTCCTGAAAATTACAGTCTACAGAAGTTCAAGTCTAATGTCAACAAATATCTTCTTTCGTCTTCTTCACCTCCAACCCATGCACATTACTAAGTACTGTAGGTTGAAATACCTCTAGTGCTTGGGGTTTTTCATTAAAAAAAAAATATATATATATAGGAAATAAATCAGAAATGAATAAATTTCCTAACATTTTAAACAATTAATTTATTAATACATACATATTAAGAAATATCTGTGTACATGATATGCACAATATATTAGTACACTTTTAAGAATTATGTCGTAAAACATTTGGTTATTTTTTGTTTTACACTGCGTTCTACTGTACACCATTCATAAAATGTTCCCATTTGTTTAAACACTCAAATATATTTTCTGTACCATTTTCTTCCAACTGAAGGCCTCAGCGCAAAGTTTCAAATGGTGCCAACATTTCTTGTTTGGAAGGTTTAATATTGCTATTGCCCTAATTCCATTTGTTGCCCTCATTTTCATCCAACTCTTCGTCACTAGTTTTTAAATGCGCTCCAAAATGTTGGAGTCACTCGGATATTTAGCTACTATGACATCATAATCAACTCCTAAAAATTCGTCAAGAACAATTTCTCCACTGATCAAACCTCTCGCTTGGAGTTATTCCCAAGATTGCTCAATGTCTCATAGTACTTCATCCCTCTCATTAATTGTTAATTAATGAGAGGGATGAATGAAAATTGTTAATTGGCGTTTAAGCAAAACCTGCTTTTGTAAAACAATTCTTAATCGTCGTTTCCATCATATCTTGACTCCACACTTTTGCCAACTCTGTTATGCACATCTGCAAATCTATAACAGAATCTATAGGTTGGTTGTTTTATATTCTCAGTATAATTTTGTTCAGTATGCTTCACACTTGTAAGTTTCGAAATTACCAAGTGAAGATGGGCAGGGCGGTTGTCGACAATCAACACGATTTTTCTGTTCTTTTGTCATCTTTATATTGAAATTTAAAATCCACTATTCAAAATTTTTTTCAAAACTGTTTCTATCCAATGTGTATGATCTTCTTCGGTTACAACTCCACCATCACCAGAAATAACTTTTTCAAGTAAGCCATAGCACTCTTTAAATTTGTCCGGCCAACCAGAACTGGTTTGGAATGTTTTATGAAAAAGAAAAGAAGCGTACTCCCTGGCCTTTTCTTTTCTTAATGGCTCTGATATTGGCACACTTTGGTCTCAAATCAAATTCATCCACTTGAAAACTGCTTCATCTAGATCTTCATAGAGACATAATTTTGCATACTTCCAATTGAGCCCCGTTTCCTTGAACAGTTTGAAAATCGAAACACAGTTTTTCAGAATGGTTAACACACTACTGGCAAAAATACCAAATTTTAAAGCGGATTTTTTTTTATTTTTTACGCCCTGATCTACACTATTAAGCACTTCCACTTTTTAAAACTACACTCAAGGATTTCCTCTTGGACATTTTAATGTCACTTTCACAGCAGCTAAAATAAAACTGATTTACAGTTAAATTTGAAAGTGTCTGCAATTCTGCCCAGAAACGATAGAAGGGAGTATATGATGAGAGCCTTGTCGATCAATTTGGCCCCGGAAAGATTGTGCAAGGCTCAAGGGATAGAATTTTTTTCAGCCTTGTCTGTACTTGTTAACAGGAGAGGCTGCTTCTACAGGGATGGGATACACTTAAATAGAAAGGATGCAAGAATATTTGCTGTGCTATTGAGGCAGGGTTAGGTGGGTCGGAAAACAGGGTTAGGTGGGTCGGCTTGGGGGATATAAGGACTAATAGTTTAACAGTAGCCGCAGGCAGAGGTGACAGTGATTCTTGCACAACTTCTAATAGAATAAGTAGCGACCAGGAACGAGGGGTGTTGGGGGTTTGAGGGATGGATGGCAGTCATCGTGAAATAGGTGGGTATATGGGATGTGTTAGGGTAACTAGGAAAAGGAGCATGTATGCTTGCATGTATACCAATGCTAGATGTATAGTAAATAAATTTGATGAATTTGAAGTGTTGGTCAAGGCATCAAAGGTGGATATTGTTGGAATAGCAGAGACGTGGTGTCACACAGATATAAGGAATGCAGAACTGGAATTTGGGGAGTACAATGTGTACAGAAAGGGTTGACAGGATAGAAAGGGAGGAGGTGTTATGCTGTTAATTAAGAAAAACATAAAATCAAAAGAAGTGCACCCAGTTGATATAGATGAACAGTGCACTGTTGAGTCAGTTTGGTGTGACATAAGCACTGCGAAAGCAAAAATAAGAGTAGGAGTGTGTTATAGACCTAATGACTCGAATGAGTACAATGAACAATTTTACAGAGAAAGAGAGTGGGCTAGTAAATCAGAATGTCTTATAATGGGGGATTTTAACTTCCCAGATACTGACTGGAACTTGTGGGTTGGTCACTCACACACTAGTCAGACTTTTGTGGATTTATTGGATGACTGTTTTCTGCAGCAGCATGTTCGAGAGGCAACCAGAGAGAGTACTACTCTTGATCTCGTTATCAGCAGTGATCATTTGTGTATTAAGAATTTGCAGATAAAGGAACCACTAGGTGGCAGTGATCACAGTGTACTGATGTGGGATTTACTTAAAGATTTAATTACCATCAAGGTTAAAGGAAAGGGTTTTTGCTTCCGTAAAGGTGAGTACAGTGGTTTCAGAAAGTTTTTAAATTCTGTACAGTGGGATCAACTGACGATGTTACCAACAGTAAATTCTAAGTGGGAAGCATTCAAGGAATTAATCGTGGTTGCTACAAAAAGTTTCTAATCTAATGGTTATCTAATGAGACTCGTAACAGAGAAGAAAAATGCATGGGATGCATATAAATTATCAAGTGAATCAGAAGCCTATGGCAGATATAAGCTAGTCTGTAATCAGGTCACAAAGGAGGTTAGGCAGGCGAAAGCAGATTACGAGAAATCTTTGGCAAAAGATGCTAAGAAAAACAGCAAGGATTTCTTTACTTATATAAACTCTAAAAGGAAGGGGGCGAATCTGATTGGTCCACTTGACATCGATGGTTCGACTGTTTAATGATCCTACTCAGATAGCAAACAAACTGAATGAGTATTTTGCATCTACATTCACACATGAGGAATTATTAAGGTTTGAAAATGGCAGAAGGTTATCAAATTGTAGGAGGATACTTAATGATTTTGTAATAATTGAGAGCAAAGTGGAGGAGAAATTGTTGAAGTTAAACATAAGAAAAGCACCTGGGGTGGATGGGATCTATCCAGTTATATTAAAGGAGGCTGCAAAGCAACTAAGCAAACCCTTAGCCATAATTATGAGAGCATCCTTGGACTCAAGGGAGGTTCCCACAGACTGGAGATGTGCAAATATATCCCCAATTCACAAAGGGAGATCGAAGGGTGACACGAGTAATTACAGACCAATTAGTTTAACTTCTGTTCCGGGTAAAATAATGGAGTCACTGGTTAAAGATGCATTGCAGGATCATCTAGACAAGACTGCAGCAATAATTCAGACACACCATGGGTTTGTTAAGGGAAAGTCTTGTCTGACAAATTTGATAGGATATTATGATGTGGTTACAAAGGAACTGGATGCAAAAAATAATTTTGATATCATATATTTGGATTTCAGGAAAGCTTTTGACACTGTTGTGCATGGAAGACTACTGTACAAATTGGAGCAGAATGGTATTAAGGGTAAGTTGCTACAATGGATAAAAGGATGGTTAAGTGGGAGAAGACAGAGGGTGGTAATCAATGGGTGGACTAATGTTATTAGTGGAGTACCACAGGGTTCGGTGTTGGGTCCACTGTTGTTTTGTATATTTATCAATGATATTGATGAAGGTATATCAGGCTTAATGTAGAAGTTTGCAGATGATACAAAGGTTGGCAGGGTTGTTAATGACAGTAATGGCAGTGTGCTACTGCAACAGGATCTAGATAATTTGGGCAGATGGGCTAAGAAGTGGCAACTGAAGTTTAACCTTGACAAATGCAAAGTACTGTATGGGTAGAAGTAACCCCAGAGAAACATACCAACTGTATGGTACTACACTTAAGGTGGTAGAAAATGAAAAAGACCTAGGAGTAATTGTGCAGTCAGATGTGAAGTTTTCTGAGCAATGCAGACAGGCTGCCAGGGCAGGTCATGGGGATTTGTCAATGATATATAGGAATTTTGCTAGCAGGGAAAAGGAGGTGATTGTCCCTCTGTATAAGGCAATGGTCAGGCCACGCCTTGAGTACTGCGTACAGCTCTGGAGGCTCATTTTATAAAGGATGTCGATTTTCTTGAGCGTGTACAGAGAAGGGCAACAAGTTTGGTGAGGGGAATGAAGGGATCCTCTTACCAAGAGAGGCTTAAGTTCTGCAAATGTGCAGTGGCTGGAGACTAGGCAACTGCGCGGTGATCTGATTGAGGTGTATAAGGCCTTGAATGGGTTGAGCATGCTGAATTCTGATGGGATCCTTCCACTTGTTCAGATTATGTACCTTAGGGGGCATAAATTCAAATTAAGAAATGACAGATGTAGAATAGATGTGCGAAAATTTGCCTTTAGCCAGCGGGTGGTTAATTGCTGGAACAAACTTCCATCTGTCGTTGTGGAAGTTGGTAGGTTGAATAAATTTAAGGATGAACTGGACAGGCATTTGGAGGGAATGGTGTGTGTTTTTTTTTTTTTGGCTGATGCTGCATAAGCTCATCACTTGCTTTCTTGCATCACATGCCGCCACTACTACTACTACTACTACTTGTACCTTGCACTCATGTAAACAGAAACAGGTGAAAGTGTGGAAGACTCATTTCTTCAAAAGAGATGAATTTCCGGGATGAAAGAAAATCACTCTCTCCTAATTCTCTAATAGGGTGCTTACAGTAGAAAACAGGTTGATCAGACCCAATGTCCGTGTCAGGAATATGCCTTAATGTTTCTTATCTGTGGACATATAGATAATGACTGTGGACATATAGACAACAGTTAACCAGCACGACTTCTCAGTACAGTAGTGTATAGGTTTTACTTCTTTTTAGTCCCTGCTGACCCACTGCTGGGCAAACACCTCTCCCAAAACCTTCCAACTTTTTCTATCCCGCACTGTGTTTCGCCAGTTTCCTCCTAAAGAACTTAGAAAGTGGACATATAGATAACAGTTAACCAGTACGACTTCTCAGTACAGTAGTGTATAGGTTTTACTTCTTTTTAGTCCCTGCTGACCCACTGCTGGGCAAACACCTCTCCCAAAACCTTCCAACTTTTTCTATCCCGCACTGTGTTTCGCCAGTTTCCTCCTAAAGAACTTAGAAAGTGGACATATAGATAACAGTTAACCAGTACGACTTCTCAGTACAGTAGTGTATAGGTTTTACTTCTTTTTAGTCCTTGCTGACCCACTGCTGGGCAAACACCTCTCCCAAAACCTTCCAACTTTTTCTATCCCGCACGGTGTTTCACCAGTTTCCTCCTAAAGAACTTAGAAAGTGTAGTCTGCAAAGATGGGCAAGGTGAGTTGTACCTGATTCAGATTATAAAATCCTGAAGGGGGATCAGAAAAAAAAAAATGAGGGAGATATATTTTCACAGGGAAGAAAACAAGCATTTACTTTTGTTGTAGATTATGGGAAGTGACCTGCTTGCCGAGGTGGCTGAGCCAGAGAGTGATTAAATTCAAATGGAATTGGATAATCAATTTCTGATCAAAGAGAAAGAATCAGTGGTTGTCTACCCTCATTTTTTTTGTTAGCAGATGCACAAAATGTCTGTTTCCTAGCATCATTCAGTTACTCTAATAAAAACTGAAATACTGGGAAAGTAAGTGATATAAAAATGTTGGTGCAAAGTGATCATGACACCATGTGTAAATAACCATGGGCATTTACACACACGCACGCACACACTCGCATGCACAATGTAAAGTCTGTTTACACTCCATTCCAGATCATTATAAGTAGTCGCTTTCAAATACCTACGGAGTAAGATGAAAGTTAAAATATAAGTATTCTTACACATAAATATACTGTAATTATTTTTATATTCTAATGGTCTTAGAATAAACTTACTTTTACAATCTTTCCTAGCAACAGCATCACCATAAAAGCCTGGTGCACAGAGTTCGCATGCACTACCATAAGTATTGTTAAGACAAAGAACACATTCTCCTGTAATTGAGTCACAGCTAGAAGGATTAACTGGATCAATATTTCCACTACAACCACAGGGTTGACAGCTACTACCTGGGACTTCAGGACGACCAAAATAACCTGCAGCACATCTTTGATAAAATAATCAAGGTGTATTTTAATAATGATCACTAATATATTCATTATATAGCTGACTATTACAAAATCTCTGCATCTGATGACTACTATAAAATCTCTATATATATATCTGACTATTATAAAATATTTGACTATTATAAAAACATTACTGCAAAAGTGTTTAAACATTTTTTTAAAATTCATATGTAAAAATAATTTAATTTTATGATTTTGAGGTTTTTAATTTTTTTTACAAGTACATGCATAGATCTATACTTGGTGTGTGTGACACCTACAAGTATCTTTTCATGCAGATCTACATTTTTACAAGGTCACTTTAAGTACATTTTAAATAATGGATCCACTTTTATACAAATTATCTTCCAGCTTATCCACTAATAGTAATAGTATTTGCCATATAGTGCAAGGAAGCCACAGGCTTACACTGCTACTGGCTCACTCTATTCTCTGCACAATTGTTCATTATACTCATCAGAGTCATTATGCCTATAACACACACCTATTCTCATTTTCCCTTTCCCAGTGCTTATGTTACAACACACTGACTCAACATTGCATTGTCCACCAATGTCAACTGGATGCACTTCCTTATATTTTATGTGTTTCTTAACTAACAGCATAACTCCTCCTCCCTTCTTGTCCCGTCTATCTTTTCTGTACACATTGTTCTCCCCAAATTCCAATTCTGCACTGCTCATATCTGTGATATCCCAACAATATTCACCTTTAATGTCTTGACCAGCACTTCAAACTCATTAAATTTTTTAACTATACTTCTAACATTGGTGTACATGCAAGTATACATGCACCTGTTTCTACTCTTAGTTACCCTAATACAGTCCATGTATTTACTTGTTCCACGATGACTCCCAGCAGTTCTGGAAATCACCAGCACCTTGCTTTCCAGGCTGCTGCTCATTCTAATAGCAGTGCAAGAATCACTTTTGCCTCTGCCTGCGGCCAGGGCCGGCCCGAACAAAAGCGGGGCCCGGTGAAAATTGACTTGCGGGGCCTTGATACAAATTTCGTACAACAAAATAATTTATTGCATTTTGATATTTATTACATTGCACAAATTGGTTTAGTTAAGGATTACACGAAAATGATAAATAATTAAATTATTTTAATAAAATTAACATTTCAATCGCAAAAAAATCTTTAATAAATCAAATAAGAAAAATAATTGCTTCATATATTTATAAATTACAATTTGGTATGCGACTTAATCGAATGAGGTCACAATATGTGATTTTTGTTTCATTTTATTATTTCGTTGATAATACCATCATAATTTAGTTTTTTGGCTAAGGAAGTAAATTGTTCTTGACTAATGCTAGATCTCAAGTATTTTTTTATTATTTTCAATCTTGAGAAAGATCTTTCTGCAGATGCGACAGTAATTGGTTAGGTTAATATAATTTTCAGAACAGTAACAAAATTTGGATACAATTCGGGTAAATATTGTGATCCTGGAAGGCAAAACTCCACGACAAATTTTGATTTCATTAAATAATCAATGCAATCAATATCGTCTTGCAAGGTCGCATTTAAGAAGATCGTTTTCAGTCAGTTTTTGAATATTATCCGAATTATATAAAAAACCATATGATGTCTCATGTTCGTGATGAATTTCAAATCTTTTCTTAAAAGAAAAGATTCGAAATGACTAGAAAATATTGAATTCTGAAATATTCTTCGCCTGATGAAATAGGCTGATCGGTTCCTTCATAACAAAATTGCTTTGTTTTTCGTCCAGTTCTTTGATTCTTAAATTCAGATGTCACTTGTAATTCTTCAGCTATTTCCTTTGCAGTTATTAAAGAAGATTTGAATCCCGATTCATGATACTGTTCAAAAAAATTTAAAAGGTCTTTTAAATGTGAATTTGCAGTACCGATATCTATATTTGAATTTTGAAATATCTTGCTCACAATATTTACTTCATTCAGTATGTCATACCAAATGACCAAACTTAATAAAAATTCAAATGAAGTAAGTTTATTTTCGATTGATTGGATTTCGTTTTCATGTCACTGGTATGTTCATAAAGGTATTTCAAAGCTAGAGAAAATTGTGGTACTTGGTATCTCAGATTTCACACTTTCAAGGCGACATTCCCACCTCGTTTCTGACAGTGGTTTTGGAGTAAGATGTTTGACACGCTCTTTTAATATATCCCAGCGTATCATAGAACTTGCAAAAATATTATATATGCTTTCTAAAGTCCCAAAAAATGAATTTGCAAGAGAAGATGATTTTGAAATGTCTCCAAGAACTAAATTCAAATTATGACCTCTGCAGGGCATATGCTGTGCTTTGGAATTTTTTGCAGGATAAGTGCTTGCACGCCTTTATATAAACCTCTCATATGAGCTCCCTTATCGTACCCCTGTCCTCGACAGTTCCCTAAATCTAATTCCTCCTTTTCTAATATGCTTTCAATTTTGGCTGATAACCCTTTTACTGTTTCAAAACAAATAAATCGTTCTTGTATACTCACATCACTTTCAGAGTTATCTACATTAACATATCTTAAAATAACAGATAATTGTTCTTGATGGCTTACGTCTGGAGTGCAATCTAATAAAATTGTGAAATACTTAGCTTTCTTACCTGTATTTATTATTTCCTTTCTAACTTTTTTAGCCAAAGCAGAAATCAGTTCATCTTTTATTCTATGAGATAAATAGGAACGCGATGCTGATTCTAAGCACCGATCCAAATGTTGTTTCATGATTGGGTCAAATCTTGCAAGTAATTCTGAGACCTAAGAAATTACCGTTGTGCGGTTTATATAAAGCATCGCTACTGGCCCTGAACGCTAAATTATGCTCTGATAAATATAAAATTGCAGCCACTATTCGTTCACAAACACATTTTAAACGCTGTGTTTCGTTTTTAATTATTTTTTCATGTTCTTTGTCAATAATGTTTCCAAGTTTCAAATTCTTTTCAAGTTGTAACAATTTGTACATAGCTTGTAAATGATATTCTGATCTTTCGTGACTTTGTAATCGCGAACTTAAATGTACCCAATCGTTAAGTCCAGTTAAACGCAGAGAAGTGGTATTTGAAGAGAATAACTTACACGCATAATTCAATGTGGCATCTTTGTACTTTGAGTAGAGTAACCACCTTCGTTCTTGATATTCCCCATTCGTTAATTTTCTTAAATAATAATTTTCAGAAAAACTTCTGTGATTTTTATCTTTCGAAAAATCGTAGTTTTTTACTTGTGTCACGCCATTTTGTATGATAGCCATTCTGAATTTATCAGTTATAATTTCAGGCCAAGTACCAGGATCATTGATTATATATACACTTTCTTCGTGCATCTCTGTCTCTACTGCGAAATGTTGCGAAATAGATACGAATATGTTATTTATTTTCACACCTCGCGAATAGCGATAAAAACGTACAATGTAAGATCAGCTGTCATATATTCGTATTTGGGGGGAATATTTATTCAATAATTTCAAATGAAACTTCAATAAATTATTATATAATTATTATTTTTATTTTTAAGGAGAGATATTTTAAATATATTTGAAAGAAAATATATTTTTCCGTGTTCTTTGGAGAATTCTCGGCGGGCTTTCAGATAATGTTAACATGATTTTTGACATTTTATTTCTTATGTATATTATTTTATGGCGATGTCACTAGATTTTGCGACAGTATTAAAACAAAAAAAAAAATGAAACCATTTTTATTTTGCAAAATCACTCAGCGGCGCGGGGCCTTGTGCGCTCGCACCATTCGCACCCCCCTCGGGCCGGCTCTGCCTACGGCCACTGTTAATCTTTTAGTCTATGAATCCTCTCCCCAAGCTAGCAGGTTTCTGACCCACCTAACACTGCCTCAATAACATCAGAAAATATTCTTGCACCCTTTCTATTTAAGTGTATCCCACCCCTGTAGAAGCAGTCTCTCCTGTTAGCAAGTCCTGCTAGCCTGTCTCTCCTGTTTCCAAATAAAATGTCCTGTCATCTTTTCCTGTTTTTCTAACACAACACATGATTTTAATATATGGCAACTCATAAATAGTTTGAATATTGGAGGAGTGCGTCACAACTGCAAACCACTGTTGGTTGATTTTTGCTCACAGAAGCTGAAATTGAAGAAATTCTTTGGAATTCAGAACTGCAAATTTATGAAATCAAATTCAGTTGATACAATGTACAAGTTAGTGCATTTGCATCATTTCTGTACCTAGCCAACTACATAAGTAGTTATAAATTGGCATCATTAAGCATATCTCATATTGTTAATACCTTCACACCGAGTTGCCATGATATTGCAATACCTCGAATAAGTAACGCTTCACCATAGGATAAGACTACTGTAACTTATTCTCAGCAAATACCTTCACCCATACGGCACCGTTTCAGATCTTACTGGCTCCTAATCAGTGGGTGGGCAGGTACCCTGGTGTTCCAATGATGACAACCTAGTTGCGAAGTATAAATCCACAATATTAGAGATTTGACACATAAATAAATGAAGAGAATTTTCAACAAAAGAAAAAGGAATAGCCAGTTTATTTTTTAATCATATTTAAATAATTTTTTTTTGCAATTATTTCAAACATTCTAGTTTTCTAATTTGATTTTTAACAATAATTGACTCTAGCTGTTTATAAATCAGTTGACAAATGGTGGACTGTAGCTCTGAGACATAAATCCATAGGTTGCTGGTCTGAATCTGGCTTGGCAGATATGTTGTTAGGGCACAATGTATTTGAGTAGTCACACATTTTGAGCAGGCTGTGACAAAATAATTAATGTAACCTCCTTGGACACAGTGATTGTACTGGAGTATAAACAAGAACATTGTTTATGCCTGACACAGTTGAGTGGTTAGGAGTGAGCATACAGTAGCACATATGCACTTTATGAAATGAAATTAAGTTGAAACAAAAATAGACACAGAAACATATATAGAGGATTTTATAACTTCAAAAGGAATAAATGTAAGAGTGAGGTTTTTTTTTTTTTTTTTTCCAAACTTTTTTTTTCTGACATTTTTAAAAAATTTTAAACATTTTAAAACATTTTTAAACATTATACTATGATTTTTGGCAATAATTTCATTCTAGGCACTGGTAGATCAGTTGGCAGATTTTTTTTTTTTTTTTTGTTGTTTTGGTTTTTTTTTTAGGAGCATTAGCAACTAAGGCCATATTGCTCCGGGAATATGCGGTGGTCATTCCCTGACCTTTCCGCATCCTCCGTATTTGGTGGTGACGGGCTCGAACCCCGGTCTAATCAAGAAGCGTGTGCTACGCACTGCTGCTCCTTCCCACCTGGCTACGGAGGCGCCGTCAGTCAGTTGGCAGAGTGGCGGACTATTGTTGTGAGACAGAAATCAATAAGCCACTGGCTTGCTGTAAATGTTATTAGGTCCCGAAATGGCCAAGTAGCGTGATCAAATATGAGGGTGTATTAGCACGCACGCACGCACACACACACACACACACACACACACACACACACACACACACACACACACACACACACACACACACACACACTTTGAGTGTACTGTGTCAAAATAATTAATGTAAGCTCAATTTACCTAGTGGTTATGACAGAATGCAAATAAGAATATTTTTCAGGGCTGGCATAGCTGAATGATCAGGAGTGGAATGCAGGTGCACACATTCTTTGAGTGGACCATGGTTCAAGCCCACATGACTACTAAATACAATTAGCTATTTGTATTCATAATTTATTGTAAATATCTCTTACCTGGTCATTGTGCCAGAGTATAAACAAAATCAAATCAAAATAAGATATTAATATTTAAAATTAAGTTTTCAATTTTACAAAGCTTCAAAATTTCATGAAGAAACCAATCCATATAGAAAATTGAGTACAAGGAAGCCCATACATGTTTGGGAAATTCATGTATGAAAGAATTAAAATAGGAAAAAAAAACTTTATTACTGAAATAAGAAAAAACTAATTTACAATCATTTTAGTTCTCATTTTTCTACTTTGGGTGTTCAATGAAGCCATTGCCATATCGCAGTTAGCACTAAGTTATTTTTTATGAAGGTAAGTAATACAGAAAATGATCCATCTCTCCTCTTTCACATCCTTTCTAGGTTAGTGTTATTTGCCGTAAAGAAAACATACAACGTGTAAATGTATGAAACAAACTATGAACAATATTATGTTTATAACATATTTCATTTAATGGAATAAATACATGTCTTCTTAATTCAATACAAATTAATACAATTAATTAAAAATTAATTATCAACACCAACAACAATATTAATAATTAAAGGCTACCTGAGTGACATAGCAGTGCCCAACACTGGCAACCTCCAGAAAACTCAAGAGGACAAAATTAAAAAATACATAAACCTAAGACAGGACATCAAAGAGATGTGGCATATGTACAAGCAATGACCATCCCAAACATTGTATCGACCACTGGCATAGTAACAAAGTAGTAGTAGTAGTAGTAGTAGGGAGGCATGCGATGAAGAAAGCAATTACACAAGCTCATAAGTAGCATCAGCCAAAAAAAAAAAATTTCACATATCCATTCCCTCTAAAAGTTTGTCCAGTTCCTCCATGAATTTAAGCTATCAACTTCCACAATGACAGATGGAAGCTTGCTAAAGGCAAATTTCTGCACATCTATTCTACAACTGTCTTTCCTCAATTTAAATTTATGTCCCGTCAGGTTCGTAATCTGAGCAAGCTGAAGAATCCCATCAGAATTCAGCATGCTCAACCCATTCAAAGCCTTATACCCTTCAATCAGATCACCTGGCGGGTGCCTAGTCTCCAGACACTGCAATTTGCAGAAGTTGCAGAAGTTTTTCTTCGTAAGAAGACCCCTTTGTTCCCATCACCAATCTTGTTGCCCTTCCTGTACACACTCAACATCCTTCCCAAAATGAGACCTACAGACCTGTATGCAGTACTCAAGGTGCGGCCCGACCATTACCTTATACAAAGGGATAATCACCTCCTTTTCCCTACTAGTAAAATTCCTGTATATCATTGACAATAATCCATGACCTGCTCTGGCAGCTTGCCTGCATTGCTCAGAAAACTTCATATCTGCACAATTATTCCCAGATCTTTTTCATTTTCTACAACCCTAAGTGTAGTACCATAGTTGGTACGTTTCCCTGGGATTACTTCTACCCATATGCAGCACTTTCCATTTGTCAAGGTTAAACTTCAGTTGAACTTCTTCTCAGCAAATCTGCTCAAATTTTCTAGATCCTGTTGGAGTAGCAAGCTGTCATTACTGTTATTAACAACCGTACCAACATTTGTATCATCTGAAAACTTTGACATTAAACCTGATATACCTTCATCAATTTCATTGAAAAATATACAAAACAACAGTGGGCCCAATGATGAACCCTGCTGGACTCATCTAATAACATTAATCCATGAAAAGCAGTGTCCACTGATAACCACTCTCTGTCTTCTCCCACTCAACCATCCTTTTATCCATTGCAGCAACTTGCCCTTAATACCACACTGCTCCAATTTGTGCAGTAGTCTTCCATGCAGAAGAGTGCCAAAATCTTCCCTGAAATCCACGTATATGATATCAAAATTATTTTTTGCATCCAGTTCCTTTGTAACCACATCATAGTATCCAATCAAATTTGCCAGACAAGACTTTCCCTTCATGAACCCATGCTGGGTGTGAATTATTACTGCAGTCTTGTCTAGATGATCCTGCATTGCATCTTTAACCAGCGACTCCATTATTTTCCCCAGACCAGAAGTTAAACTAACTGGTCTGTAATTACTCATGTCACCCTTTTTTTTTTTTGTGAATTGGGGATACATATCCACTCTGTGAGTACTTCCCCTGAGTCCAAGAATGCTCTCATAGTTATAGCTAAGGGTTTGCTTACTTCCTTTATTGCCTCTTTTAATATAACTGGATAGATCCCATTCGCACAAGGTGCCTTTCTTAAGTTTCACTTCAACAATTTCGCCTAAACTTTCCTCTCAGTTATTACAAAATCATTAAGCACCCTGTTACAGTTTGATAAACTTCTGGCATTTTCATCCCTTAATAACTCCTCATGTGCGAATATAGTTGCAAAATACGCATTCAGATTATCAGCTATCTGAACATGATCATCAACAGTCGAACCATCGATATCAATTGGACCAATCTGATTCAACTGCTTCCTTCTAGAGTTTTTATTAGTAAAGGAGTCCATGCTGTTTTACTTAGCATCCTTTGCCAAAGATTTCTCGTAATCTGCCTTTGCTTGCCTAACCTCCTTTGTGACTTGATTACAAATATTACTTGATTGCATATATTAGCTTATATCTTCCATAGGCTTCTGTGTCACCTGATAATTTATATGAATCCCATGCATTTTTCTTCCCTGCCACAAGTCTCGTTAGGGGCGCCTCCGTAGCCAGGTGGGAAGGAGCAGCAGTGCGTAGCACACGCTTCTTGATTAGACCGGGGTTCGAGCCCGTCACCACCAAATACGGAGGATGCGGAAAGTTCAGGGAATGACCACTGCATATTCCCGGAACAATATGGCCTTAGTTGCTAATGCTCCCAAAAATCAAATAACAAAACGAGTGTCATTAGTTCATCTGACATCCATTTATGCTTAAACTTTGAACAATATTTCTTAAACAGCATGAAAACCCTAGTAGTTTCCACGATTAGTTTCTTGAATTCTTCCCACTTAGAATTTGCTGTTGGTAACATCATCAGTTTGTCCCACTGTACAGAATTTAAAAACTATCTAAGACCACTGTAGTCACCTTTTCAGAAGCAAAAACCTTTCCCTTTACTCATGATGGTAATTATATCTTTAAGTAAATCCCAAATCAGTACACTGTGATCACTGCCACCTAGTGGTTCCTTTATCTGCAAATTCTTTATACACAAATAATTAATGCTGATAACCAGATCAAGAGTATTACCCTCTCTGCTTGCCTCTCAAACATGCTTCTGCAGAAAACTATCAAGCCATTAAATACACAAAAGTCTTGCTAGTGTGCGAGTGACCAATTCCGCAAGTTCCAGTCAATATCTGGGAAGTTAAAATCCCCCATTACAACTCAATCTGATTTACTGGACCATCCTATTTCTTTGTACAATTGTTCATTGTACTCATTAGAGTCATTAAGCCTATAACACACTCCTACTCTCATTTTTGCTTTCCCAGTGCTTATATCACAACAAACTGACTCAAAATTCCACTGACATTCTATGTCAACTGGATACACTTCCTTAGATTTTATGTTTTTCTTGATTAACAGCATAACCCATCTTCCTTTCCTATCCTGTCTATCCTTTCTGTACACATTGTACTCCCCAAATTACAAATCTGCACTGCTTATATCTGCGTGTGACACCATGTCTCTGATATCCCAACAATATCTGCCTTTGATGTCTTGACCAGCACTTCAATTTCATCAAAATTATTTACTATACTTCTATCATTGGTGTACATGCAAGTATACATGTACCTATTCTTATACTTAGTTGCCCTAACACAGCTCATGTATTTTTTTGTTTCTTGATGACTCCTACCAGTCCCTGAATCCACAAGCACCCCATCCTGCAAGTCGCTGCTCATTCTAATAGAAGCAGTGCAAGAATCAATTTCCTCTGCCTGTGGCTACTATTAACCTTTTAGTCTGTGAATCCACCCAAGCTAGCAGTTTTCTGACCTACCTAATGCTGCCTCAATAGCATCAGCAAACACTCTTGTACCCCCTCTATTTAAGTGTATCCCATCAATGTAGAAGCAGTCTCTCGTGTTAACAAGAACAGACCAACCTGAGAAAAATTCTATCCCATGAGCATTGTGAAATCCCTCCAGGTCTGAACTGATTGACAACACTCTCATCATATACTCCCTCTTATCGTGTGTGGGCAGAATTGCAGACACTTTCAAATTTAACCCTAACCCAAGACACTTTTTTTTCAGCACTGACCCGTACTTGTTAAGTAAATTCTGTAGATCACCTAATCTTAATGTTATTAGTGCCTATAGGTACAACAATATCATCCTATGTGATATCTGTTCTACAACATCATCTAATTTTGCCCCTGGCAGACATACCCCGGTGCTATTCCACCTATCCTTTTTACTCAATATATTTCTCCTTCTCTCTGACATTAGAATCACCGACAATAACTAATTCCTGTTAGGGGCACACTGCTCCGAAAAGGGACACAACTTCAGTAGCTTCCAAAACAAAGCAAAAGACCTCATATGTGTCAACCGCAAGCTACTCATGCTAGATTATACGCATTCCATAAGAGATCCAAAATGTCCGAAACATCAAAAGTTCAAGTGTGCATATCAACTCAGAACCGACTATGGGTACGCAACATAAAAAATATAATGATGGAGCTAAAAATTCACCAAATAAATGTGCAACGTGCGAAAGCAGTGGTCGCCCAAGTAAGCCTAAAAGCATAAGAAGACAATGTGGATCTCATTCTTATTCAAGAGCCCTAAACTCACATGAAGCAGGTTAGGGGATATCCGCTCAGGTTTAAAATAGTACAGAGCAATCAAGATAAGGCGTGGGCAGCAATCATAGTCTGCAACCCAGAAATTACAGTAACCAAGATCCCGCAGTTATGCATGCCATGGGCAGAATGTGCTCATATATTCAGCTCTGTCAGCTGCTTATATGCAGTCTCTCTCTCTACTGCAGACCCAGCATCGAGATTGAGTTCGTCACCATTACATATCTCTAGGATGTCCAAACTACCCTAGCAAGATAGAGGATCATAATAGGTGCCGACGTCAACTGCCGATCCCCAGTCTGGCACAGCACCACACTGGACCGGCAAGGCACCAGAAACGGCCAAAGACTGGAAGAGTTCCTGGCTAAATCAATACTGACAGTTAAAAATCAACCTTTCTGCCTCCCAACCTTCTGTAAAACACTTTGGGAGGCGACCATCGCCATCACCCTAACCACAAGAAATATCGATTCCCACGTGACCAACTGGACGGTGCAAAATGCTTGGACCACGTCGGATCACCGTACCATCACCTACTGGATACAGAGAACCACATCAACAGAAAGGAAAATGCTAAACAGATTTGCAATCTCAAAGCCAATTGGGAACTCTTCCGAGAACAGCTCATCAGTAGAGTCCAACATGATAGAAGGGGCAAACCAGACAGGAGGGCCAAAAAATAAGAGAGGACCCAGACGAACTGCAACAGATAATAACAAACATTATAACCGAGGTAGCTAAAGTCGCCATAAAAAGAAAAACACCTTCGAGCAAGGCCATGCCCTGGTAGACCCCAGAACTGCAACGACAAAGGAGATTAGTCCAACAAAAAAAGGAAGGAATATCAGAGAGCACGGAGATCGTGGCTGCCTGCTGAGGTCACTTACCTGTGCCGACAATATACAGTACTGAGAAATATTTATACTAAGAGTATAAAGAAAGTAAAAAATCCTCCAGGGAATGAATGGTCTCAACTAAAGGGAATGAATGGTCTCAACTAAAGGTAATGACCGCTCCCCAACTCCTGGGGAGCGGTCTACAAGATCACAACAAATAAATTCCCCAGGGGGGAAATAACCACAGCAATTATAACACTGCAATGCACCCTCACCACAACATGGGATGACTCAGTGGCCAACATTTTGAACACCATTATAAAAGACCCACTGAATATACTGACAGAAGACCACACACAGGCAAACGACACCTATAATACCCAACAAATGGAGCCACCAATTACCATGGATGAGCTACAGGAAGCCACAACACAAATGCACAAGAAATGCTCTGGCCCTGACCTCCTGGACCCAGAACTCGTTAAGAGGGCAGTGGAGGACATACTGGAACCCCTGTTACACCTCTTCAACTGCTGCCTCAGCGTGGGCCGCTTCCCAACCAGCTGAAAAACAGCGCATTTCAAGCTCATCCTGAAAAACCCAACTAAACCACCTGAACAACCAAACTCTTACCATCCCATAGCGCTGTTGTCAACACAAAGTAAACTTCTGGAGAGAATACTATATCGAAGAATACTCAGCAACTACCTGCATGCACTGGAGTATGCAGGTAGTGGCACAAACAGTGTATGCAGAAACCTGCATACACTGGAGATCCCCCAACCAAAACGAACTCAATTCTGCTGAGAGAAGCACTCAACATCAGATGGCCACCCCAGATAAAAGTAAGGGGAAGCACAATCACACTAGCAAAGCAGATGAAATACCCAGGCATTTCAGGAGAAAATAAGCAGCTCTAGTAGTCAGAGTAACATGCAGAGACTGGGGAATAAACAAAAGAACATTATCCCTCTACTATAAAGCAATTTTCGTCCCAATATGAGACCCAGTATGGTATGGCAAAGCAAGAACCGCTGTAAATAAAAGAATCCACGAAACAATACAGCGAAAAATACTCCTCACCATCTCCAGGGCATGTAACAGGGTGAGTACCTGCGCACTGCAGGTCCTGGCGGGAACTCTACCTCTGGAATTGGAGGTGCCTGCCAAGATGTAGGTTGATGTACAACCTGGCAAAGGGAACACTGATCACGTTTGACACTTTTACACTGGACTCTACAAACAACCACAGAACGGAAAAACAGAAAATCATGGAACACCTAAAAGAAACTTGGCAGAGATGGCAAGAGACAACCAAGGGCAAAGTCACACAGAAATGTATACCCTACATAGACAAGACCTATTGAAATGCCCCCAAATGGTTCTACCCGGGATTGAACACCACCTTCCTTCTGATGGGCCATGGGCCCTTTAACGCAAAACTGAATGCACTCGGACTGACCAAGGACCCAACTTGCACCTGTGACAATATGGAGACCTGGCAACATATCATGCACAAATGTGAATGCTATGAGGAACAAAGATCAGTACTCATCACCAGAATAAAGTTCAAACCAAAAGACACTGAGCATCACCTCCTGGATTCGAAAGACGAGTACACCGCATTCAGCCGCTATGCCCAGGACATATTTAACAGAAGGAGAATGGAAATCACAATCTGAGACAACTAATAAGGAAACATCCGAATAGAAGAACTCCACTGAAACTAACCAAGGAGGAGACATTCAAGACTACAGCATGGACATACAAAAATGGAAATACTGTATGACTACAACCGATCAGAGGAAATTACCAACAAAGATACCTCTCCATTCATGACCTGGTGCAAAAGGCCAGGACTGATGCTCTTGCAAACTGACCAGAGTCTCCGCACTCCTTTCCCTGACCCTATAAGATGAACACGAGACTAGTGTCTCACTAGTCTCGTGTTCATCTTATAGCAAATTGCCAACTGAGTTTCTGTAAGCATTAATTTAAATGTCATTCTAGATTAATTTAAATATATTTATATTTAGAGAACTACTTTATCATTCAATAATGCTATTTGGCGATCAAGTTTTTTTTACCAAACCTGAAATGAATATGGTTCAGAAAAAAAAAGTAACCTAGTTCCTCGTGCAGCACAAAGATTTTTGGTTCAAGATTAATAATTGAAACTTTCTCTACTTTCTAAGTTTTGTTTCAGCCGGTGAGTTAATAATTATTGACACAATAATTAATAATTTACTAGTTATTAATTGTTAATTAATGAGACCGGCAGTTTGGAGAAATTCAAAGGTCAGCTAGATAGTTATCCATGAGATGATGGAAACACAAGTTATTTTCTTTTGGATATGTTTATTTTTATTATTTATTTATATATTTTATTTTTTCAACTGGGTTGCCAGTTTTGTTATTTTTGTTGTTATTTGGTTTTTTAGGAGCATTAGCAACTAAGGCCATATTGCTCCGGGGATATGCGGTGGTCATTCCCTGACCTTTCCCCATCCTCCGTATTTGGCGATCACGGGCTTGAACCCAGGTCTAATCAAGAAGCACGTGCTTGCCAGTTTTGTCTCTGTCCGCTCATTCATGCAAGGTAGATTGCTTTCTATCTCCTAATTTCTCAACTAAAGCTAGAGTTCCCCAAAGGCAGTGATATAGTCTTTCATCCAACATTTTAAATCCAGTAGGACATCTCACTAATTGGAAATATCACCCACAGTTTTTCTAATGACATTACACTATATTTTACTCAAATGCTTGATAAAGCTTGCTTTGCACAAACAGTAGCTACCTTTCAAATAACTTCACTCCACTACCTGTTACACAAATGCACAGCTTCTATTGCAGGTCTTTTCTACAGTTATTTCTAATTCTTCTGAATTAGCATCTGCAATTTACCTCCTTTTCAACAAGTTAAAATGTCATCCAGTTAATCCAGTTAAACAAGCTAAAACATCATCCAGTTAATTCACAATTTAGCTCCAAACCCAAAAACATTAGTCTCGAAACAGTTTGAGAACAATATCAATAATAATCTTCTGTATTCTCAACCTACACAAGTAATAGATTACTACATGTTCCAATATCCTTTCAGGTTTCGATTAAAATGAAAAATAAATAAATAAATAAACTGAAAATAAATTTAAAAAAATATATTTCCAGTAAAATGTGCCAAAAATCAGTAGAAGGTTTTTCGGTAAGCTATACACTGTAATAAATATTGCTGATTTTAGCCTGAGACAGACACAGGTCAGAGGAGTTTACAAGGTAGAAATACAATAATGTTACTGTATTAGTAGTTACATGAGCATAAACCACTGTCAGCTGAAATGCATGTACCACCTTAATCCTGTGTTACGACTACACTATATCAGGCCTTAACACCAATGTTGGGTCTATACACATATTTAAGTTTTTTTGTTTTTTTTCTCAATTATATGACAGTTTATTAGTGTTCCAACAGTTTTTACAGCAGAGTGTAAATGCTGAATGGAAGTCTGCCAGCTTTCCTTCTCGATATATGTAATTTCATGACTTGGAGTATAATATTTAAAATGACAGAGTTCTTCATGAAAGTTAAAACAAACACTGCCTTAAACAAATAGATACCAGCTTAATTTTAATTAATTCAGCACTTATACTTGATTTCATAAATAATTTGAAAATCAGAAAAGTAAAAATAAATTATTGCAACTCATGAAATATATTTAATTTTTATTACTAGATAAATTAGAGTTTAATGGCTTGCAGTTTAAAGTAGAAAGGGTTGACACATACACTTCACATCGGGGTCCATAATAACCAGTTTTGCAGTTACAACTTATTTCCAATCCACTAGGTGAAACTTCACAGTTCATAGCAAAGCTGCAATTAAAATAAGTTTCTGAGATTAAGAAAGAAATAACTGTTCCATAGGTAAATGATCTCAATATAACATTTTATACCATGAAAAAAAAAAAGAAAAAAAAAAAAGCTGTTTAACATTTGCTATATATAAAGCCAAGGGAAGAACCAATCTATACAGTTTTAACTAGACCAGTGTTTCTCAACCTTTTGGAAACTACAGACTCCTAGAAAAAAATTAAAGAATGTGGACTTTTGTTTTAGATGAAATTTTGTTGAAAAAAAAAAAAATTCCATAAAATAAATAAAAGAGTAAACTTAGTGTGATACAAAAATAAATATGAAATTTATTAAATTTTCCTTTTGGAAACAGTAAGTCAATGTAGAAATGAAAAAAATAAAATAAAATGATGTAATTAAGAAATATTTCAACTCAGGTTATTAATAAATTGAAATAGTTCTACAATACAATGCCATTCTGTGTCAGATTTCACTTTCAACCACCTGGGAACACTGTTACCACTCCAGTGACAGTAGTTGGGTTTAGGCTCTTTAGAAATGACTACATTTGTTCATATAGTCAATCAAAGTAACTAATATCACTTTTAATCAGATAACATCACTAAGCAGGCAAATCTATTATTCATTAAAAACTCAAGGCACTGCTGTGACCAGTTTTGGAACTAAACCAAGTACATCAAGTCCCTATCTGGCAGAGTAGGGCAACAAGATTATACATTAATAATGGGTCCTCTTACCAAGAGAGGCTTAAGTTCTGCAAATTGCAGCAGCTGGAGACTAGGCACCTGCGAGGTGATCTGATTAAGGTGTATAAGGCCTTGAATGGGTTGAGCATGGTGAATTCTGATGGGATTCTTCCGCTTGCTGAGATTATGAACCTAAGGGGGCATAAATTAAAATTGAGAAAAGACAGCTGTAGAATAGATGTGTGGAAATTTGCCTTTAGCCATTACTTCTATTGTGTTTTTCAACTCGTCTTCATTTTCCACTAGTGCTGCTATATCATCTGCAATATGCATCTCACATTGCACCTGTACTCCTCCTATATTTATTCCTTTGGTTTTACACTTCACTTTCTCTAGAGTGTCCTCCATATACAAGTTAAATAGTAATCATGATAATGCACACCCTTTTGCCTAACTCCTTTTCTTATCTTGGCTATTACTTCATTCTTTTGAAATTCAATTTTTGTTGTTTGATTTACATATAATATTTTGATGGCTCGTTGATCTCTCCAATCAAACTGGGCCTTCTTCATGACTGTGAAAAGCTTCTCCCAGAGAACACTGTCAAATGCGTTTTGTAGATTAATAAAAGCTGTGTGTGTGTGTGTGGTTTTTATTTATGATTATTCTTCTATCTACAATTGTGCATAGCGCTAAGATGGCTGCTCGTGTTCCTCTTCTATTTCGGAAACTAAACTGATCTTCCCTTAAAAACTGTTCTGTTTTCAGTTTAATTCTGTGTTTTAGTATTTTGGATGCGTGGCTAAGCAGACTGATGGTTCAGTAGTTTTTACACTCTGTCACATTTCCTCTTTTTGGCAATGTCACTGTTCAGCTTTGAAAAAAGTCATCCACATCTTTTCCTTCTTCATAGACTGCTTTTATGATATTGAACATTTCTTTCCTTGTTTCCTGTTTGTTTTTTTTTGTTTGTTTTTTTTAGTTTCCTGCTTTTTTTTTTAGCAATTCAGCTGGAATTTTATCTGTCCCTACTGCTTTTCCATTGGGGATCTCATTTAGAGCTCTTCTATATTCTAATATGTCTGGCCCCAGACAATCCTCTTTTACTTCATATTCAGCTTTCAAGGCTTCCTCACTTATTTGGTTTCCATCATCACTCTTTCCATATTATTCCTGTCTATTTCTAATCAGTAGTTTTCCATCTTTATTCTTATTGCTGTCCTTTTGTTTTAGGGTCTTGAGTATAAGTGGCAATCATCTTGTGTGCTATGTCAGTTTTTCCATTGTTTAAATTATCTTCAACTTCCTTGCATATTTCATCCATCCACTTTTCCTTTGCCATTCTGCATTCTTGGGTCACTTCATTTCTTAGTCTTCTGTACTGTTCTTGTCCTTCAGCTGTATTCTTCTTTCTGGCTTTGTTTATTTCTACATTCAGGTTGAGAATTTCACTTATTATCCATGGCTTTCTTGGTTGTAGTCTCATATGTCCAATTACATTGTTTACTGTATCTTCCAGAGTCTCTTTCATTATCTTCCATTCACTCTGGTCTTTTTTGTTTCAAGTACTGCATCTGTTTCTTTCTTAACCTCTTCTCTCACTTTATGTTCCTGTAATGGTCTCACATTCCACCTTTTCTTTGTTCTTTTATTTTCTTATGCCTTAGCTTGCATTTTGCAATAACTAGCGAGTGATCGCTTTCCATATCTGCTTTCGGATAACTGAAACAAGCTTTTAGTTGGTTTATTCAGTATCTCTTCTTCACTAGAACATAATCAATCTGGTATTGTTGTAGGTCTCCTAAGGCCTTCCAAGTGTAGCATCTTCTTTTTGGTAATCAAAAAGTGTGTTGCCAACGATTAATCCTTGTTGTTTACAAATGTCTAATAGTCTTTCTCCCCTTGTATTTTTTCTTCCAAGTGCAAATGGTCCTGTTTCTTCACATGCCCCTCCTTGTCCTACCACTGCAAAAAAAATCACCCATTATGATTAGATTTTCTTTATCTTTTACTATCCCTATTAGTTCTTATTAGTTCTTCCAGTTGTTCATACATGGTTTCTATTTAATCACCATCATAATTGCTTGTTGGCATATAGACTTCAATTAAATTTAAATCCACTGGGTTTGCTGCCACTGTTTCCATCAGTACTCTATCACTAAGATGATAGGTGTTTGTTACTTTTTTTCCCCATTCTTTTGCCAGCAGAAGTCCAACACCGTTTCTATCCCTCTGTCCACTACTGTATATAAATCTGTAGTCACTGCTCCATATGTCACCATTTCCCTGCCACCGAACTTCACTGACCCCCATGTGTTCCATAATGATTCATAGCAGGCATATGCAGTAATAAAAAAGTCACTGCCTTATACATTGTAATAATCACCTGTTTGTCCCTTCTGACAAAATTCTTATATATTGGCCTAGTTTATCCAGGCAGATATATAGGAATTTTGCTGGAGAAGCATACCTTGGTCTTGTAGTATCATATCCTGACTACTATTATTTACCAAGTTACTGAGGCCTTCAAACTTTAATATTTTATTTATTGCTTTGTATCAATTTGGTTAAGTTTATACCAAGTAATCAATCAAAGATTAATATTTTTGAAGTGCAAAATAAAAAAAAAAAAATTGAAGTCATTTATTCATGCAGATAAAAATGCAACTTAAATTTATTGTGACACTGTTGGGATCACCATTAAATGCAGCATACTTCCAGTTTATGTATAGTGTGCTTGGAAACATGTGCTTGTGAAAATAATAAAAATCAAATACTACAATAATTACATAATATCAGTTATGAGTTATGTGTATCAGACAATCGAAAAACCGAATTATGTACTAAAGAAAAAATTGGTTCCCTTAAGTGCATGCAAAGTTTTAAATGATCACAATATTTAGGGTGAAGAAATGAAATCATTTAGAGATTAAATATTGATGCATAATACACAACTTGCAATTAACTAGAAGAATGGCTGAACCCTTCAATAAATTTAAATTTGTGCAATGGAAAATTTGCTTCTTCAATGTACATCAGGTAGGACGCAATACAACATAAGTATAAAAATATTATTAATATGGAATTTAAATTGACCAAAATTTATTATTTATAGTGAGTTCGGTTTCTTTAAAATTTTCATTTTAGAATGGCAGACAGAGAAAATTAATGAGTGGCTTAACAGATCTTGTTATGGTTGGTGGTCAGTATTTTTTTAAATTTGTATTTGAAGAAAAGTACTCAGAAAATGCATAAACACAAAAATCACATAACTGAAAATCTTATGGTTTTATTTTTTTATTTTTTTTTTTGTTTCCCATTCTAGCACAAAATGGAAACATTGAAAGAATATTTTCTGAAATAAATACTGCAGTTGACAAGTTATAAAAGACTTTTTCCCATAATTTTTTAAAATTTTTATTTATTATTATTTTTTTAAGTATTAGTGTATTGTAGGAGTGGTTAAATCTATGGCATGTATACAATGTGCAACCCTTGTCAATGACGCAACTACCAATGTGGAGGAAGGGGTGAATTAAAAATCAGAAAGGAATACACAGTTTAAATCCCACGTTTACTGCCAAAAATATCAAACTCTAATTTCAATGTGATGGGAATCCACTGTACATATTTAACACTTTTTAGTGTCAATTTTTAGTGTCAGTTCTTATCAAAACTAAAGAACTAAAATGGTCTTGGGCAGGACACATAGCTCGAAGACATGATGACAGATGGACTAAGAAAATAACAGAATGGTATCCAAGAGGAGCTAGAAGAAAACCTGGAAGACAAAGGCGGAGATGGATAGATGAAATTCATGAGTTTGTGGGTAGTAAATGGATGGCCAGTGCTCAAAACAGAAGGAACTGGAAAGTTGCTGGAGAAGCCTTCATCCTGCAGTGGATTAAAAATGGCTGATGATGATGATGATGAGTGTCAATTTTAAGGAGCATGCACTCCTAGTGACATTGAATTAAAAGGACTAACATTTATTTGTTAACATATCTTCTTCTTCCAGTCTAGTAGCTCCCTGGAGTTGTTGTGGCCACCAACAAATTCCTCCAACTGCATCCGTCTTATGCTCTACGAGAACCAATGCAAAATTTCAATGCCCAGAAGTTTACTGATTCTATCCTTCCACCTAGTTATAAGTTTAAATCTGCTCCTCAATTTTGTCTTGCATTATATTTTTCTCAGAAAGTTTTATATCCTTGCTATGAATCCAAAAAATTTGAGTATTCTTCTGTTGATGCTATGAAGAAGATTTTCAGGCCTGCCAATTTTATTCAATACCAACTCATTTGTTCTTAAATCCACGTAAGAAATAAACAGTATTCTTCTGTAACACCACATTTCAAATGCCTCAATTTTCTTCCTGTCAACTCTTTTCAGATTCCATTGTACAGTGGTCTCCGACAGTTTTTAAATTCTGTACAGTGGGATAAACTGAGTTTGTTACCAACAGTAAATTCTAAGTGGGAAGCATTCAAGGAATTAATCGTGGATGCTACTAAAAGTTTCATACCTATTAAGAAATATTGTTCAAGGTTTAGGCCTAAATGGTTATCTAATGAACTAATGAGACTTGTAACAGAGAAGAAAAATGCATGGGATGCATATAAATTATCAAGTGAATCAGAAGCCTATGGCAGATATAAGCTAGTCTGTAATCAGGTCACAAAGGAGGTTAGGCAGGCGAAGGCAGATTACGAGAAATCCTTGGCAAAAGATGCTAAGAAAAACAGCAAGGATTTCTTTACTTACATAAACTCTAAAAGGAAGGGGACGAATCTGATTGGTCCAATTGACATTGATGGTTCGACTGTTTAATGATCCTGCTCAGATAGCAAACAAACTGAATCAGTATTTTGCATCTACATTCACACATGAGGAATTATTAAGGTTTGAAAATGGCAGAAGGTTATCAAATTGTAGGAGGATACTTAATGATTTTGTAATAACTGAGAGCAAAGTGGAGGAGAAATTGTTGAAGTTAAACATAAGAAAAGCACCTGGGGTGGATGGGATCTATCCAGTTATATTAAAGGAGGCTGCAAAGCAACTAAGCAAACCCTTAGCCATAATGATGAGAGCATCCTTGGACTCAGGGGAGGTTCCCACAGACTGGAGATATGCAAATATATCCCCAATTCACAAAGGGGGATCGAAGGGTGACACGAGTAATTACAGACCAGTTAGTTTAACTTCTGTTCCGGGTAAAATAATGGAGTCACTGGTTAAAGATGCATTGCAGGATCATCTAGACAAGACTGCAGCAATAATTCAGACACACCATGGGTTTTAGCATTAGCATTAGTAGAGGCATTTGATGCAAGAAAGCAAGCTTATGCAGCATCAGCCAAAAAAAAAAAAAAAACCCACTTCCACTTCACCCCTCTGTTCGTTCAAAATACCTGTCCAGCTGAGCCTTAAACTTATTTAGGCTATCAACCTCCACCACAAGGGATGGCAGTCTGTTCCACCAACCAACCACCCGCTGGCTAAAGGCAAATTTCCGCACGTCTATCCTACATCTGTCTTTTCTCAATTTGAATTTATGCCCTCTCAGGTGATTTTTCTGAGCTAGAGGAAGAATCCCATCAGCATTGAGCACGCTTAAACCATTCAAGGCTTTATACACCTCTATCAGATCACCTCGCTGGTGCCTAGTCTCCAGACACTGTAATTTGCAAAACTTAAGCCTTTCTTTGAAAGAGCACCCCTTTGTTCCATTCACTAATCTTGTTGCCCTTCTCTGTACTCATTCCAGCAGCTCTACATCCTTCCTGAAATGAGGCCTCCAGACCTGTATACCGTACTCTAGGTGTGGCCTGACCATTGCCTTATACAATGGAATAATCACCTCCTTATCCCTGCTGGAAAAATTCCTGTATATCATTGACAATACTCCATGAGCTACTCTTGCAGCCCGTCTGCACTGCTCAGAGAACTTCATATCTGCCTGCACAATCACCGCCAAGTCCCTTTCATTCTCTACCACTGTCAGTGTAGTACCACAGAGTTGATACGTTGCTCTGGGGTTGCTGTTTCCCATGTGTAGTACTTTACATTTGTCAATGTTAAACTTCATTTGCTACCTCTCAGCCCATCTGCTCAACCTTTCCAGATCCTGTTGCAGCAGCATAGTGTCAGTAGTGTCCTTGACAACCCTGCCAACCTTTGTATCATCTGCAAACTTGGACATTAAACTTGATATATCATCATCAATATCATTTATAAATACAGAAAACAATAATGGATCCAACACTGAGCCCTGAGGGACTCCACTAATAACATTAGTCCACGACGAGCAGTGTCCATTGATTACCACTCTCTGTCTTCTCCCCCTCAACCACCCCTTTATCCATAGCAGCAATTTGCCTCCAATGTCACACTGCTCCAATTTGTGTAGCAGTCTTCCATGTGCAACAGTATCAAAAGCCTTTCTAAGATCCAAGTATATAATATCAAAGTTATTCCCTGCATCCAGTTCTTTTGTGACTGCATCATAGTATCCAATCAAGTTGGTCAGGCAAGACTTCCCCTTAACAAAACCATGCTGTGTCTGAGCTATAACTGAAGTCTTGTCTAAATGATCCTGCAGTGCTTCTTTAACCAGTGCCTCCATTAATTTTCCTGGAACAGAAGTTAAGCTCACAGGTCTATAATTACTTGTGTCAGCCTTTGATCCTCCTTTGTGAATTGGGGTCACATTTGCACATTTCCAGTCTATGGGTACCTCCCCTGAGTCCAAGGAAGCTCTCATAATTATGGCTAAGGGTTTGCTTACTTCCTTTGCTGCCTCCTTTAATATAACTGGATAGATCCCATCCAACCCGGGTGCCTTTCTTGTGTTTATCTTCAACAGTTTCTCCTCCACTTTACTCCCAGTTATTTCAAGATTCTGTAGCTTACTGCTAGAGTTGAATACACCTCTGGCATTCCCCTTGCTGAATAACTCCTCATGTGTGAATGTCGATGCAAAATATTCATTTAGTTTGTTAGCTACCTGAGCAGGATCATCAACAGTTGACCCATCAATATCAAGTGGACCAATCTGATTCATCCCCTTCCTTTTAGAGTTTACATAAGTAAAGAACTCTTTGCTGTTTTTCTTTGCATCTCTTGCCAAGGATTTCTCGTAATCTGCCTTCGCCTGCCTAACCTCCTTTGTAACTTGGTTGCATATCAACTTGTATCTATCATAGGCTTCTGTGTCATGTGTTAATTTGTAAGTATCCCATGCATTTTTCTTCTCTGCCATATGCCTCATTAGTTCATCTGACATCCATTTTGGCCTAAACCTTGAACAATATTTCTTAGTTGGTATGTAAAGCCTAGTAGCTTCCAAGATAAGTTCTTTGAATGCTTCCCATTTTGAATTTGCTGTTGGTAACATCATCAGTTGGTCCCACTGTATAGAATTTAAATACTGTCTCAGTCCTTCGTAGTCGCCTTTACGGAAGCAATAACCCTTCCCTTTACCCCTAATGGTAGTTACCTCTTTGAGTAAATCCCACTTCAGCACACTGTGATCACTGCCACCTAGTGGTTCATTTATCTGCAGATTCTTAATGCATGAAGAATCACTGCTGATAATCAAATCAAGAGTATTACTCCCTCTAGTTGCCTCCCGAACATGCTGATGTAGAAAACAATAATCCAATAAATCCACAAAAGCCCTGCTAGTGTGTGAGTAACCAGCCCCCAAATTCCAGTCAATATCTGGGAAATTAAAATCTCCCATTATAAGACTCTCTGATTTACTGGCCCACTCTATTTCCCTGTACAGTTCCTTATTATACTCATCAGAGTCATTAGGCCTATAGCACACTCCTACTCTCAATTTTGATCTCCCAATGCTTATGTCACACCAAACTGACTCGACACTGCACTGTCCAGCGATGTCGACTGGCTTCACTTCCTTGGTTTTTATGTGTTTCTTAACTAATAGCATAACCCCCTCCCCCCTTCCTATCCTGTCTATCCTTTCTGTAGATGTTGTACTCCCCAAATTGCAGTTCTGCATCCCTTATATCTGTGTGACACCACGTCTCTGATATCCCAACAATATCTGCCTTTGATGTTTTGAGCAATACCTCAAATTCATCAAATTTATTTACTAAACTCCTAGCATTGGTGTACACGCAAGTATACCTGCACCTGTTTCTATTCTTAGCTACCCTAACACAACCCATGTGTTTACTTGTACCGCAATGGCTCCCAGAAGTCTCTGAAATACCATGCATCTTGTTTTTCAGGCTTCTGCTCATTCGAATAGAAGCAGTGCAAGAATCTCTTTCACCTCTGCCAGTGGCTACTGTCAATCTATTGGTTTTTGTCTCCCCCCAAGCTAGCAGTTTTCCGACCCACCTAACACTGCCTCGATAGCATCAGCAAATATTCTTGCACCCTTTCTATTTAAGTGTATCCCATCCCTGTAGAAGCAATCTCTCCTGTTAAAAAGTACAGTCCAGGCTGAAAAAAATTCTACCCCTTGAGCCTTGCACAATCTTTCCAGGGCCGAATTGATCGACAAGGCTCTCATCATATACTCCCTCCTATCGTGTCTGGGCAGAATTGCAGACACTTTCAAATTCAACCCTAATTCTCGGCTTTTGTTCAACAGTGACCTGTACTTGTTAAGTAATTCTGCCGGTCTCCTACTCTTAATATTATTAGTGCCAACGTGTACAACTATATCACCTTTTGTGCCCTTAAAAGATGATATTCGCTCTACAACGTCATCAACTTTTGCCCCTGGCAGACATACCCTGGTCCTGTTCCACCTATCTTTTTTACAAAGCATGTTCCCCGTTTCCCTGACAATAGAGTCACCAACAACTACTAGTTCCTTCAGGACCAGCGCATTCTGCCTTGGGGGTTGTCTCTGTGTCACGCGATGCCCAAGTGCAAGCTCTGGCGTTGATGTGGGCTGCTGACAGCTTGATGGGCCCCTCAATTTAGTTTCTTCGAGGGCATCCACCCTGTCCTTCAAGCTCTCATATAGGCCCACAAGAACGCCGAGTTGTTGCCTGATATCGATACACTCCTTGCATCGTGCACACACAAAGACATCCCCCTTGGCAGTATCATGTCCCGTACCCGATTGCTCTGCAAACATCAAGCAAACAGTGCATTTTATAAGTCAGTTCTGCTCTGAGCCACAGAACTTCCATTAGCTTGAGCCTTTTGCTTTGCTGCTCTGGTCTCAGGTCATGATTCTATTAATTTATTAATTAATTATAATTAATTATGTTATGTTATTAATTATGTTAAATATAATTAATTATATTACGTTTGTAATCTAAGTCGTTATATGTATTTATTTAAACGTACAATTTAACTGCTAACAAAGTTCAACTAACGCTATCTAGTACGGCATACAACTATCGTATCACAATGGCGGGAAAATTACGAACGGTAGCGGAATTGAAACACGTGGAAACCTTTACCGATACTTTTATGCAATTACAAGGCCGAGTAAAGAATAAATACACCAAGTTAATCAGAAAATCACAAAATAATGTTATACTACTAAATTTAAATCAAAAGTTTTAGAAAAACAATAATTTCAAATCAATAAATAAGAAAAATCCACTTAGCGGCTTGGAACACGACCGTCTCTAGTAGCCTCGTCAGCAGACTCGCCTTGTTAAGGGAAAGTCTTGTCTGACAAATTTGATAGGATATTATGATGTGGTTACAAAGGAACTGGATGCAAAAAATAATTTTGATATCATATATTTGGATTTCAGGAAAGCTTTTGATACTGTTGTGCATGGAAGACTACTGTACAAATTGGAGCAGAATGGTATTAAGGGTAAGTTGCTACAATGGATAAAAGGATGGTTAAGTGGGAGAAGATAGAGGGTGGTAATCAATGGGTGGACTAATGTTATTAGTGGAGTACCACAGGGTTTGGTGTTGGGTCCACTGTTGTTTTGTATATTTATCAATGATATTGATGAAGGTATATCAGGCTTAATGTCGAAGTTTGCAGATGATACAAAGGTTGGCAGGGTTGTTAATGACAGTAATGGCAGTGTGCTACTGGATCTAGGTAATTTGGGCAGATGGGCTAAGAAGTGGCAACTGAAGTGTAACCTTCTACCCATATGCAAAGTACTGCATATGGGTAGAAGTAACCCCAGAGAAACATACCAACTGTATCAGGCCAACAATATCAGGCCACACCAAGGCAGAATGCGCTGGTTCCCAAAGGAACTAGTAGTTGTTGGTGACTCTATTGTCAGGGAAACAGAGAACATGCTTTGTAAAAAGGATAGGTGGAACAGGACCAGGGTATGTCTGCCAGAGGCAAAGGTTGATGACATTGTAGAGCAGATATCATCTTTTAAGGGCACAAAAGGTGATATAATTGTACACGTTGGCACTAATGATATCAAGAGTAGGAGACCGGCAGAATTGCTTAAAAAGTACAGGTCACTGTTGAAAAAAAGCTGTGAAATAGGGTTGAATTTGAAAGTGTCTGCAATTCTGACCAGACACGATAGGAGGGAGTATATGATGAGAGCCTTGTCGATCAATTCGGCCCTGGAGAGATTGTGCAAGGCTCAAGGGGTAGAATTTTTTTCAGCCTGGACTGTACTTGTTAACAGGAGAGATTGCTTCTACAGGGATGGGATACACTTAAATAGAAAGGGTGCAAGAATATTTGCTGATGCTATCGAGGCAGTGTTAGGTGGGTCGGAAAACTGATAGCTTGGGGAGAGACAAAGACGAATAGATTAACAGTAGCCACTGGCAGAGGTGAAAGAGATTCTTGCACTGCTTCTATTGAAATGAGCAGAAGCCTGAAAAACAAGATGCAGGATATTTCAGAGACTGCTGTGAGTCATTGCAGTACAAGTAAACAGATGGGTTGTGTTAGGGTAGCTAAGAATAGAAATAGGTGCATGTATACTTGCGTGTACACCAATGCTAGGAGTTTAGTAAATAAATTTGATGAATTTGAGGTATTGCTCAAAACATCAAAGGCAGATATTGTTGGGATATCAGAGGCGTGGTGTCACACAGATATAAGGAATGCAGAACTGGAATTTGGAGAGTATAACGTCTACAGAAAGGATAGACTGGATAGGAAGGGAGGAGGGGTTATGCTATTAGCTAAGAAATACATAAAATCCAAGGAAGTGAAGCCAGTGGACATCGCTGGACAGTGCAGTGTCGAGTCAGTTTGGTGTGACATAAGCATTGGGAGATCAAAATTGAGAGTAGGAGTTTGCTATAGGCCTAATGACTCTGATGAGTATAATAAGAAACTGTACAGGGAAACAGAGTGGGCCAGTAAATCAGAGAGTCTTATAATGGGAGATTTTAATTTCCCAGATATTGACTGGAATTTGGGGGTTGGTCACTCACACACTAGCAAGGCTTTTGTTGATTTATTGGATGATTGTTTTCTACATCAGCACGTTCGGGAGGCAACTAGAGGGAGGAATACTCTTGATTTGATTATCAGCAGTGATTCTTCATGCATTAAGAATCTGCAGATAAATGAACCACTAGGTGGCAGTGATCACAGTGTGCTGAAGTGGGATTTACACAAAGAGGTAACTACCATTAGGGGTAAAGGGAAGGGTTATTGCTTTCGTAAAGGCGACTAGGATGGACTGAGATATTTAAATTCTATACAGTGGGACCAACTGATGATGTTACCAACAGCAAATGCAAAATGGGATGCATTCAAAGAACTTATCTTGGAAGCTACTAGGCTTTACATACCAACTAAGAAATATTGTTCAAGGTTTAGGCCTAAATGGATGTCAGATGAACTGATGAGGCATATGGCAGAGAAGAAACATGCATGGGATACATACAAATTAACACATGACACAGAAGCCTATGATAGATACAAGTTCATCTGTAACCAAGTTACAAAGGAGGTTAGGCAGGCGAAGGCAGATTACGAGAAAACTTTGGCAAGGGATGCAAAGAAAAACAGCAAAGAGTTCTTTACTTATGTAAACTCTAGAAGGAAGGGGATGAATCAGATTGGTCCACTTGATATCGATGGGTCAACTGTTGATGATCCTGCTCAGATAGCTAACAAACTAAATGAATATTTTGCATCGACATTCACACATGAGGAGTTATTTAGCCAGGGGAAAGCCAGAGGTGTATTCAACTCTAGCAGTAAGCTAGAGAATCTTGTAATAACTGACAGTAAAGTGGAGGAGAAATTGTTGAAGATAAACACAAGAAAGCACCCGGGGTGGATGGGATCTATCCAGTTATATTAAAGGAGGCAGCAGAGGAAGTAAGCAAACAGTTAGCCATAATTATGAGAGCTTCCTTGGACTCAGGGGAGGTACCCACAGACTGGAGATGTGCAAATGTGACCCCAATTCACAAAGGAGGATCAAAGGCTGACACAAGTAATTATAGACCTGTGAGTTTAACTTCTGTTCTAGGAAAATTAATGGAGGCACTAGTTAAAGAAGCACTGCAGGATCATTTAGACAAGACTTCAGTTATAGCTTGGACACAGCATGTTTTTGTTAAGGGGAAGTCTTGCCTGACCAATTTGATTGGATACTATGATGCAGTCACAAAGGAACTGGATGCAGGGAATAACTTCGATATTATATACTTGGATCTTAGAAAGGCTTTTGATACTGTTGCACATGGAAGACTGCTGCACAAATTGGAGCAGTGTGACATTGGAGGCAAATTGCTGCTGTGGATAAAGGGGTGGCTGAGGGGGAGAAGACAGAGAGTGGTAATCAATGGACACTGCTCGTCGTGGACTAATGTTATTAGTGGAGTCCCTCAGGGCTCAGTGTTGGGTCCATCATTGTTTTCTGTATTCATAAATGATATTGATGATGGTATATCAAGCTTAATGTCGAAGTTTGCAGACGATACAAAGGTAGGCAGGGTTGTCAAGGACACTACTGACACTATGCTGCTGCAACAGGATCTGGAAAGGTTGAGCAGATGGGCTGACAGGTGGCAAATGAAGTTTAACATTGACAAATGTAAAGTACTAAACATGGAAACAGCAACCCCAGAGCAACGTATCAACTCTGTGGTACTACACTGACAGTGGTAGAGAATGAAAGGGACCTGGGGGTGGTTGTGAAGGCATATATGAAGTTCTCTGAGCAGTGCAGACGGGCTGCAAGAGTAGCTCATGGTGTATTGTCAATGATATATAGGAATTTTTCTAGCAGGGATAAGGAGGTGATTATTGCCTTGTATAAGGCAATGGTCAGGCCACACCTAGAGTACTGTATACAGGTCTGGAGGTATCATTTCAAGAAGGATGTAGAGCTGCTGGAACGAGTACAGAGAAGGGCAACAAGATTAGTGAATGGAACAAAGGGGTGCTCTTACGAAGAAAGGCTTAAGTTTTGCAAATTACAGTGTCTGGAGACTAGGCACCAGCGAGGTGATCTGATAGAGGTGTATCAAGCCTTGAATGGTTTGGGAATGCTTGAATGGAAAGACAGTAGGATAGACGTGCGGAAATTTGCCTTTAGCCAGCGGGTGGTTGGTGGAACAGACTTCCATCCCTTGTCTTGGAAGTTGATAGCCAAGGCTCAGCTGGACAGGTATTTTGAACAAACAGAGGGGTGAAGTGGAAGTGGTTTTTTTTTTTTTTTTTTTTTTTTTGGCTGATGCTGCATAAGCTTGCTTTCTTGCATCAAATGCCTCTACTAATGCTAACTGTATGGTACTACACTTAAGGTGGTATAAAATGGAAAAGACCTAGGAGTAATTGTGCAGTCAGATGTGAAGTTTTCCGAGCAATGCAGACAGGCTGCCAGGGCATGTCATGGTGTTTTGTCAATGATATATACGAATTTTGCTAGCAGGGAAAAGGAGGTGATTGTCCCTCTGTATAAGGCAATGGTCAGGCCACGCCTTGAGTACTGCATACAGGTCTGGAGGCCTCATTTTAGGAAGGATGTCGATTTGCTTGAACGTGTACAGAGAAGGGCAACGTTTGGTGAGGGGAATGAAGGAATCCTCTTACCAAGAGAGGCTTAGTTCTGCAAATTGCAGTGGCTGGAGACTGGGCACCTGCGCAGTGATCTGATTGATGTGTATAAGGTCTTGGGGTTGAGCATGCTGAATTCTGATGGGATCCTTCCACTTGTTCAGATTACGAACCTAAGGGGGCATAAATTCAAATTAAGAAAAGACAGATGTAGAAATTTGCCTTTAGCCAGCGGGTGGTTAATTGCTGGAACAAACTTCCATCTGTCGTTGTGGAAGTTGATAGGTTGAATAAATTTAAGGAGGAACTGGACAGGCATTTGGAGGGAATGGTGTGATTTTTTTTTTTTTTTTTTTTTTTTTGGCTGATGCTGCATAAGCTCATACACTTGCTTTCTTGCATCGCATGCCACTACTACTACTACTACATCCATAAGTAGCAACTGGAAAAATTAACGAATCATTGATTTTCAGTTTCATCTTTCTAGGCAGACCTTGATCTCTCCATGCCAGTTGTCTCTTTACATCATTTGAGCAGTCACTATTTTTATTTATTCTTGACACTAAGTAATCAAATTCATCAACTTATTCGATATTCTGCTCATTAACTTCCCCCCTTTACTGGAACCGAAATTATCATCAGTCACCATAATTTCAATTTTACACACACTGAGAAACAGTCCTTTTTTTCTTACTTGCTTTGCATACTCTCCTTTGAGTTTTTTTAAGATGATCCTTGGAATAGCAAAATATCTTTATGCTGAAGAAATCATGCATGAAGCTTTCGATGGATCAAAATTGGAGGACTGAAGATAAACAACCTTCGTTATGCAGATGATACTTAAAGGAAGTAAGCAAACCGTAGTCATAAATATGAGAGCTTTGGAATCGGGGAGAGGTCCCCATGGACTGGAGCTGTGCAAATGTATCACCAATTCACAAAGGGAGTTCAAAAGGTGATACAAGTAATTATAGACCTGTTAGTTTAACATGTGTTCCGGGGAAAATATGGAATCACTGGTTAAAGAAGCATTGCAGGATCATTTAGACAAGACTGCAGTAATAGTTAAGACACAGCATTTGTTTGTTAAAGGGAGGTCTTGTCTGACCAATTTGATTGGATACTATGATGTGGTCACAAAGGAACTGAATGTCAAAAATAATTGTGATATCATATACTTAAATTTCAGGAAAGCTTTTGATACTGTTGCATATGGAAGACTACTGTACAAATTGGAGAGGTATGTCATTAAGGGTAAGTTCCTACAATGGATAAAGGGATGGTTGAATGGGAGAACAGAGAGTGGTAATCAATGGACACTGCTCTTTGTGGACAAATGTTATTAGTGGAGTTCCCCACGGTTTGGTGCTGGGCCCATTGTTGTTTTGTGTATTCATCAATGATATTGATGAAGGTATATCAGGATTAATGTCGAAGTTTGCAGATGATACAAAGGTTGGCAGGGTTGTTAATGACAGTATGCTGCTCCAACTGGATCCAGATAAGTTGGGAAAATGGGCCGAGAAGTGGCAACTGAAGTTTAAATTGACAAATGCAATTTGTCAATTTAAATTTCAGTTGTCAATTTAAACTTCAGAATATAGGTAGCAATAACCCAAGAGAAACGTACCAACTGTGTGGTACTACACTCAGGGAAGTGGAAAAGACCTGGAGGTTTTGTTTGTTTTGTTATTTGTTTTTTAGGAGCATTAGCAACTAAGGCCATACTGCTCCGGGGATATGCGGTGGTCATTCCCTGACCTTTCTGCATCCTCCGTATTTGGCGGGCACGGGCTCGAACCCCGGTCTAATCAAGAAGCGTGTGCTACGCACTGCTGCTCCTGCCCACCTGGCTACGGAGGCGCCATGACCTGGAGGTAATTGTGCAGCTAAATATGAAGTTCACTCAGCAGTGCAGATGGGCTGCCAGGGCAGTTCATGGAGTCTTGTCAATAATATATAGGAATTTAGCTAGAAGGGATAGGGAGGTGATTATACCATTGTACAAGGCAATGGTCAGGCCACACCTAGAGTACTGTGTACAGGTCTGGAGGCCTCATTTTAGGAAGGATGTAGGGTTGCTAGAATGAGGGAAAGAAGATTGGTCAGGGAAACAAAGGGGTGCTCTTACCAAGAAAGGCTTAAGTTCTGCAAATTGCAGCACCTGGAGAGTAGGCACCTGTGAGGTGATCTGATTGAAGTGTATAAGACCTTGAATGGGTTGAGCAAGCTGAATTCTGATGGGATTCTTCCTCTTGCTCAGATTAAGAACCTGAGGGGGCATAGATTCAAATTGAGGAAAGACAATTGTAGAATAGATGTGCGGAAATTTGCCTTTAGCCAGCGGATGGTTGATTGGTGGAACAGACTTTCATCTTTTGTTGTGGAAGTTGATAGCCTAAATAAATTTAAGGCTGAGCTGGACAGGCATTTGGAATGAATGGAGGGGTGAAATGGGAGGATTTTTTTTTTTTTTTTTTTGGCTGATGGTACATAAGCTTGCTTTCTTGTATCATGTGCCTCTTCTAATGCTAATGCTACTGTTAACATATATAGTATTCAATTTATTTTATAAACATAAAATTATTTAATTATTTTTGTATTTATTAGAAGTCCTAAGTGTATATATTAATTCCTTCACATACCAAAAACATTTGATAGCATGGATCAGTAATGGAAGGGATGAAGAGGGAATTTGATTCCAGCAGGCTTATGGATATGGCCTTATGTGGCGAACAAACTTTCCTATGTGTTTGTCAATTCCAACTATCCTGTGCACATCACAGTGAAAGGCTGGCTATCATTCTAATTGCTTAGCTTATCTGATAATATCTTACATGATACTCATCCTTTATTTCCATTAAAAAGAAATAAAAAACTTCAATTCCGTTTAGAAACCTTATTTAATATAATGGACACTCCTTACATTCAATATAATGGACACTCCTCTTCATGGGCTAATGTTCGTGAAATCCTTCAGGGTTCAGTGCTGTGCCCATTGTTATTTTTCTATATTTATTAATGACTTTGCTAAAGGTATATATGAGGCTTAATGTATAATTTTTCATATGATACAAAGGTTGGAAGGATGATTTATGACAGTAATCAGGGTAAGCGATTGCAAGAAAATCGAAAAAAATTTCAATTTAACATATACAGTATTCAATGTCAAATGCAGATGAAATGGCTGAGAAGTGGCAGAAAAAAATTTAAAATTCACAAATACAATGTACTGCATATGAGTAAGGTATTTAAGGTATACTTGTTTTTTTGAGGTGGTCTCCAGGGTTTTCCCTATGTGCCGCAGTAGTGTCTGAAAAGCAAACATGCCAAAGTTGGCAAGCGTGAATGTGTAAAACGTTGGCGTGTAAAGTTTTGTGTGTGTTATGTTGAATGTTGAGTGGTGGTGCCTGGCAACTTCGCAGCCAGGTGGCAGCAATATCGGGATAACAAGAAAACTTGTTATCCCAATAAATAAAGAAAAATGAAAAGGAAGGAACATAGTGTGAGAAGAAGGGGTAAGGGAATGGATGGGAAAGAGAAGAAAAGCAAGGGGATGAAAGAATTAGTCATCCCCAGAAGACGAAGAAAGCTATTTTAAAGAGTAAAGAATAAGACACTAGTCAGCAAAGCTTATGCAATTTGGTAAGGCCACACAACCAGATCAAAAGTAAAACTAATATACACATTATTTACAAAGCCGACAATTTCACAATTCTCTCCACTAGAGAAGAGTAGACAAATCACTATATACAATAATACGTAAATACCAAATTTGGTTATCAAAACTAATCATTTTTGGATATTAATTTAATATAACCCTTGCAGGAAGAGTGCTTTCACTCCTGCACTTATGCAAAGAAGTAATAATATGACACAAGCCATCAGTTAGAACATTCTTAATAAGACAGTAAAGAAAACTAACATTCTACAAGGAAACAATGATGGAATCAGCTTTAGCATGTAAACTCTGTCCATTTTGGAGTATACACTTTAATCAACCCTATCAAGTAGGTTAACCAACCAACACACACACACACACACACACACACACACACACACACACACACACACACACACACACACACACACACACACACACACACACAATATACAGCATGTATCCTTTCCATGTTTAAATCATCAGGTTTCACCATACTGCCCAACAAATCAACAATTAACACAAACAAATCAACTCAAGACCAAAACAGGAAAAAAAAAAAAAAAAAAAAACATCTATACTCACACTAAGCTAGACACAGAGACTTAAGGATCTTGTCTCATCCACAACTGCCATATGTACAGCTTGGACAAACCAATCATTAATTTCCACAATACTTCTGTCTGCATATGAGTAGTAGTAATTCCAGATTAATATACTGTGTGATGCTACACCACACAGGGTACTGGAAAATGAAAAAGACCTGGGAATAAATGTGCAGTCAGACAAGTTCTTTGAGTACTACTCAAGGGGCTTTATGGGAACTTCACTAACAGGGATAAGGAGGCAATTATCTCTGTCATTATTGTTATTTTTATTATCCTTCCCTTGTATAATAAGGCCTAACCATTGTTCAAGGCAATAGTTAGGCCCCATCTTGATATAGGTCTGGAGGCCTCATTTTTAGGAAGGATGTAGATCTAATGGAATGGGTGCAGAGAATGGGCAACAAGATTGGTAAAGGTAACAAAAAGGGTGGAATTACCAAGAAAGGCTTCACTTCACCAAATTGCAGCATGTGGAGATTAGGCTACTGTGAGGTGATCTGATTGAGCTGTTTAAGGCTTTAAATGGACTGAGCAAGCTCGATGTTGGTGGTATTCTTGCTCTTGCTCAGACCACACACGAAGGGGCACAAATTCAAATTGACAAAGGACATTTGCAGAAAAGATTTATGCTCACCACTTTGCAACTTTACTAAAAGATTAAGGGAAAATGAGATGCTCCTATACTTACTTGTTTGATTCAATAGGAAGAGGACAAGCACAAATGAGGCAGTCATATGGTGTTCCTTGGGTAGCATCACCATGATATCCAGGAATGCACCTTTCACAGTGATCACCTATGGTGTTATGTCTGCAGTCCTGTTCCAAAAAATATATACAAATGAAATATACTGCACTACATATGATACTGTTCAATGATAATATAATATATTGTGTTGTATTATATTTATTATTATAAAACAGTGTAATGTGGATTATAAAACAGATTGATGAAATGTCGTTTTAGCCTGGGATTGCTCAAGACCTGTCAGGTGACCAGTGCAAAAAAATTTTGTGCATTCTTTTTCTTGGTTGAAGAATAAGGTAACTTAGTCTACCTTTCTAAATATATACCTAGTTTTACTCAGGGTGCTGTTGTTGTTATTTGGTTTTTAGGAGCATTAGCAACTAAGGCCATATTGCTCCGGGGATATGCGGTGGTCATTCCCTGACCTTTCCACATCCTCCATATTTGGTGGTCATGGGCTCAAACCCCAGTCGAATCAAGAAGTGTGTGCTATGCACTGCTGCTCCTGCCCACCTAGCTACGGAGGCGCCACTCAGGGTGCTTTAAAGTGATATTTTACATTTTTCACAGAGTAATTATGTGAAAGAACCTGAGGTGTAGCATGCCAATTAATTTCAACTTTGAGTTTTCCTGGTGCATCCCTAACTCATGTTATGATGCACCTATTTTTTGATTAAGTTAATCAAAAAGAAATAAATAATTACAAAATTTACAAAATAAGAATGCTGCCATACAACTTACAAAACACAACCTTTCTAATCTTTATATTTCAGTATTGGCACAGATTCATAACCTGAATTTGAGGTTAAAACAGGCAGAAATATTTATGCTTAAATATAAATTTCTTTATCCTTATGGTCTTAATAATAAATTTGATCACCCATTTATTTATAATCATATATCTAATACATGTATTTATAATAATATTTATATTCCACCTGGACCAACTGATGATATTATTAATCAAGTAATATCCAAGTAATATATTAATATCAAGTAATATCAATCAAGTAATACCCTTATGAACACTGTTCATAAGTTTCAATCTAACATAATTATAATGAGCGACTTTAATCCCCCCCCCTGCTCAAATATAATTTACAAATGAAGTTGCTGTCCGACTCCTTATTAGTTCTAGGAGTTAAAAAAATCAAGGTCCCTGTTACAAGAGGTAACAAAGCATCTGATCTTGTTTACTCTAATCTTCAACTTCAAGAAAAAAGTAGCAGCAACATTAGGTGCCTCCATAGCAAGGTGGGCAGGAGCCGCAGTGCGTAGCACACGCTTCTTGATTAGACTGGGGTTCTAGCCCGGGACCAACAAATACAGAGGATGAGGAAAGGTCAGGGAATGACCACCGGGTATCCCCCAGAGCAATATGGCCTTAGTTGCTAATGCTCCTAAAAGCCAAATAACAAACAGCAGCAACATTATATTTAGATCTGACCACAAAAGTACAGAACTGAAAGCAGCAATTTGCTGCAGGAATCTACGCATCTCCTCTGGAAATCACCAGAAGAATATCATCAATTAAATTCCTTCAGAAAGAAAAGTTTTTACAGCTCTTGAAATATTACCCGTGGGATTCTCTCAAAAATATACCTATTCGGGATGCCACATTTCTACTAATAAAATGGTTGAATCAATTAAAAACAGAGTTGGCATCCAAACTCGTAAGACTTTCTTTTCAATCCAAACCGTGGTTCAAATCCCATATAAAACCATACATTAAAAGAAAACAAAAATGCCACAGGCGGTGGAAGAAGTATGGCACTTCATCAACATACATAAAATATAAAAAGAGCAGAGCATTGTTTGAGCTCAAAAAAATTCAGGCATACAAAAATTTTATGTTCAGGCTCAAGCATAATAAAAGAGCACTTTCTAAAAAAACAAGAGATACCATGCAGCATAATCAGGCTTTGGAATGGATAAAATTCAATATGGAAACATGCAATTCTGACATCTGCACAGAAGATAGGCAAAACAGATTTAAAGAATTCAATTCTTATAAATATACAAATAGCATGCAACATAAAATGCTTCCTAGTCATATCCTGCTAATCAACCAACTTGTAAACAAGAATGCAGTTCAGAAAATTATTAACCAATTACGAATTGATAGTAGCAAAGGCCCTGACGGCAACCCTAGTTTTATTATCAAAATGTCCAGTGCATTCATCATTGATTCTTTAGTTCACATTATTTCCAGGTGCATTTCCCAACCATTCCGTCCAAGACTATGGGAAGACTTTTAGAATTACCCTGATTCCAAAACAGGCTAGTAGTAATAACCATATAAGCTGTATCATCTATATTGCTGTATCATCAATAATTGCTAAAATTATTGATAAAATCATGCTGCCATATCTTCAGGATGTGATCTTTTCTAATGCACCTGTCAACATGCATTTTGGTCCTAGAGGGCACTTCACAACAACAAGCCTAGCTGACACATTATGCCCATCCAAACTGCGTTTCCGGATAAAGCAAAATGCAACGTCTTTTACTTAGACATCAAAGGTGCTTTCGACAACACTGATCACAAGAAAGCCATTGAAATACTAAAAAATCATTTCCTCATTGACAACAATGGTTATACCCTATCTACAGTACAGCCTAAATCACAGAAATCTCATCTTCCCCATTAATACCGATAATATTCTCGTCACAACCACAACAGGCATTCCTCAAGGAGGTGTTCTCTCTCCAGTACTATATTTTCAGCATATATATATCCAGTACTATATATCTACAACCATTTTAACAAGAAAATCCAAATCTGCTGGCTTATGCCGATGATTTACAGTTGTTTATTATTTCCAAATCCTGTGATGACATTTCCAAGGTTAACCATGATGCAAATTTACAGATGTGCAGAATCATCAAGTATCTGAATAATCTTAATCTGACTATAAATGCAAACAAATCTGCTCAATTAACTTATTCCTTACAGAAACGCCCAAACAATATAGAAATTAAAATTGCATATGTTTCAATTCCAAATGTGTATGCTCACAAAGACCTAGGAGTTGTTTTTGATAAAAATTTTTCCTTTAATTCTCCCTATGTATATGTTGCTAAAAAAATTCAAAAAGCAAAATGGCTAATCAAGCAAGAAACATCAGCAATTTAAGATAGAAAAATAGTCATAAACCATGTTCAGAGGTGCATTTTTCCCATCCAGTCTTATGCCCCTGAAATCTGGTCTGGTGCTCCTCAAGTTACTGTCAAGAAATTCCTTGCCCTCGAGTATTTGGTTCCTAGATGGCTGAACAGTAAGCTTCATTTTTCCCATACAATATCCAGGCAAATGCTTTATGAAAACTTAAAAACAAAGCCTCTACAACAGACGATCAACAAGTCTGGAGTAATGCTTCTTGCTAAGTTAATTACTTCTGCAATCAATTTGCCAAACTTAGCCAACATAATAGCTCCCACCAACAGAGAAAATTCAAGAAACCAATAACAATTCAAATCCAAACTCTTCAGACTAAAACAAATGGAAAGGATGTTCCCCAATACATCCCTTCACCTCAAATTATCCAACATTCATTGCAAGAGGTTATTCAATTCTGAAGCCGACAGGAGTCTCATTTCCAATCAAATGATGAGAGTAAGAAACCAGCGGAATTACTTAACAAGTACAGGTCACTGTTGAAAAAAAGCAGTGAATTAGGGTTGAATTTGAAAGTGTCTGCAATTCTGCACAGACACGATAGGAGGGAGTATATGATGAGAGCCCTGTCAATCAATTTGGCCCTGAAAAGATTGTGCAAGGCTCAAGGGGAAGAATTTTTTTCAGCCTGGTCTGCACTTGTTAACAGGAGAGACTGCTTCTACAGAGGTGGGATACACTTAAATAGAAAGGGTGCAAGAATGTTTGCTGATGCTATCAAGACAGTGTTAGGTGGGTCGGAAAACTGCTAGCTTGGGGGATACAAGGACTAATAGATTAACAGTAGCCACTGGCAGAGGTGAAAGTGATTCTTGCACTGCTTCTATTCGAATGAGCAGCAGCCTGGAAAAGAAGATGCAGGGTATTTCAGAGACTGCTGGGAGTCATTGCAGTACAAGTAAACACATGGGTTGTGTTAGAGTAGCAAAGAATAGGAACAGGTGCATGCATTCATTCGTATATTAAGAATTTGCAGACAAAGGAACCACTATGTGGCAATGATCACAGTGTAATGATGTGGGTTTTACTTAAAGATATAATTACCATCAGGGGTAAAGGAAAGGGTTTTTGCTTCCGTAAAGGTGAGTACAGTGGTCTCAGACAGTTTTTAAATTCTATACAGTGGGATCAACTGACGATGTTACCAACAGTAAATTCTAAGTGGGAAGCATTCAAGGAATTAATCGTGGAAGCTACTAAAAGTTTCATACCTATTAAGAAATATTGCTCAAGGTTTAGGCCTAAATGATTATCAAATGAACAAATGAGACTCGTGACAGAAAAGAAAAATGCATGGGATGCATATAAATTATCAAGTGACTCAGAAGCCTAGGTCACAAAGGAGGTTAGGCAGGCAAAGGCAGATTATGAGAAATCTTTGGAAAAGGATGCTAAGAAAAACAGCAGGGATTTCTTTACTTATATAAACTCAAAAAGGAAGAGGATGAATCTGATTGGTCCACTTGATATCGATGGTTCGACTGTTGATGATCCTGCTCAGATAGCAAACAAACTGAATGAGTATTTTGCATCTACATTCACATATGAGGAGGTATTAAGGTTTCAAAATGGCAGAAGGTTATCAAATTGTATCAGGGTGCTTAATGATTTTGTAATAACTGAGAGCAAAGTGGAGGAGAAATTGTTGAAGTTAAACATAAGAAAGGCACCTGGGGTGGATGGGATCTATCCAGTTATATTAAAGGAGGTGGCAAAGCAACTAAGCAAACCCTTAGCCATAATTATGAGAGCATCCTCGGACTCATGGGAGGTCCCCACGGACTGGAGTTGTGCAAATGTATCCCCAATTCTCAAAGGGGGGTCGAAGGGTGACACGAGTAATTACAGACCAGTTAGTTTAACTCCTGTTCTGGGTAAAATAACGGAGTCACTAGTTAAAGATGCATTGCAGGATCATTTAGACAAGACTGCAGTAATAATTCAGACACAGCATGGGTTTGTTAACGGAAAGCCTTGTCTGACAAATTTGATAGGATATTATGTGGTTACAAAGGAACTGGATGCAAAAAATAATTTTGATAACATATATTTGGATTTCAGGAAACCTTTTGACACTGTTGCGCATGGAAGACTATTGTACAATTTGGAGCAGAATGGTGGTAAGGGTAATGGATAAAAGGACGGTTGAGTGAGAGAAGACAGAGGATGGTAAACAATGGGTGTTGCTTTTCGTGGACTAATGTTATTAGTGGAGTCCCACAGAGTTCGGTGTTGGGTCCACTGTTGTTTTGTATATTTATTAATGATATTGATGAAGGTATATCCGGATTAGTGTCAAAATTTGCAGATGATAAAAAGGTTAGCAGGGTTGTTAATGACAGTAATGGCAGTGTGTTACTGCAACAGGATCTAGAAAATTTTGGCAGATGGGCTAAGAAGTAGCAACTGAAGTTTAACCTTGACAAATGCAAAGTATTGCATATGGGTCGAAGTAACCCCAGAGAGTCGTACCAACTGTGTGGTGCTACACATAAGGTTGTAGAAAATGAAAAAGACCTAGGAGTAATTGTGCAGTCAGATATGAAGATTTCTGAACAATGCAGACAGGCTGCCAGGACAGGTCATGGGGTTTTGTCAATGATATATAGGAATTTTGCTAGCAGGGAAAAGGAAGTGATTGTCCTTCTGTATAAGGCAATGGTCAGGCCACGCCTTGAGCACTGCGTACAGGTCTGGAGGCCTCATTTTAGGAAGGATGTAGATTTGCTTGAACGTGTACAGAAAAGGGCAACAAGATTGGTGAGGAGAATGAAAGGATTCTCTTACCAAGAGAGGCTTAAGTTCTGCAAATTGCAGTGGCTGGAAACTAGGCACCTGCACGATGATCTGATTGAGGTGTATAAGGCCTTGAATGGATTGAGCACGCTGAATTCTGATGTGATCCTTCCACTTGTTCAGATTACGAACCAAAGGGGGCATACATTCAAATTAAGAAAAGACAGAGGTAGAATAGATGTGCGGTGAGTGATTAATTGCTGGAACAAACTTCCATATGTCGTTGTGGAAGTTGATAAGTTAAATAAATTTAAGGAAGAACTGGACAGGCATTTGGAGGTAATAGTATGATTTATTTATTGTTTTTTTTGTTTTTTGGCTGATGCTGCATAAGCTCATACACTTGCTTTCTTGCATCACTTGCCACTACTACTACTACTACTACACTTGTATACACACCAATGCTAGGAGTTTGGTAAATAAATTTGATGAATTTGAGGTATTGCTCAAAACATCAAAGGCAGATGTTGTTGGGATATCAGAGACGTGGTGTCACACAGATATAAGGAATGCAGAACTGGAATTTGGGGGAGTACAATGTGTACCCGAAGGATGGACAGGATAGGAAGGGAGGAGGGGTTATGCTATTAGTTAAGAAACACATAAAATCCAAGGAAGTGAAGCCAGTCGACATTGCTGGACAGTGCAGTGTCGAGTCAGTTTGGTGTGACATAAGCATTGGGAGATCAAAATTGAGAGTAGGAGTGTGTTATAAGGCTAATGACTCTGATGAGTATAATAAGAATGATGAGTATAATACAGGGAAATAGAGTGGGCCAGTAAATCAGTGTCTTATAATGGTGAATTTTAATTTCCCAGACAGTGACTGGAATTTGTGGGTTGGTCACTCACAGTGTGCTGAAGTGGGATTTACTCAAAGAGGTAACTACCATCAGGGGTAAAGGGAAGGGTTTTTGCTTTTGTAAAGGTGACTACAGTGGTCTGTAACAGTATTTAAATTCTATAAGGTGGGACCAACTGAAGATGTTACCAACAGCAAATTCAAAATGGGAAGCATTCAAAGAATTTATCTTGGAATGCTACTAGGCTTTACATACCAACTAAGAAATATTGTTCAAGATTTAGGCCTAAATCAATGTCAGATGAACTAATGAGACATGTGGCAGAGAAGAAAAAATGCAAGGGATACATATAAACTAATGGGTGACATGGAAGCCTATGATAGATATAAGCTGCTCTGTAACCAAGTCACAAAGGATATTAGGCAAGCAAAGGCAGATTATGAGAAATCTTGGTCAAAAGATGCAAAGAAAAACAACAAAGAGTTCTTTGTTGCTTTTCTTTGCAAATTGACAAAGAGTTATTTGTCAATTTGCTCACAAAGCCCCGCTGATGTAGACTCGAACAAAAAAGCATTCGAGCCTACACAGCCCTTTTCACTCTTTTAGCTCATTCCATCAACACTTCTCCATTCGTCATAAATGTAGATTTGGCCGAATTGTGGAACATCTCTAACATTTCACAATTAGAAATTTTGTGGAATGTCTCTTACGTTCCACAAAAGTTCATATTTTCAGCATTAAAAATTGCAAAGGTGTAAATATTGTTGTAGACTTGAATGTTTACTCGGAAGTGTTTTCCTTTTTTCGTGTTATCAAACAACAAAGTCTTTAAAGCATCTGGATAGGTATCTGCCATTGGCAAACATAACTTCCCTCCATGATAACACGAACGTGTGGCTCTTCCGATTTTGCCATGAAAAGATAATCTGCCACAATATTGACATTTATCTAATATATCACCTAAATCACATTATGATACTTCAGTGACTTCTTCGTTATCAGGATCTTGCGAAGATCTTACATTAAATCTGAGCCATTTAGCGGTTCGCTGAGTTTTGGCCTGTTTTTCATTTTTATTAGATACCCGCTTCCTGTAGCGATGATTATCCACTTGCTCTGTGGTCAACAAATTTATTCTATGATTAGTTTGTAACCAGGCGCCTCCGTAGCCAGGTGGGAAGGAGCAGCAGTGCGTAGTACACACTTCTTGATTAGACCGGGGTTCGAGCCCGTGACCACCAAATACGGAGGATGCGGAAAGGTCAGGGATTGACCACCGCATATCCCTGGAGCAATATGACCTTAGTTGCTAATGCTCCTAAAAACCAAAAAACAAACAACAAACATTTAAAAAATAATCTCCAAGATATGTTCAGCAAGTTCTGGTGGGTTACAGCAACAGGTATTCAAACCACCGTTGTGGCTTTCAGCAGCTGGTCTCCGTGCATAAGTGATATTTTCTCTGCAAATATCTCTAAAATACAGCCATTTTTATAACTTAGGGTAGAAAAGGATGACACTTTTCCAATTGTGTTCCATCTTGTAGAGCATGTGATCGGGAAAGCTGGTTTTATTAGTAAACTAAATCCAACCCCTCTTTTTTTTTTTAAAGATTTCATAAAGGTCTTGAAGACAATGGGGTTAGAATTATTAAACTTTTAGCTCTTTTACCTTGGAAAAGTTGTTTTGCCCTTTCAGGTTTCCAGAGCCCCCACCTCACTCACATGGAGGCAAGAGTGATGGCAACTACACTGAAGTGAGCACAAGAAAAAAAGATAAAAGCAGTAATGCTGCAAGCAATGAAGCAGTAGTGTGTTGCAAGTGGTCAGTACTACATTGCATGAACTTTTGAATTTAATAAGTTAAATAAATTAGGGAAAATTCATTAATTTACAGATGGAACCACAAAGGTGGTTCCATCCATAACTTTTCAGATTTTAATTGTATATTGATTATTTCAATTTGTCCAGAGGAAAACTGGACAAATTAAAATAATCAATACACAGTTCTCCAGGGGATAATCTCCAAAAATAAATAAATAAAATAAAAAATAAAAATCCTGAATAAAAATGCTTATTAGGTATTTTAATGTATTTGTTAACAGTATAAAAGCCCGGATCAATAAATCTATAATCTGAAAAAATAAATGTTCTTTCAAGCTCATTTTAATGCAAATTTTTATCTTTATATTGCTCTAAAGCACTTACAGAACATTTCCCAGTCCTCACATCACAACTGTAAGCATGGCCATTACACTGACAGGGAACACAGAATCCAAGATAGGGCCCAGTTTTTGCTCGATAATAACCTGGAGCACATTCCTAAATAAAAAGTTGATATAAAAATATTCAAACTCCAAGATTTATACTACTTCAAATCTTTAATATACAGAATCAACAAAAAAAAAAAAAAGGGGTAGGGGTTGGGGGTTAAGGAATGTAGAGAATAACCCCCAACCCCTACCCCCACCCCCACCCCTTACCCAATTATTAGACCCCTAAATTTAACTCAAAATTCCAGCCACAGGACCAAAAAGAAAAATCGATCCTTAATTATTAGCCCGTTTAGACCTCCAAAATCTAACTTTATGACAATGTTTTGCAAAATTGATATCGCCTTCCCCATGAATTATTAGCGAGTTGGACAAGGAGAGTTGGAAAAGAAGCTTCCTATATCAAAAAATAAAGGTAAGCCCTGTTGATTCATAATATAATAGAATATAGGAATTATCGAGCACGTAATAGCTCTCTAGTATCAAAAGCTATATTTTAACTATAAATCATACATGGCAGTATGGAAATACACAAAAAAGTATTACCATACTGCCATGTTGTTGCTGGAAGCATTTCTATAGGCAATTTCTGAAGAATTCGTGAACCCCTTCGTTATAAAGAAAAAGGATTTGTTGAAAGTACTGTTACCTCCTCATTAAAAATTAAATGTGATAAATATAGATGAAGAAAACAGTTATTAACAAAAATAACTCATCCAAAGTGTCTGTGAGTACCATTTTTGTATGAATAGATTGTAAGAATCAAAAATTGCAAAAACTGCACATTGTTCTGGCGTAGCAATTGCTTTTCAAATGTGGCCTGTCCTTAATGGAACCAGATTTAATACCATATACATACAAGTGCAAAATCTGAAACTAGGTAGCACTGGAACTTGGAATTGTCAGTTTTTTGGATAATAAATCTAACCAACCATCAAGCACAGATAGAGGAAGAAAGAATCAGCAACGTGGATATCTACATTTTTATAATTTTTCTACATGATTAACTCATTTTTATTAACTGTATTATTATATTCTTATCACTCTTTTATCCCTTGAGTCGTTGGGCAAAATTTGTACACAAGAAACTGAGCACCATGGGGCTATCAAAGCAATCACCTACACAATAATTTTGGTAATATTCCATCAAAAAATAAAAAGGAACAAGCTACCAAACAATATAATTTTTTTACTAACAGCTGATGAGAATACCACCTGCATACATGGATAAAAGAAAAAGCTTTTAGTCCCTTCCCCAATCAACACAGAACACTTTGCTGCTGATTTGGCAGCTGAGGGAAAGGTGTTCTGATAGAAGTATGCCTCCTCCAGTTCCCTACAATCAATGAAAAAAAAAAAAAAAAAAATCACTCTAGGGAGGAAACATATTACAGATACATTTTAATTTGGCATTACTAATTGATTTTTTTTTAAAAATGACAACATGGAATCATAATCTTTTTGTATAATGCAGGTGTCAAACAATTTGTTCTGAAAGTTTGTGACATGAGAGAAGACAGTACCAGTTTTCTGAACAATATATATACACTATACTGTATATATTGTCAGCCAATTGTTCTCTGGAGCATTGGTGGTGAAAATAGGGAGTGCAATTCTCCATAGGTTAGGTATTTAATAATTTTTAAGTTACTGGTTAATTTGGTAAAACAGCTATACAATACATAAATTAAAAAGGCAGGAGTAATAAATGAATCGAAAATAAACACCTACAAACTGTTGCTGTAGTTGTTCAGTAGTAGTTATTCAAGCAAATTTTGTTCTGTGGGTTTCTTTCCAGGGCAAAGCAAATCTAAAAACCCAGGGAAGATACCCTCCCTAACTTTAGAAACCAATAAAGATTTTACTAACATAGTGATTAATAAAAAAATAATAGCAGCCAAAATTTATTTTCAAAGGAAATATATGCAAGGCATCATAACTTCTTTATTATCATTACGCTGATAGTCAGTTCAAAATATGAGCCAAACCACCACTGCTCATCCCTGTTAAAAAAAAATAATTTTTTAATAAAATTAACAAAAAAAATTAATTTCCAGTCAGAAACCATTATTAAATAGCAAGGAATCTTTCACTGCTAGATGAGTACAAGGACATTTTATAATGTCACAGAGGCTGCCTGATAAATGAAAGAACTAATCGTATCGTAATGTTCATGGTAAATTTCAACCATAATTGTTTATATGTTACTCTCTGTTAGTATACTTTAAAAAATATATTAAAAAACACAATGAACTATAGCTTGATCTGCCAAAGAGAAATAAAGTTGTTAACTTGACAGAGAAATTTATCATTGCCTACCTGATTAGGGGTTGGAGAAGCTGATAATCGGCATTTCAGCAAGTTTTGTTTTTCTTAATAAATAAATTTCCATTTAAACAACGGATGGCTGCAGACAGAGTTTATGGCATTCTGTTTTATTGCAGCCAATTTACCAGCACAATAGTTAACAGGATATTCAGGGATATTCATATGTTGTTGTGGCGGATCCCAGGGTTTCCCCCATAAGCCGCTATTGTACTTCTTGTGTTGAAGCTTATGCCAAAACCGGCCAATTGTATGTAGTGTGTTGGACGTGTAAGTGTTATGATGTGTTCTGTTGTTATGTTATCGGCCGGTGCCTGGCTCTTAGCAGGTAAGAAGCAGTAACACCTGGTCACTACGTCTCACCCCCCCATCCCCGCCACGTGGAGGCGGCCAGGATCAATTATCTCCTGCTGGGCAAGCCCAGGGCATAACACCTGAGAGTGCCCGAAAAAGAGAATGAAGTGGAAAAAGAGGAATACAGAGGGAGAAGTTTGGGATCTGGGGAGGTAAATGGATAGAACAGAGGAGAATCAACAGAGGGACTCTCCAATAGTTAGAAGTGAGAAGAAGTAAAGCAAGAATAAAGTAGGAAGAACACAATAGTTAACAGTTGGAATTGTTCTTTTGGTTAGAGCATATGGGCTCAATTTCACAATTTATGTTGGTATTCATTATCATTACCAAAGGACAACAGCCAGTCTAGCCAACAACCCTTAACCTTGAGTCAGGTACATGAAAATTTAAAATTTCCCGATGTGTGCAAAAATTTTAAAAATAAGTAAGAAATAATTCAAAACTGTTCATTTTTTTTGATGCCACCTTTATTTTTAATCTTTTCTGAACAGAACTGGGGAAAAAGCTATGTTCTATATTAAAAGCATATTTTTAATTAATTTTTGAAATTAAAACTCCCTTTAGATCTGACAGTGAGGAATAAAAATTTTAAAACAATGCTTCAATGAATGCTACAATTAAACATAAGCCTGTCAACAACAGGAGTGTTCACTGCATGAAATGTGAAGCCCATGCATCAATGGTTTGATTCCAGATGATGAATCATTGTCAAGAAGCCAGACAGTGTTACCAATTGAGGAAAGTGTGTGGCAATAAAGAGAGCATGCCATCAATAACTGTACATAACTGATGCCAATCAATATGTGCATATATTTAGGTTTAATTTAATCATGCGATAATTAAGAGACACATCTGGAATTTTCAGTGGAGAATTCAAACAAAACATTTTCAAAAACAACTATTAGGGGATTCAGAATGGAGAGAGCAGTTGAAGCATGAATTGTTGAAATATTTCTGGGGTTGAATTGACCCCATGCACCTAACTTAGCATTAATGTAGTTGTGTACAGCCACCTCATTTTCACTGAGGTGGCTGTAATTGTAGCACAAGCTATATGGTTTTAGAAATAAATTTGGTAAAATATGGACCTGGTGGTTGGCAGACTTTCTATCAGGAGTTAGCACAGTTGAAAGTATCCTGACCACCAAACATAGAGGTATTCTAGCATGAATTAATGAGACTATAGTGGTTATAATTAGTTAAACTATAGTGTTTACTAATGGCAGTTGAAAGTCTGCTAGCTGCCAGACACAGAAGAACTGTGCAGATGAAGAATTGACTTAATGAACATATTAAATTGTGTTCAATAAATAAATTAATAGACTTAGTCACATTCATTAGCTTATTTTTAAATTTAGCTAGAGATTTTGTAAGTTATGATTTAATATTTGTGCAGAATTTGTAATGGCGATTTGGAATATCACAGCACGCAACTAGTAGTGTAGTGCATGGTAGTGGACTTGCAATATTTTAATTGTGATAAATAAGTAGATTGAAGATCTAATCATATAGGTTTGCATATTTTTTGTTCTTAGCTAAGGAATTTTACTTTTAATAAGGCTATAAATAATTTTAAATTCTATAAACATATAGAGTAATGTACAGGAATACCTCACATAGTGCGGTTTCGAACAGCGCGGGTTTCGCTATAGCATGGTTAACAAATTAAAAAAAAAATTAACTGTGCACCAATACATTTGATATGTATGTATGTATTATAATGCCAACACGTAGGCCAATGTGATATGGATTTAAGGCCACACTGACTGTTGTCGCAACTCCCATTATATACAGACTCTACTAGCATTCATACATTAGTAAACAGTCTAGATTCCAAGCAGTGAGATCGTTCACTGTGCGTAAGCTGTACAAATATTTTTTGCTGTGTATTTTTATTAAAGACTATTTTTTAAAAAGTTACACCTTTTATATGCAAATATGAGTGGAAAGAAGAAATGTAATGGCGCTGAGAGTTCTTCTAGATCCAAACATTGAACGAGATATGAAAGTAAGGCAGGCGTTTCAAAATGACATTCAATGTTATAAAGAGATACATGCAGATAAAGAGAAGAAAAAAACTGTGCAAACTAAGCTGATCAGTTATTTTTCAAAATAAAAATACAGTACATACTTCACTTATATTCTTTTGGTATGTACATACTGCAATAAAAATAATTTCTACTGTACTTACTAGTATTTTTCATTTTTATCATTTTAATATTTTTTTTTTGCAAGAACTTCATGTGCATCAATTTGTGGTAAATAAACACATACAGTGAAACTTCCCTTTAACGGACAGCCATGGGGAACGAAAATATGTCCGTTAGAGAGAAGTGTCCGCTAACAAGAAGTCTGAGGGAGAAAAAAAAAAAAAAAAGAAAGAAAGAAAAATCGTTAAACGTTTAATGTAAAATTAAATTAAAATATATACAGATTTTGAACAATATTTTTGTAAATAATATACAATTACATACACAAGAGATAAAGAAAAATCGTTAAACATTTAACGTAAAATTAAATTAAATTATATACAGATTTTAAACAATATTTTTGTAAATAATATACATACAATTGTGCTATGCATATTATGACTTTATCGTAAGAAAAATACATACAGTAATCAATCACTTATTTTCTTCTGCACCTTCTTCCGGCTGATAATTTTGTTTTCAACATTTGTTTGGAGTGAAGAAACCATCGAAAGTCCTTCAGTATCTTCTTCAGCAGCGAAAAACATTTTTGAACGATTGATTTGAATGAGCGCTTCTTCCATTTTCATCGGTGGTTCGTCGTTAATATGTTCTTCGACAGAATGACCTACTTCCATTTCTTCATCCTCATGAGGAACTTCTTGAAAAATATCGATCATAATGTCGTTGATATCTAGAGCACCATCTTCTGTAGTGAGGTTCGAGTCTATATCTTTGTAGCCAGGGTCACTTGTAGCGGAAGTATCGTACATTATCAATAGATGTTGAAGTTCTTTTCTTCTTGGTGCTCCACATTGCTGTTCACAACTTCAATTTTTGCGTTTGAGAAGCCAGACTTTACAAAACAGTTCACAACAGTTGGTTTTCTAATTGCGTTTACTGAAGAGGAAATCCATTGAGTCGCATCCAGGATGCTGATTTTCTTTGCAAGGTCACTCGCACATGTTCAATCGTTCATGTTTGCAATGAGATGTCTTGAAACACGTTTTCTGTAGTGAAGTTTAAAATTTTTTATTATCCCTTGATCCAAGGGCTGGCACTCTGCAGATGTGTTTGGTGGCAGAAAAACGATTTGAATGTTGGACAATTCAATGTGCGGGTGAGATGCAGCATTATCCATGAATAGAATAATTTTTCTGTTTTGACGAATCATGTTTTGGTTAAAGTGACTTATCCATTCGCTCATGATATCTCGTGTCATCCACGCTTTTTTATTAGACTTCCAGTCAACATTCAAAAGAATCAACTTTATGCCCTTGAAACAATGATGATTTTGTGGTTTTCCTATAACAAGAGGTTGTTCAAAGTCTCCCAGCATATTTGTACACAATAGTACAGTCAAGCGTTCCTTAAAAATTTTTCCGCCCTGTCAGACTCATTGTTTAGACTCATTGTAGAACAATGAGTCTAAACAATGAGTCTTTTTAAATGAATGAAAAAACAATGAGTCTTTTTAGACTCATTGTTTTTTCAGGAAGAGCTTTAAAAAACAACCCTGTCTCGTCACAGTTGTAAATATCCTTAGCTTCAAAATCACGACATAAATCTTCCAATTTAACGGTCCACTCTGTTACAACCCCAGTATCAACAGATCCACCTTCACCACTTACGGTTTTCCAAGAAATTTTATGCCGAGTTTTGAACTTGTCTACCATCCCACAGAAGCTTTGAACTCATTTACTCCCATAGATTTCGCAACCTCCAAAGCATTTTCCCTAATAATAGGCTCATCAATGGGAATTTTTTTAGCACATGCGCCGACAAAACCACTCATGCGTAACATTGTCAATTTGAAGTCCAACAGTTTTCGGGAATGATTTTTGAACCTGATCATTTCCGTGTTGCCAAAATTGTTTGAGCAGTTCATTTTTTTTCTTTACGATGTCGCTTACCTGCGTCTTCCCGATTTTGAATTTTGCAGTGAGATTGCGAACACTATTTTTGCCGATCATACGCATTAATGAGTTCGACTTTATCTTTTAAAGTTAAATGTTTACGAGAAGACATTGTGCACTTCACACGACACTGAACAAAACTGAAAAGACCGACCAAATTCCCCCTCCCTGCACACACCGAATTCATCAGAAGTTTTACACGTGCCTTAAAATTCTTGAAAAAGGGTTTAGAACCACAACCTAAGCCTTGATAAAATTCGGAGAATCGGAAATAGAAAATAAACACACGATTGAGGCAATACGTGGAAGAAAAGTTCCTAGAAAAAGAGCCGGGAGCACTCCGTTATGGGGAGATTAAATTAAGTGCTAATCTAAACGAAACAGTGCAGATTGCCTGTCCGCGTCCGTTACAGAGAATGTCCGCTAGACAGAAGCTGAAAACACGTTAAAACCAATGGAGGTGAGTTGGGGAATTTGAAAATGTCCGTTGTAGAGAGATGTCCGTTAAAGAGAGGTGTCCGTTAGGATAAGTTTCACTGTATATATTTTTTCAACTCGACCCATAAAATCAAATTGTCGGAATGCATTACATTAAAATACATACTAATAATACCTCGATCAGCGTGGTTTAGCATAGTACGGTATTTTTTTGGTACGAATTAACCAAGCTATGCGAGGTATTCCTGTATAATGTAAACTTGATAGTATAATGTGAACTTTATAGCGCAAAGAGTAACATAAACTTTATACTGAAAAGTGTAAGATAAATTTGATAGTATAATACATATTATTGCATATAGGTATATATTAGCTTAGTGCAGTATTGTCAAATTAAACTGAATTTAAATGGAAATCATGCCACAGACTACAGCAGTAAAGCAATGGGCTCAAAGTAGCAGGAGTGTTGTGGATTGAGGGTGTATGAAAGGGATGATTCTCCTACAAATCAATGGCTAACAAAAAGTGCTATTTGTGCAATGTTTGAAGAAATTTCTAAACAGTATGTGATACAGCCAAGGGGGATGTCTTTGTGTGTGCTTGGTGCAGAGAGTATAAATAAATTAGGCACCAACTCAGCTTTTTGACAGGCATTGACAAGAGCTCAAAGAGTAGGTTGGATGCCCATGAAAGATTAATATGGGGGGGGGGGATCATCAAGCTCTCAGCTAAGGCCAGAGCTCACATTAGGCAACGTGGCAGTAATCCCCAAAGTAGAGTGTGCCAGTTCCACAGGATGTAGCTATTGTTGGTGACTTTATTGTCAGGGAAACAGGAAATATATTATGCAAGAAGGATAGGTGGAATAAGTTTGTTTGTTATTTGGTTTTTTAGGAGCATTAGCAACTAAGGCCATATTGCTCCGGGGATATGCGGTGGTCATTCCCTGACCTTTCCATATCCTCCGTATTTGGTGGTGACGGGCTCGAACCCTGGTCTAATCAAGAAGCGTGTGCTATGCACTGCTGCTCCTGCCCACCTGGCTACTGAGGCGCCGGTGGAATAAGACCAGGGTACATCTGCCACGGACAAAAGTAGATTTTTTTTTTTTTTTCTGATGCTGAATAAGCTCATACACTTGCTTTCTTGCATCACATGCCACTACTACTACGTTGTAGAGCGATATCATCTTTTAAGAGCAAAAAAAGGTGACACTGTTAAAGTGATATTGAAACTTATGATATTAAGAATAGGAGATCTGAGGACTTACTTAACAAGTATGTGGTAATGTTGGAAAAAGTCGTGTTAGAATTGATTTTGAAAATGTCTGCAATTCTACCCAGACGTGATAAGAGAGGTACATGTTATGAGCCTTGTCAATAAATTCAGCCCTGGAGAGAATGTGCAAGGCTCATGAGGTAGAATTTTTCTCAGTGTGGCCTGTTCTTAACAGGAGAGATACATACAGATGGGATACATTTAAACAGAATGGGTAAAAGAATATCTGCTGATGCTATTGGTGGGTCAGAAAACTGCTAGCTTGGAGTTATATACCAAGTAAAAGATTAAAAAGAGCCACAGGCAGAGGTCAAATTGATTCATTCACTGCTTCTATTCTAAAATGCAGCAGCCTGGAAACCAAGGTGTTTGGAGTATCAAGCCCTGCTGTGGGTTGTAACAGAACAAGTAAAAAGTAAATACATGGGCTGTATTAGGGTGACTAAAAGTAAGAACATGTATAAATTTGATAAATTTGAAATACTGATTAAGTCATTAAATGTAAACAGTGTATGGAATCTCAGAGATACGGCGTTGCTCAGATAAAAGCAATGTTGAATTTGAATATGGGGAGCACAATGAATACAGGAAGGACAGAAAACAGGGCAGGGCAGTTATGGTCTTAGTTAATTTAAGAAGCATATTAAATCAAAGGCAATGCATCCAGTCAACATGGGTGGCCAGTGCAATGCTGAGTCAGTTTGGTGTGACATAAGTGCTGGGAAAATGAAAATGAGAGTAGGAAGGTACTAATAAGTTTAATGACTATGATGAGTATAGTGATAAGTATAGAGTGATATGATGAGTATAAAGATAGAGTACAATCTATATTTATAATAGAGTTCATAAGTGGAGAGTTACAGAAAACTTGACGACCAGTGATCACAATGCTATTCTTTTTGAGATTGGCAGTGTTGTAGCAGAAGAAATTAAGAATGAAATGGAAAGATTTGCGGTTCGGACTGCAGACTGGACAAAATTCGATCTGCCTTTCTGTGCTCAGTCTGATAATGTAAATTGGGATAAACTGACTGACGCTGAACATGTTAAAGAATTGCAAAATGTATTGTTTTTATCATCTAAGTGTAGTATGAAGAGGAAGAAGTTTCACAGGTGACAAGGGATTGGTGGCGTGGTCACTTAGAACTTCAAAAGAAAGAACTAAGAACTGTGAGAAAACAATTTCAGAACTATCGACGCTGAGGTGATTTTAATTTGGCTAATGTGTATAAATCAGAATATAAGAGATTAAGAAGCCAATATGTGAAAAGTATAAAAACTGTTAAAGAAAACTCTTGGAGAAAGTTTGTGAGCGAAAGGGGATCAAGAGACCCATCGGGTTCTATTTTTAAGATAGTTACAGAAAAGGTATATTTCAATGAAGTAAGCTATACAATAAGTAAAGATGGTGCAAAGTTTCTGGCATCCCCCTCCCCCATACTTCTCCTTCAACCCATGCACGGTACTAAGTACTATAGGTTTTGATACCTTTCGTGTTTGGGGTTTTCATAAAAAAAAAAAAAAAAAAACCATAGTTCTGGATGATCTATTTCCAGTATTGGAGATGGAACATACTGAAATTCAAAGAGAGTTGGTCAGAGGCAATGCTGAGTATTGATCTTGGCAGGAGGAGGAAATAATTACACAGGAGGTGGTCTTGCAAACGATTGCACAGGCAAAGGATGACCGATTGCCGGGCCTTGAAATGAGCATTTCAAATGAAACCAGTGCTGTTTGTACAAATATAGAATAAATGTCTGGATAGGGGTTCCTTTCCCCTGGCCTGAAGAACTGCACTATTGAGATTGATAGTTAAAAGTCCAGATAAGACACCAGAAGAGCTCAGTGCATACCATCCGATTGCCTTGCTATCGGTATTGGCTAAAACATATGAGTGCCTATGTATAAGTATGATAATGATTAGATATGAGCAAAGAAAAGAATGTTGTCTTCTTGTAACAGAAAATGCCAGATGGTAAGGTATGTACAAGAGTACAATGGGCAGTATGTGCTGGGTGTGTTTGTTGATTTTCATGGTGCGTTCAATAGGCTGTGGTGGGAGGGGATCCTGTCTAGGCTAAGAGTTACAGAATTTTCAACAAAAATGTTTTCTGTCTTTCGACAATATTTTGAGAAAAGGAAAGTAATTGTAAGAACTGTATATACAGAGATAGAAAGAGAGGTTGTAAGAGAATGTCCTCAGGGCTCTGTGATTGGACCTCAGGCCTGGTGCATGACCATTGATGAGTTTTTGATGCGGAACTATGTTGGGATTGATGTTCTGGTGTATGCTAATGACCTTCTCTTCTTAATATATGTTAATGCTTGGTCACACCTAGAAGAACAAGAACAGGATGTGAGAATTATGTGGGATCTGATGGATGGTCTAAGATACATGGCCTGCAAATATCAGAAAAGAAGACAGTGCAGTTACTATTGAAAGGTCAACTCAGTATGAGTAGAGACCCTCTTGTGAGGACTCAAGGAGTGTCTGTACGATATGTTATTTGTTATTTGGTTTTTAGGAGCATTAGCAACTAAGGTCATATTGCTCCGGGGATATGCGGTGGTCATTCCCTGACCTTTCCACATCCTCCGTATTTGGTGGTCATGGGCTCGAACCCTGGTCTAATCAAGAAGCGTGTGCTACGCACTGCCGCTCCTGCCTACCTGGCTACTGAGGCGCCTTGTACGATATGTAACATCTGCTAAGTACCTTGGGGTGGTGATAGGAGAGCAAACGAATTTTGTCCCTTATGCTAAATATTTAAAAGAGAAAATTAGAATATTATATGCCAAATTAAAGAGTCATTAGAGTTGACTGTGGTATCAAATATCGTGCATTAAACTTGCTATATGATTTATTTATTTATTTATTTATTTGTACCTATAGTCACCTATGCCTCAGCAGCTTGGCTACATAGGATGACTAATTCATTGATAAAAAAGCATATATTTGCAGGCCCAAAAATTCGCCCTCCTATCTATCACTAGAGTGTGCAGGACAGTGTCTACAGATGCTCTCCAGGTGATTTCAGGTAGATTACCTGCTGATCTGCAGATAGTCTTATTTGCACTGATATATTATACAAGGCATAATCTAAGGAAGAATGTCTTGGGTACGAGTTCATGTCCGGAGGAGGGGTGGCTGTATATCGGACAGAATGTTAAAGTGGAGAAAAAGAGAATATTGTCAGAACTGATGCAAGTATTGCAGATGAGATGAGAAACATCCGAAAAGGAAGAGTTACTTATATGTTTCTACCTAAAGTGAATATTATAGAAGTAGGAAAGAAAGTCTGACAACAGTTCGGAGTATATGTGGCCTTTCTTCTTACTGGGCATGGGCTCGCAGAAAGACTGTATGAGTTGGGTCTGGTGGTGAGAAATCAAAACTGCACTTGTGGAGGGCAGGAAACCTTAGAATATATTCTGTTTTTTTGCAGTGAGTAAGCTGATCTTAGGAATCAACTAGAATTATTATTGGGTTGCCTTGAGCAGGGTATGTTATGGACCATGTGTGTGGAGAAGTACAGATTTTGTTATTTTAATGAGTTTATACTGAGTTTATGCTGTGTTTAAAAGAAGAGAGCATATTAAAGCTGGAAAGTAGAGCCTGTCTCGTTGTGGCACGGATGGAAACCAGATCCACTGGGATGGGTAAGGATAGCAATTAGCCTAATGTCTCTCTCACTTGGCTTGGGCCAAGGGGAATAACAGCTCTCAAAGTTTATATTTTGAGTTATTTTAGTTGTGTTGAATTGTTAAATTGAAAGGTTAGAGTTTTAATGGCCAAGTTTAATTGACGTCAAGCACTACGCCATATATAAGCCTAGGCTTGGACAGTGGTACTTACTGGCACTTTGAATAAATGTGATGAGTATATCAAACACCTATAGAGAAACAGAGTGAGTTCAGTAAATCATAATGTTTTATAATGGATGATAATCATTGGGGTACAAGTAAACACATGGGTTGTGTTAGGGTAGCTAAGAAAAAGAACAGGTGCATGTATACTTGCGTGTACACCAATGCTAGAAGTTTAGTAAATAAATTTGATGAATTTGAGGTATTGCTCAAAACATCAAAGGCAGATATTGTGGGGATTACAGAGATGTGGTGACACACAGATATAAGGAATGCAGAACTGGAATTTGGGGAGTACAATGTCTACAGAAAGGATAGACAGGATAGGAAGGGAGGAGGGGTTATACTATTAGTTAAGAAATACATAAAATCCAAGGAAGTGAAGCCAGTCGACATCGCTGGACAGTACAGTGTCGAGTCA